>NC_134265.1:221782914-222084164 GCF_031893055.1 Leptodactylus fuscus | reverse complement strand
CGGTAAGGAGGAGAGGTTATTGTTGTCTAACATGAGGCTTTCCAAATTGGTCAGCTCACAGAAAGAGTCAGGCAGGATGCAGAGGCCAGTGCTGCTCAGCCACAGGATCTTCAGAGGCTTCATGGCCCGTATGCCATCAGGGAGGGAGCCGGCGCAGCTGCTGCAGAGCATCTTGTTACCTGAGAAGTCCAGCTCCTCCAGAGCGGGTAACTGCAGGATCTGCTGAGGGAAGCTAGCCAGCTCGTTGTGGTCCAGGTCCAGGGCTCTGAGGCGTGCCAGGCCCTGCATAGTGTCCGGTAGGTGGCTCATACGGTTGAAGCTAACGTCCAGCTCTTCCAGGTGTACCAGGGAGCCGATCTGCCGGGGCAGGGTCTGCAGCTTGTTGTGGCTCAAGCAGAGCTTCTTCAGCTGGCTCAGCAGCCCCACCGCTTCTGTCAGGCAGCTCAGCCGGTTGTGGCTCATGTCCAGCTCGGTGAGCCTGCCCAGCTCGTAGACAGCCGAGGGCACGCTGAGGAGCTTGTTCCTGCGCAGGATGAGGACATGCAGGTTTCCTGCTGACAGGCTCCGCAGGCCATCGGGCACGTCCTCCAGGGAGTTGTTGCCCAGATTCAGCACCTCCACATCGCCCAGGTTCTCCGGGAGGATGAGCTTGTTCTCGTCGCTGCAGCTTAGGGTGAGCTGGCGCAGGCTGCTCCGCAGTTTCCTGGAGCGCAGAGCCGCGTCCCTCCATAGCCTGGCAGTCTTCAGGTCACAGGCATCCTTTGGTGCTGCTGCCATCATCTTGAAGACGGGGTGGGGGCGCCTGTCACTGCGGCTGAGGCATCATGGTGCTTGCTCCACTCAGGGCTGGTGCACCATTCCCCACACACCCTGCATGTGAGACTGACAGCCCAGTGCAGCGATGGTGGCACCGCCTCAGGACTGGAGAGTCAGTAGGCAGTGCTGAAGGGAGGAGGAGGTTGGAGCACACAGCACGGTGGAGCTGGCACTCACACACACTAGTCCGCTTACATGATGACGGCCAGAACGACATGCTTCTTCGCCCCCCTCCATAGAAGGAAAGGTGACGGCCAGGAGCTAAGGCTGGCTGCCAGTCTTCCGCTCATACAATGAGACTACGGCAATGGTGGCAGATAGGATGCGCCGCAGGGAGGGGACGCTCCTATTGTCTGTGGCGACGTCTACTCTCCCCTGGACTAGGAGTGAGGTGATGTCCTTGGTGAAGGCGGAGTGTCGGCGCCTTACAGGCTGCTGCTGTATTGTCAGTTCTCCCTGTCTGTGGAGATGACTCCTAACCTGCTTCTCTCCCCTCCCTCTAAAATCACAGGGTGGGGACTGACTGCTAGACAGCAATAGCCCACAAATGAATCTGCACTTCCCGGTTTGCTGTAGAGATCAGGCGCCACCAAGTGTGCAGGCTTAAAACTGCAGCTGTCTGGTGAGTAGTGATCAAGGTGCAAAGTAGTAATATAGTGGACAAAGAGTGCTGTGACCGAAAGACCTTACCAGTGGCGTATGGATTGTGGTTGCAGGGAGTGCAACCGGCCCTGGCGGGGTACGGGGCTGCGGCCAGCTGGAGATGGCCGGGGCCCCGATCACTATGATAGCGATCGGGGAAAGCCTGGTCTCTGACCACTATACATATTGTAAATGAGAAGGGACCCGGCATGTCGTGGGCCCTTTTTCAACTAATGCTAGCCTAGGGGAGGTGACTTAAAATAATAAATAGCTATACTCACCTCTCCTGATCTCAGCATCCTCTGCAGCGCTCTTCTGTCACCTGACTGAGGCCTGTGATTGGGCCCCGGTGGTCACATGCTGAGCATATAATGGTATGGACACACTGCTGGACATATAATACTTTGTGGGGCCACCGCTGGAGATGTAATACTCTGTGAGGGCTACCGCTGGGCATATAATACTCTGTTTAGGCCACCGCCGAGCATGTAATACTGTGTGGAGGCCACTGCTGGGCATATAATACTGTGTAGGGTCCACTGTGGAGCGTATAGTGCTGTGTGGAGGCCACTGTGGAGCGTATAGTAGGAATAGGGCAGGTAGGGGACCCCGGACAAAAGTTTGCACCCGGGCCCACAAGACGTTTGTTATGCCACTGGACCTTACCCACTGCTTCCGGGGGTCTGAATGGTGGGCTTCGTTGCTGGGCATTGAGGTAGAAAACAATGAATTGTGAGAAGACAGTACCATTTTGTGATAAAATGTCCACAAAGAGGTTGAATTTAACCTCTCGATGGACATGAAATTTTTCAGTCTGAGTGAATGACGCCAGATCGGCATTGAAACACGTAGGCTATCCTTTGTCCCTTTGGAACCAATGAACTTTAGCTATTATATTTCTCAAGTCCGGAGTTTTTTCTCCTCTGGAGCAGCAGTGCTAAATCAACTAATCCCAGTTTTTTTACTTTACTTCTGTGTACTCTGTATGGCATTTGGCCAATCAACGCTGGTCAATGCAATCATATGCCGAGATGTAGCAGCGCACGGCCAGCACTGCTACATCTCGGCATAGGAATGCATTGATCAGCGTTGATTGGCCGAATGCCATACAGAGTACGGCATTCGGCCAATCAACGCTGGTTCTGCCGGAGGAGGCGGAGTCTAAGATCGGTCCACAACAGTCTCCATTCTGGTCCGATATAGGATCTGCCTCCTCACAGACGAGCCTCCGGCAGAACCAGCATTGATTGGCTGACTGCTGTAGTCTGTATGGCATTCAGCCAATCAACACTGGTCAATGCATTTCTATGGTAAAAAGTCAGCTCGCGAATATCGCAAGCTGACAGGGATCCCGACCAGATAGAGCCCCAAAGAGCTGGGTGAGTAACATTCCCCCCTAAATAAAGGTAATCCCTAGCTAACCCTGCCAGTACATCTATCCCTGTCTCGTTCACAGTCTCAAATTAACCGAATGTTAAATCCACCATTTGTATAAATTGGAGGTCACCTGAATTAGCCAGTCAGTTACTTTTTCCAATTTTTTTTTCGATCCCTTCGTTGTCATAGTTCCTGTCCCACCTCCCCTGCTCAGTTATTGGTGCAAAAAAAGCGCCAGGGAAGGTGGGAGGGGAATCGAATTTTTAGTGAGTTTGCCACCTGGTGTTCAACTCGAATCAGACATCTTGAACAGCCTAATATCCGATCGAACATATACTCTTTCGAACGCTGTTCGCTCATCTCTAGAATACAGGCACAGGTGTGAACCTAATCTTACATGTGTTTTCCAGAGAGGAAATAAATTACTGATTTATAAAAAAGATATTGCTAATGTTAGGTTCACATTAGTGTTCGAGTCTCCTTCTTTTGGGAACACATGGGGACTCAAAAGACGGAGACCCTGTCTGCTTAAAAAGCAGTTACAGGCAGAAACCCATGGACCCCATAGACTATAATTGGGTCTGCCAGGTTTATGCCATATAATGAAACTGGCAGAGAGAAAAGTCCTCCTTTCTGGACTTTTCTCGCCTTCCATAATAAGCAGAATCTGGGACGGAATCTCCTACTCGAACGCTAGTGAGAACCTAGTGTAAAAGACTAAGAATAGAAAAATCAGTCTCCCCACCAATTTCTTTCTACTTGATCCTTTTCAGCACACAGAATAAGTCACCCGACAATCATTGGCTGATGCAGGTCACTGCTGGCCATTAGTCCTCTATGACAGGGCAAGGCAGACCATTGTAAAACATACTTTACTAAAGCGCTATCGTGTAGGCTTAATCTATGACCTATATTATGCTGTGTCTAAGGGTGGCAACCTTGGACTACAAGTTAATGTCTAAACTAAATGCAGACTGTATTAGAGTCCTATGCTAACCATATACTCTGGAAAAAGCTCCCTGGGTATAAGCCAGTTAACTGCTTGAGCCATCATGGAAATCTTCACAAGTTCCTAACTGCGCATAGACTTCCATTCTGGTGCAGGGATGAAGCCTCTTCATAAATCTCTTTCAATGCGTTGGGTGAGTACTTTATTAAGGCTGTCGTAAAATACACCAGTCTTAACAAATACACCACATTATTATTATTATTATTATTATTATTGTTTATTTATATAGCACCATTAATTCCATGGTGCTTTACATTTGAGGGTTTACATACAATACACAAAATATATAGGCAGATATAATGCTAACAGTGACCGACTGGTACGGTGGGGTAGAGGGTCCTGCCCGCAAGGGCTTACAATCTATGGGATGTTTGGTGAGGCCAGGTTCACATCTGTGCCCCAGCCTCCACTTTCAGGTTTCCGTCTTCTGCTGACAGAAGACAGAAACCTGGCAGACAGTGTCCGTCCGTGAGCGTTTTGTGCTCTCCACTGCGAAACAGTTTTTTTTTTTTAACAGGATACAAATTCCTGCATGTTCGACTTTGTGTCCGGTTAAAAAAAACGCACACAGGTGCTCACGGCCGGACACTTTCCAAACCCATTTAAATAAATGGGTTTTAAAACTGACTGCAGGTTTCCGTCTCCTGTCCAGTTTCTCGGGCAGGAAACAGACACCTGCAAAATGGAGATTGGGCGCTGATGTGAACCCGCCCTGAATGGTAGCTAAGCACGGCCACGCCACTACACTGTATATCTGATTTTGGCTCCATAAACTATGCACAGAAAGCTTAAAAGTATAAGTAGCTTCACAGCTATAAATGTATAAAAAACAAGAAACTTGAGAGTCTTCAGTAGTTGATACCTTTTTTAATGGCTAACTAATAATGATGACAGATTACAACGTTTCGAAGCTCTCGGCTTCTTCAGGTATATCTAAAAACAATTTCTGAAGGATGCATATTTATGTACAAAAGGACACTCAGGAATAGAATTCTAGGAGGGACGGTGGAAGAAGGTTATTAACACATACAAATAAACAATTCATCAGTCTGCTATGTTCTTATCAGTTTAGAGCGTGCCTTTTATGGCTGTCTCAGTTCAGTGATTTCTGTAGAATGCCATGAACCCATGTGGCAGATTCATCCCTTTCTGCAATGTCATAAACTTGTACGTTCACCTGTAACACACCTAATGTAGTGTATTTAATAACATGCACCAGATGTTCCACTGAAAATTTGTATGTTGGAGAGACGGGCCAGAAGCTTAGAATGCAGATTAACTCACTGTCACGACCTGAATTCTGGTATAAAATTGTGTGTTTTTCTGGTGGGAATTTGATCTGGTGTTCTGTGGTCTTCTGGTGGTTTCCTTGCCACTGGACCATCTGTTTGGGTATTTGATGTCAGCCAGTTAGCCATTAAAAAAGGTATCAACTACTGAAGACTCTCAAGTTTTTTGTTTTTTATATTTCCTACCCACTGGCTAACACGGTACAAAAACAAACATTTTCCTTATACAGCTATGAATGGTCAGGAGAAAATGATTAAGACGTAACTTTTATTGATAGCCAAAATAAAAACTTGAATAAAATAAGGACGTCCGCCACACCAATATATAGTAACCACCCGGTTTATGATGCAAATTTGAGATGTCTCAGCTCTCAGTCATACACTACTTCTCCAACCATAATATATTTACTGGCTAGTGTCTGATAATAAACATTCCCCCTGTCCCTACATATATACTCCCTAGAACTTAGGGATGTGTAATGTTTAGAATTAGACACTAGCCAGTAGATATATATCAGATAGGAATTTAGTGTGCATTAAGAGGGAGTCGATGTCATCTTCTGACTTAGTGTGATATGAAGCATCTCAAATTTGCTTTCTAAACTGGTTGGTCACTATATATTGGTGATCATAGAAAAAGTGAGATACATGAGCTACTCACTCATGTCATTAAGCATTCTTTGCACCCCACTATACATAGTTCCTACAATGCTGGGGTGTCTCCTTTAGACACTTATTGTTTGTGGCGGACATTCTATTTTATTCAAGTTTTTATGTTGGCTATCATTAATAGTTAGGTCTTAATAATTTTATCTTGAATTCCTTTCTATGAAGTTACTACTACACCCTGACTGGTTATTACCCTCTATGAATAAATGTTTAATGCATATTAGCTTTTACTATAGATTAAATGCAGAAGAAAAGCAATTGCACAATTTAATAACATGTTTACAATTCAATACCAAATATTATGGGGGGGGGGGAATAAACTAAAGCTAAGAGGTCATTCACTACCACTGGTGACCATCAGTAGTATCTGTTGCTATTACCTGTTACAAGATTTTAGCAACGGACACTAGCAAAACTGTCACAAATCTGTTAAAAATTCCATTGATTTCAATGGAATTTTATCTGGTGTCCGTTGGTGACTGTTAGTGTCTGTTTACACCAAATCTATTACATGTCCATTATTTTTCGTGGACAAAAAAATCCTGCATGTGTCTGTGAAAAATAACGGTTCATGACTGACGCCAAGATTCCATTATTCTTTAACATTAAAGTCTATGGGTGAAGGACAGTATCAGAATGGCTACAAAAGGAATGGGGAATATCTAGTTACTTACACCTCTACCTTCAGCTCAATCCACTTCTGGCTTTGGCTCACAATACTGAAGCAAAATCTGCAACAAAATAACGTGCATTTCGGCAATGTGGGGCCTTAACCTAAAACTGTGCCAGATTAGGTCATAAAATACATCCACAAATGGAGCATGGTTAAACTATCTTAGAATATGCTGCATAAACTAATAGGTGAATGTGAATTACAGTCACAAAATCACACCACAAAATAGACCACTTCAAAACTGGTGCAGGACACTCGATTATTAAGTGCACATGATTTTCTATCACTGCATGACACAACAGAAACTCTGGTACCGCTCACCATGCATTTGTCTTAAATGATAGTGTCTAACTCAGACCGTTTTTATTTCATCCCTGTATTGTCTATAGAGGAGCAGCTTTAACTATAATGCAGACCAAGAAAATGTGGGGGCCTCAGAGATAAGAGGCGTCCTCATAGCAGTGAGTTGTGAGGTCACCCCACTTTTATTGTCAAATCAGCCCGCCATTTTGAATCATTTCAATAGGTAACGGACGATAGGTGATACTCAGTGTGGTACAGGACCGGCCAAGGGGAGTTATTTTTAGATATGGATTCCATTTGTGGCTGATTGATATCACACCTGTATCCCTCAGACCCTGGCAGAATTGATGTCTGCATTCAATACACATCACCTCCCTGCATACGAGTGTAAACTTCGTTATCTCAGAAGGGAAGATCCTAAAGAGATGTGTATTCACATTTTCTACCAGAAAGAATAGCTCCAGTAGTTCATCATAAACCCCATCATACCCCTCGTTTGATACTATATTCATCTGGTGAGGAGTTATTGTATGTAATTTTGTAGTACAAGGAGTTAGGGCTGGGCCTCTTTTCCTGGTGACATCACACAGGGAGGAAACTAGCACAGGTATATGGTCTCCATAAAGAGAGTGAAGGGAGCTTTTATCCTGGGAGAGATGTGAGGACTCACATGTCCTGTTGCTGACTTAAGGAAGTGCCCTGGGGCTAAATAGCTGATGCCTCAGTGAACCAGATTGCAAACTTTTCTTGGTACTTGTTTTCTATTTTAATCCCATTTTATTTTCTGTACTGTAATGTTTATATTTACTTGCATTTGCTTGACCATCCACTGAAGTATATTCTGTATACTTTAGCGGCAAGTACCGACCCACCCAGGTTAATAAATGTATAAAATTTATACAGCTCATTTCATGTTATCCTACAAACCTTGGTACTCACAGGGGGTGAGTGGAAGGTAAGAGGGGTGATTGCAGGTGGCCAAGCGGTATCCTTCCCACTCAGTAATCCCTGTTTTTATACAAGCCCACCTCTGATGCATCTGCTATGCCACACATTATCTTCTAACATAACAGCATAATATGTAATGTTGGGTATTTCCTGGAGTTGAACCAAAGGCAGGCCTAACCGGAGATCACTGAGTTGAGGTAGTTACTTATTGGGTTAATCAAATACAGTGTTGGCACCCCTGCAATTCTGTCAGATAATACTAATTTTCTTCCAGAAAATGATTGCAATCACAAATTATTTGGTATTAATATCTTCATTTAATTTTTCTTCAATGGAAAACAACAAAAAGAATTGTCAAAAAGCCAAATTGGATATAATTCCACAGCAAACATAAATAAGGGGGTGGACAAAAGTATTGGCACTGTTTGAAAAATCATGTGATGCTTCTGTAATTTGTGTAATTAACAGCACCTGTTACTTACCTGAGGCACCTAACAGGTGGTGGCAATAACTAACTCACACTTGCAGCCAGTTGAAATGGATTAAAGTTGACTCAACCTCTGTCCTGTGTCCTTGTGTGTACCACATTGAGCATGGAGAAAAGAAAGAAGACCAAAGAACTGTCTGAGAACTTGAGAAGCAAAATTGTGAGGAAGCATGAGCAATCTCAAGGTTACAAGTCCATCTCCAAAGACCTGAATGTTCCTGTGTCTACTGTGCGCAGTGTCATCAAGAAGTTTAAAGCCTATGGCACTGTGGCTAACCTCCCTAGATGTGGACGGAAAAGAAAAATTGACGAGAGATTTCAACGCAAGATTGTGCGGATGGTGGATAAAGAACCTCAACTAACATCCAAAGAAATTCAAGCTGCCCTGCAGTCCAAGGGTACAACAGTGTCAACCCGTGCTATCCGTTGGCGTCTGAATGAAAAGGGACTGTATGGTAGGATACCCAGGAAGACCCCACTTCTTACCCAGAGACATAAAAAAGCCAGGCTGGAGTTTGCCAAAACTTACCTGAGAAAGCCAAAATGTTTTGGAAGAATGTTCTCTGGTCATATGAGACAAAAGTAGAGCTTTTTGGGAAAAGGCATCAACATAGAGTTTACAGGAAAAAAAAAAAAAAAGAGGCCTTCAAAGAAAAGAACACGGTCCCTACAGTCAAACAGTCAAAGTTCCCTGATGTTTTGGGGTTGCTTTGCTGCCTCTGGCACTGGACTGCTTGACTGTGTACATGGCATTATGAAGTCTGAAGACTACTAACAAATTTTGCAGCATAATGTAGGGCCCAGTGTGAATCTCCCTCAGAGGTCATGGGTCTTCCAGCAGGACAATAACCCAAAACACACTTTAAAAAGCACTAGAAAATGGTTTGAGAGAAAACACTGGAGACTTCTAAAGTGGCCAGCAATGAGTCCAGACCTGAATCCCATAGAACACCTGTGGAGAGATCTCAAAATGGCAGTTTGGAGAATGCCCCCTTCACATCTCAGGGACCTTGAGCAGTTTGCCAAAGAAGAATGGTCTAAAATTCCAGCAGAGCATTGTAAGAAACTCATTGATGGTTACCAGAAGCGATTGTTTGCAGTTATTTTGTCTAAAGGTTGTGCTACCAAGTATTAGGCTGAGGGTGCCAATACTTTTGTCTGATCATTTTACACAAAACTCCAAAAATGGGCCAATGATTTGACTTTTTTTTTCATTCTCATTTGTGTTTTTTCATTGCAAGCAAAATAAATGAAGATATTAATACCAAAGAGTTTATGATTGCAATCATTTTCTGGAAGAACACGAGTATTATCTGACAGAATTGTAGGGGTGCCAATACTTTTGGCCAACACTGTAGGTAGTCACCTTTTTGTTACTGTGTGGAGGCCAGTAAAGGGGGCATTATGTTATATAGATCAAGTAAACAGCATCTTATACTGTGTAGAGGACAGTCAAGGGGGCATTATACCGTATGTGGACCAATAAAGGAGGATCAGTTACCATAGCTGTGATTTTGCAAACCACAGGACAAGTGAGTGGCCTACTGCTATACTTGTTCCTTCGTATTGTACTACATATGTAAGACGATATCAAGTATCAAAGGGACATGCAAATTTTGTACCATAGAGAGTGCCATGGTGGAGACCCCCTAAGTGCTGAAGTTAAGGTTATTGATGTAGTGAAACCCTCTCAAAGAAAAGGGAGTTGCAATAAATATATATTGTGTAAGAATGAGAATTGAATATATTGCTTTCATTTACATTTCATTTAAAATTGGTTCTCTCTTGTATTACAGATGTCTATGCATATACACTATGTGATCAAAAGTATCCAGACACTCCCAAAAACATACGTTTTGCATATCAGGTGCATTGTGCTGCCACCTACTGCCAGGTACTCCATATCAGCGACTTCAGTAGACATTAGACATCGTGAGAGAGCAGAATGGGGCGCTCCGCGGAACTCACGGACTTCGAACGTGGTCAGGTGATTGGGTGCCACACATCACACAGGGCAATGCCAAACAACGCCTCGCTTGGTGTAAGAAGCGTAAACATTGGATGATTGAACAGTGGAAAAACGTGTGGAGTGACGAATCACGGTACACAATGTGGCTATCCGATGGCAGGGTGTGGGTATGGCGAATCCTCGGTGAACGTCATCTGCCAGCGTGTGTAGTGCCAACAGTAAAATTCGGAGGTGGTGGTGTTATGGTGTGGTCATGTTTCTCATGGAGGGGGCTTGCACCCCTTGTTTTGTGTGGCACTATCACAGCACAGGCCTACATTGATGTTTTAGAAACCTTCTTGCTTCCCACTGTTGAAGAGCAATTCGGGGATGGTGATTGCATCTTTCAACACGATCAAGCACCTGTTCATAGTGCACGGCCTGTGGCGGAGTGGTTACACGACAATAACATCTCTGTAATGGACTGGCTTGCACAGAGTCCTTACCTGAACCCTATAGAACACCTTTGGGATGTTTTGGAACGCTGACTTCATGCCAGACCTACATCGATACCTCTCCTCAGTGCAGCACTCAGTGAAGAATAGGCTGCCATTCCCCAAGAAACCTTCCAGCACCTGATTGAACGTATGCCTGCAAGAGTGGAAGCTGACATCAAGGCTAAGGGTGGGCCAACACCATATTGAATTCCAGCATTACCGATGGAGGGCACCACAAACTTGTAAGTCATTTTCAGCCAGGTGTCCGGATACTTTTGATCACATAGTGTATGTTATATGCATAGTCTTGGATAAATGTATAGGGAAAGGTCTACCTTTAGAAATGAGCGAACAGTAAAATATTTGATATTCGTTTCGAATAGCCACTCAATATTCGACTATTCGATTGAATATCGAACCCCATTATAGTCTATGGGGGAAAATGCTTTGTTTCAGGGGATCCCACCATTGGACTCAGGAGGGTCACCAAGTCCACTATCACACCTCAGCAAATGATGCGAACACCTCTGGAATGCAACTGGGACAGCAGGGGAAGCATGCCTGGGGGCATCTAACAAGCCCAAGTCACTGTTTTACCCCAACATCACAGCCTATCAATTACACACTTTCCACGCTCAAAAAAAACTCTATCAAAGTGGGAAAATACCTGGAAATCTTCTTTCTTCCCCAAATGGATGGACACAAACCCAAATTTAAGCTAAACAAACATTAATAAGCACCCCTTTAAATCATGTTGTGCATGACAACCACAGATGGAATAGGCAATGGGAAATCCATCAGTAACCACCCTGAACTGTCATTGTTGTGGATGTGTGTGTGTGTGTGTGTGTGTGTGTGTGTGTGTGTGTGTGATGTGGTAAGACCTTCAAAAATTCACTTTTATGGCCCTTAACATGAGCCCTTCCAAATTAAGTTACAGGCCCTTAAGCTGAGCTACCAGCAGAGATTGAGGCCCTTCAGGTGACTTCAGTCTTCTACCTGCAGAGTTTTAGGCCCTTAGGGTGAGTTGAGCCTTGCACCAGCAGAGTGTTAGCCCCTTTAAAATTCTTAACCCCTAAAACGGTGGTTCCAGAACCATCACTCTCATTGTGTTGGATTGATGCAGTGGATTGGACTGAGGACCCAGACATTGACCTTGATTTGGATTGTAAAATTGATAACATTTTGCCATCAAGTCCTTGGGGTAACTTATATTTAGAGGGCTGCAAAGGTGGAGAATTGGCTGAAACCACTACTACTGGTAATGGTCCTCTAATATGGGACTCTACATTACCTCTACAGGGTTCTGATCAGGTGTTAATAGTCCAAACAACATGCTCCAGTACTTTACATGTAGATCAGAAACCACTTTCCCTTCCGACACCAGATTTAACCAAGCTTCACCATCATCATCCTGCTGAGATGGAGCCACTAAAGGAAACCTGCCGAGAAGAAGGGACGTACTGTCCCGAAACGCGTAGCCTACATATCTTCAGGCCAGATTCTGACTACAATGCAACTTTTTAAGAGATGTGAAAATAAAGTTTGTGTATTTTAAACAACGTGGATTTTCATTCATCGATCCTTGAAAGCAGCTGGCGTCTTTTTTTCGTAAAGGAAACCTTGCCTTCCAAGGCATGTCCTGGAGCTGCGACTGAGCCAAATCTAAACACAGAGTCCTTTGGAACTGAACAAAATTAACTAGCAGTGTTTTTGGCCCTTTGGGTGAGTTGAGCCTTGCACCAGCACACGTGTCCCGTAATATCAGGCGAGCCCTAAGTTCTGCGCTAAGTTACACAAAGTTCTACTTGACCACCGAGGCGTGGACACGTGCATGCGGCCAGGGACACTGTATCTCAATAACGGCACACTGGCTGAATGTAGTTGAGGCTGGGACCGGGTCGCAAACTGTGGCGGCCTGCCTTGTCTCCCCGCCCAATATTCCAGGCAGGAGTGCTGAAACACTACCCTCCTCCTCCTCCGCCATTGAATCGACCCCAGCTACTGGCGTGAGCAGACATCAGCAGGTCGTGCTGAATCTCATCAGCTTGGGGGACAGACAACACACTGCCTCCGAGGTCAGGGATGCCATCCTGGATGAGATGGCAATGTGTTTTTCCCTGCTGCACCCAGGGCCAGGCATTTTTGTCATGTGTGATAACGGCAGGAACCTGGTAGCGGCTCTGGAGCTTGCCAGCCTCCAACACGTTCTATGCCTGGCCCATGTCTAACTTAGTGGTGCATTGTTTTTGAAAACATACCCAAATGTACACGAGCTACTGGTGAAAGTGCGGCGCTTGTGTGCCCACTTTCGCAAGTCTACAGGAGCCGCTGCTAGCCTCAAAACACTCCAGCAACGCCTCCATCTGCCCGAATACCAACTGTTGTGCGACGTCCCCGCACGCTGAAACCCTACATACCATATGTTGAGCAGGGTGTGTGAGCTGCAGAGACCTTTGATGGAGTTCCATCTCCAAAACCCAAGGGTTCATCAAAGTCAGCTCCCTCAGTTCCTGCACCATAAGTTTCCATGGGTGGGAGACTTATGTGAAATCCTATCCCATCCTTTCCACTGGACAAGAAACATTAGCATGCGCTCATGACAATTTCTGATATGACAGCTGCGTTAAGCAGGGTGCAGGGTACAATGCAGACCAGGCCCGAGCACCAGGATTAGGTGTTACAAATACTGGAGCATCCGCCATTTCCTTCCAATTTTGTGGTTGTGGACCCGCAACTGACGTTTCTGGGCCTCAGTGATGATGATGAGACACAGTTGCCATCAGGGCAAGCTGTGGTTATGTGCGGTTTGCAGTAAGGGGACAGTGAGCAATTGGAAGAGGAGTTGGTGGACGACGAGGCCACCAACCCGACATGGACAGGGGTGATGTCTAGCGGGGAAAACAGTGTAGATGTGGAGGCAAGCTAAGCAGGAAAAAAGGTGGCTAGAAGCAGAGGCATAGACTGGGGTGATGTCTAGGGGCGAAAGCAGTGTAGATGTGGAGGCAAGCTAAGCAGGAAAAAAGGTGGCTACAGGAAGAGGCATGTCCAGAGGCAGCAAGGCCAAAGATTTTCTCTTCTCTTTTGCTGCAATACACAAATCTGCTGAAGTTCCTTTGGGAGCTCAGAGGAGGTGGCCTCAGTGCTGAGAAACACATCTGATGCCCCTTGGTGATATGCATTAAGATAACCATCGACCAACCAAGTGTAGTCAGGTAGCATAGCATTGAGCATGGCTAAATGCAGAGAAAAAAGGTGTACCACTTCCAGAGATAGTAACTTCAGTGCTGCAGTTGGCAATGGACAGTGTAACGGGATTAGCTCAGGGATCGCTGTCTTGACCACTTTTTGTCACAAAATGAAAGTCCAATCCAGCCATGTATGGTGCAACTGGCTGCAACCAGTTTTATTAGGGTTTTTCAGGCAAAACAAAACAGAAACAATACAAAATAAAATCCTAGCCGTCCGGCTTCTACCTTCAACAGCAGGTATCCTAACTATGAGAGCTAGGCCTTCTGCACAGCTCCCTAAACACCAAAACAGCAGTATTACTCACAACTTCACAAATAGTTTCCCAGCAGCAGAGAGAGCAATATATCTGTGGGCTGACTGCCCTTTTATACACATACTTCTGGATAGCAAGGATTTAACCCCACATATCCCAAAACCTGGAGTGGCTGAATGGAGTAGAGGCACCAATACTCCCTGCTCCAGACCTTTACCAGGGTTTTGGTAAGACCCACCAGCCAGGAGCGCAGCTTTGTTCAAATGCACCTAGATTGTGTATGACAGGAACCTGGGAGAAATGTATACTCCTTCTACCACTTTTCCCCTGGTCCTGTCACAACGGTCACACCAGATTGTCCTTCAATAAAGTTTCCTTATACTTTAGGAAAGAAACTTGTGAGGGTGATGTAACACTCAGGAGGGCCAGGGCTAGTATCACGGGTAATATATCAGATGTGGCCGGCTTTTAGGGGGTCCCTGGGTCCCAAATATGCACAAAATCTCCTTTTTGATGTCCCCGACTACCCTCTCCCACGTGGTATCTCACAATGACAACAGACAACTAGGTCTCGGGGGTAGCCGTTGCTCTTTTACTAGCAGGACAAGGTAATACAAATGTACATATGGAGTAATTTTTCACATACAATACAGCGATCTTTGTAGGTAGTGTCCAATTAAGCAGGCGATGGAGCTTGGAGCAGGAATGCTTTGGATAGTTTAATTAGTAGTTGCTGGGGTAGTTAAACTTGTATATACTTGTAAAGATGGCCTGTATCCAGGGGGTTAGTCCTCAACAAACTGGGTACACGTATGTAGAAGAGCAAATACAATTGTCAGCAGCGGGAGACCCTCAAATTCTGCCAGACTAGCTATGGGCTTCTTAAATATAGATTTGTCCCAAAGACTTACTTGAATAGAGCGATACGTGTAGAAGTCCCAGATATATGGATAAGCAGGTCCATAAACTTTAGTGCTTGTAGGCTTGGAGTTTCAGAGGAAAGTGTTCTCTGAGGAGAATCTTGAGTACAGAGGAAAAGACATCTCTGTTTGGAGTGCTCTGAGACTTGGCTGCCATCTTCAGCTTCCCATGTGTCTTGTCTCCACACAAAGGACCAAGAGAAAAGGTCCCCAACCCCCCTAGAGGGGGCTGTAACTCCTCCTCCTCCAGGCCAGTCAAGGGAGCTTGATTGGTCCTGAAGGTCACCTGATCATAATGGACACACCTTCACATTGGCAACTCAAATTACAATGGTAAGTATAGGCAGGTGTAGTTCACAAAACATCCACAAGATGGCGCATTAATAGACCCCTATGTGTGCTGGCTCTGGTAAAATAGAAACACTGGTAAATATATAGAAGGAATGAAGGGGGAGGAAACTCTTTACCTTATATGCAAATGTCCATACCATCTCGGTCTGCAAGGACTATTAAAGGGAATGGGACGAGCAGTATCGGGACAATACATACACCCCCCACTAAGATAAGAGCTGTCCTAGTGCGGAGGAACCTAGAGAGATGGGATGCACACATGTAGTAGGGTTGGATACCTGAGAAATAATAAACAGAATGATGGCAAACAACAATATGACATTACTTATGTAAAAGAACAATACCCCGTGAACATATGCAAAACCAAAACATAGTAAACAATAGAAACATAATGCCAATAGGTGGGTAGAGTCTCTTTCAGCAATAGACACAAAACTCAAACTTGTGTACCGAGCAACCCTCCGCTGTCGCTTCCTAGATGAGAGGAAATTCCTTGACAGTTCAATTGGTAGGTGTCACTGGAGATATATCAGCAGCAAGAATGTCCGACAACCCCTTGGGGAGGTAACGACCAGGAGAACTCGACCAAACAAATGGACACTGCGCTACTCCAGAATGGAAATCAACACGCACTTTATTGAAAATTCTTTACACGACGCAATAAAAACAGCGTTTCGGGGATTCCCCCTTTTTCAAGTGTATCAGAATACACACACACGTATCCTATTGTCATAAAACAACAAGGGAACAAGGGATAGGATCGTATCAGAATCCATCATACAGTAAAAACCATACATAATGAACAATTAAAAAGATGCCAAATACATATAAAAACAAAAAGTGTATATATACAAATAGGTAAATACCACAAGACAATATCAAAAAACATCAATACCGAGGAGCCGAGTGACGCCAAAAATAAAGTAAAACAAAGCAAACCAATTGATTTGTGGTCCTTCAATACAATTAAAGCCAATTTGAACCTGATGGTATAGGAGCCATAATCCTCATAATATCAGAATTACCTCCACAGTCATTTCCAGTGGTATACAGGGGAAGGAGTCAAAATATATTTATATATATGTATATATTGTTTCTACTAGGCAAGATATTCGCCATTCTAAATCCTCCATATTTAGATAGTCAGTCTTTCAGCAATAGGGCATTGTCCATGGAAAGGCTCAGGGTAGGCACTATGTGGCAAAATACAGTCCTCAGTAGTCCATAGGCTGTAGAGAAATATATAATGCAAAACAAGAACATAACAAAATGCTTGGGATTATCCAGGTACGAGGCTTAAATGGTTGCTAACTAACTAATTATTAAGGACATAGGTATATGAAAGAGGCAAAGTATATATACATGAAAGGATATGGTTGCTCAGTCTCTATAGCGAGCTGGCGGAGTTCCCTTGGTGCTTCGCTCTGATCGCCTCAGCACTTGGTCTTCTACTTGCGCAGGAACACTGGAAACTGGAACTCCATCTTGTGCCGATTCAGGAGCAGCAACACTGGAATCCGGAATTCCATCTTGTGTTGGTTCAGGGGCAACAACTGGAGCAGGGACCGGAACAGGGACAAACTGGTAACAGCCGGGGATAAGAAATTGAGATCTGAAGATCGATTCATCTACAGAAGGCTGTCTTGGAGGAGTTTCAATCACAGGAACTGGTTGGTAGACAGTTGTAACTTGTGGTGGTGATGACATCATCAGTAAGTCCTCTTTGGTGCACAATTTGATACGGTTCCGATGCACTGTTTGTGGAGCCATGCCTGGTTTCTTTACTTCATAAACATCAGACTCTAGAATTGCTGTAATGGTGTATGGCTCTGTTTCCCAAAGAGAATCAAGTTTTCCAGTTCTGTGGTACTTCTTTAACCATACTTTGTCACCAATGTGTAAAGGTGTAGCATTAGCTCTTTGGTTGTAGTTCTCTTCTTGTCGTCTGTGAGCTTCCTTCATGCGACAGTCAACTATCTCTTGCGCTTCTTGCATTCGGCGCTGATGTTCTAGAACCCAATCAGTCTTTGGCAGTGGGTTGATCACATCTGGTATCTGAATTCCCAAAGCACGATCTTTTGGAAGTTGACCTTGTCTTCCAAACATTAAGAAGTATGGTGAATAGCCTGTAGAACAGTGGGTAGTGTTATTGTAGATCTCCACTAATTCATCAAGTAGTTGAGGCCATTCTGCTTGTTTGGTGACAGATTCTGTTCTCAGCATGTTGATGAAGATCTGGTTAACCTCACAAAGTCCATTCCCTTGGCGATGGTAGGCAGTTGTTCTCAGCTTTTTGCATTCATGGAACTGGCATAGTTCTTGGAAAAGCTGTGACTCGAATGTAGGTCCTTTGTCAGTCAGGACTGCTTCAGGGCACCCGTAGTGTCTCACATATTCGCGGTAGAATGTGGTGGCTGTGGTACGTGCAGTGAGGTCTTTAACTGGCACAACGACAACCCACTTGGAGTAGTGGTCCACCATGGTAAGGGCATATGTGTAGCCTGAACGAGTTGGTGCTAACTTCACATGGTCAAGAGCAACTAGCTCGTTTGGTCTCT
Source organism: Leptodactylus fuscus (assembly GCF_031893055.1). NCBI lineage: Eukaryota > Metazoa > Chordata > Amphibia > Anura > Leptodactylidae > Leptodactylus > Leptodactylus fuscus. The sequence goes on along the minus strand of NC_134265.1, from coordinate 222,066,172 downwards.
GAGTATGGATGGGATGTAGTGGTGCTCTAGCATCCTTCTTACCAGTCTTAGTAAGGTTGCAGGCTGGACATTCACTACACCAATACCTCAATGTCGGCACACATTTCAATCCAATAGAAGCATTGGCGTATGGTGGCTTCAGTTTTATGCAGTCCAAAGTGTCCAGATTGATCGTGGTAGACATCAAGAACAATCTTGGCATTCCGCCTAGGAATGAGAATTTAGTCCAATCTCTCACCTGAAACAGGATCTAAGGTGTTGCGCAGAACCAAGCCTTTCTGGATGAAAAGTCTTTTGCGCTGCCTCCATAGGCGTTTGAGCTCAGTATCTGTATACTGTCTTCTGAGTCTGACAGGTATTCTTCCAGTGGTTAGGTAATCATAGATTTCACCTATGACACGAGATTCTTTCTGTAGGGTTTGCCATCTAGATAGTTCTTGAAGTGGGTCAGATTTCTCTTGAGGACCTTCTTCAGTCTGTGTAGCAGCAATAACGTTCTGCATAGCAAACTTTTGATAGAAGGGAGGCATCTCAACATCTTCCCACATGTCTTCTTCAGAAGGTTCTTCTCCTATAGGCAAACGGGATAATGCATCAGCGTTTATGTTAGTCTTACCACTGCGGTATTTGAGGTCGAAACAATAGTTTGCCAATCTGGAAGCCCATCTCTGTTCGAGAGTACCTAGCCGTGCTGTGTTTAGGTGAGCTAGAGGATTGTTGTCTGTGTAAACGGTAAATGGTGTAGCCGCAAGGTAGTCTTTGAATTTCTCTGTGACGGCCCACACAACAGCAAGCAGCTCTAACTTGAACGAACTGTAATTGTGATCGTTCTTCTCAGCACCATTCAAGCTTCAGCTGGCATAAGCGATGACTCTCTCTTTGTTGTTCTGGACTTGTGACAGTACAGCTCCTAGGCCTTGATAGCTGGCATCTGTATAGAGACGGAAAGGGTGGCTGTAGTCAGGATAAGCCAGAATTGGAGGAGAAGTCAATAAGGCTTTCAAAGTCTGGAATGCAGTTTCTTGTCTTTCAGACCAATCAATTAGGAGTCTTCTGTTTGAGCTTTCTTTAGGACAACCACGTAGCAATTCTGTCAGTGGTTCCGCTACCTGTGCAAAGTGAGGTATAAAGCGGCGGTAGTAGCCTGCGAATCCTAGAAAACTTCTGACTTCTTTTACTGTCCTTGGAGTTTCCCAGTCTTTGACAGCAGAGATCTTGTCAGGATCAGGCTGGATACCTTCAGCACTGACTACATGACCTAAGTAATTGACCTTTGGTTTTAGCAGGTGGCATTTTGAAGGTTTTATCTTCAGGCTGTGTTCAATAAGAACCTGGAACACTTCTGCTAGGTTGTTCAGATGGTCTTCATAAGTGCGAGAATACACAACAACATCGTCAAGATACAGCAAAACACTCTGGAAGTTGAGGTGGCCAAGGCATCTCTCCTTGAGTCGCTGGAATGTTGCTGGGGCGTTGCACAACCCAAAAGGCATGCTATTAAACTCAAAGTCCCATCGGGGTGGTAAAAGCTGTTTTTTCTCTATCCTCAGGAGCCATGGGTACCTGCCAGTAGCCACTGGTTAGGTCGAGAGTTGAGAAGTATGCAGCTGAACCAAGAGCAGTGAGGGATTCTTCAATCCGTGGAAGAGGATATGCATCTTTATGTGTGATGTTGTTCAGTTTTCTGTAGTCAACACAAAATCTGATATTATGTTACCATCCTTCTTCCTTACCAAAACAATAGGTGCTGCCCAAGGACTTTGGCTTTCTTGGATGACTTTGGTGTCTTTCATCTCCTTTATCAGCTTCTTTACTTGCTGGTAGTTAGCAGGAGGTATTGGACGGTATCTTTCCTTGATAGGAGGATGATCACCTGTGTTGATTTTATGCTGGATCAAAGAGGTTTTCCCAAAATCGAGTGGATGCTTGCTGAAAGCTTGGCTGTGCCGTTTCGCAACTTTGATGACACCATTGATGTGTTCAATAGGGGTATTCGCATCCCCAATGTTGAGTTCATTCCACCAGAAGGTAGTAGGTTTGTGAGTACCTTCGGCAGGGACATGAATTGACGTTTGATAAGCAAGTGCTTCATCATCTAGGATGTCTTCTGAATCAAGCTGATACAGTTGAGCAACGGACTTAAACTTGTGCAATTCAATAGGTGCATCACTTAGGCTGACTAGCCGTACTGGTACCTTACCGTTGGAGACGGTGACGATGCTTCTGGCGGCTTTCACCAGCGGCTGTCCTTCAATCTGAATAGGGTCAAGAAGAGCTTCGTAATCTTCGTTGTTAATGCCTGGACGAACTCAGCACCAGATGAGAGTCTCACTGTTAGGAGTCTGTTATGACCCGGTCTCAGCAGTCTCAGCCTGTTAGGTTCAGGCGCAGAGTGTCCGGACGTGAACCACCTGATGCACGGAAGGGGAATGTTCACACCAGACATGCTGTTTCTGCTCTGGCACTCGGGCGTGGATCACATGGTGAGTTGCCTGGTGGATCAGTGCCTGGTGTGTCTTGGCCTCGGAAGGGGTTAAGTTCTCTGCAGTGCTGAATACTTTACAGGCCATGGGCGAGGCCTTCTCTTTACTATATAAGGCTGTTGCACATGCTATCTGATGCCGGTCTTAAACTTCTGTTCCTGTGCTCAGTAATGGTCTGTTGTCTGAAGCTGCTACCATCTGCATTCTGGCTCGTCCAGTTTCTTGCTCCTGTTCACACAGGACTGATTCATTAAGTATTGAGATCCTATCCAGACATAGTGTTCCGGGCGCAGCGAGCCCTAGGTATTTTTTCTGTTTGGGGTTTGGAATTTTTTTGGTAGGGGTTTTTATAGTGTGTGATACTCAGTTCTGTTTTTTCCTATCCCTTGCTTAGTTCAGTTATTCTGTGTTTCACGTTTATTTTCTCCCTATGCTTTGCGTTACTCATGTTCACCGTTAGTCCAAGTCTGGACATCCGTGGGGGGCTTGTTCTGTATCTGCCTCTCCTTCGTAAACGTGAAGCTAGACAGCTATTTCCCTTTGTAGGTTAATTACTTCTCCGGCTGTGCTCATGCCCCTTCAGGCAAGTTAGTTGGGCCCACGGCTACTTCTAGTTGTGCGAGGCAGGGTGTAGGAGTATCCACACTAGAAGTCCAAACTGCTCATACTTATTATTGTTTTCTTTTATATATGTTTTTCCTTTACTAGACTGAGAAGTTATCAGTCAGAGGCCAGTCCGTGGTCAAGGATCCCCAGACCATAACAGAGTCAGAGTAATGGGTCTTGCATCCTGGATACGGACACGACAGATCTCACCATTACGGTTAGCAAACTTCTGCTGGGCACAGAGCACTTTGATGGTACGTTGTACAGCTTGCCTGTAAGAAAGAGTAGCAGTAGGGAGAGAAGCATGCAAAGCATCTAGCAATTCAGTGAATACATGACGCATAACATTCATGCCTAATACCACTGGTGTAGTCATTCCCTGAGACTCTGTAACAATTACACCTTGCCGTGGTAATTTACGATCACCAATACGAATGGTAGGTTCCCAGTAACCTAGTTTGGATATAGGCTGACCATTACTTGCAATCAAGCGTAACTTGGCTTTGCCCACAGAATTTAGTATGTCAGAGTCCCAATATTTCTCAAAGGCTTGTTGCTCAATAGTTGTTACTTGTGACCCAGTGTCCACTAAAGCTTCTAATGGTACACCCTCAATCTAAATAGTTATGTACGGGCATTTTGAGACGAATCTGGATGTCCACTGTCCCTCTGGGCCTTTGGATTCACCTCCCGAGGGGCGGCCCTTGGCCTCGGTGGTGTCCCGTTTAACTTAAAGCACTGGAATTTGTAATGCTCAACACGCTCACAGTAAGTACAATAAGGACGTTCACGTTGTGAAGACCTGTCAGGAGGAAGCCTATCAGGACTTGGGCAGCTAGAGTGAGGCTCTGCAGGCAATGTTCTAGATAAAGAGGACTCACAGGATGCAGACTGGCCTTTTAATTCCTTTAGGGCTTGGCAAAGAGAGTCCACTACCTGAGCAAGAACATCGGTGGTAGAGGGTATAGTGGCAGGAGTAGGAGCCTGTACAGTCTGAGTTGCCTGCATGGGCACAATAGGAGGTAATGGAGATGCAGCGGAGATTCCACCAGCCAGGTCTCGGGAATATGTGGCAGAGTAATAAATAGCACAAGGTGAATCAGTTCCCACTATTCGTAGGGCCAAAGTCTTAAAGTCTAGAAAAGACATGTTTGGATTTTGGGCTGCTAGCATGCGGAGTTGACTCTGTATTAGTCGTGAGTCCACACCTTCTATGAACCTGTCTGTAATGATGTTTTCTGTAGCAGTAGGGTCAATAGTGTCAACTTGACGCAGAGCCCTATATGCTGACTGGAGCGCAAGTGCATAGTCTCTGAGGGTCTCACCTGGTCTCTGATGTCTGTCATAGAATTTAAGACGAACCTCAGTTGGTGATTGGACTTCAAATTCTTTTCTCAGACGAGTGAGGATCTGGTCAACGGTGATCTTTTCTGTCGGTGGCCAGGAACGAACTTTCTCAGCAGCTGGACCTTCAAGTTGTCCTAAGAGAAGCTGTACCTGCTGCGTGGGAGAAAGTGATACAAGTTCAAGAGTACGCAATATCTTTTCCTGAAACCCAGCAAGGGTATGAGGATCCCCTCTGTAACTTGGAAGACTGGACGTTCCTATAAAGAAAGGCAAGCCTGTCGTTCTAACAGGAGCTGGAGCAGAGATGGTAGCTGTATCCTGAGGTGCAGGAGCATTGTCAGATGATGTTGTACGGTTACCTGCGCCAGGCGGGTCACCCTGAGGCGATGTAGACATTTTTGCAAAAATTAGGATACTGTCTCTTTAAGTAAAATAATAAGGCTTCTGTCACTTTTAAGAAATGCAAATCTCAGCAAATACAAAGTCACTTTATAAAATGCACTTATCTGTGTCCCATGAATGGCAGATAACAGCGGACAATGGCGGTTGAGGTTCTTGCAGAAGTGATGAGCAGGAGAGGCAGGCAGGATGAAGATCATTTTGGTCCCTGAAGAGATGAGGAGTCTCTGCAAAAGTACTGGAAGCAGGGAAGCTGAAGTTCTGTAACAACTGGGATGGATCTGAGGATTCAGTGCTTTAGTAAAGATGGCGGCACCCAGTTTTGGCGCGCGGGGGAAGTTTTGTGGGCGGAGTTTACTCCTGATTAATTGCTCCAGTAGTCAGGCAATCCAAAATGGTGGAATATACAGCCACAAACCATGAAATACAATAACACAGTCTCGATAAGGCTTTCACCCCACTTTGTAGAGAGCACTGGTGATTTAGGTTATGCTCAGAGCAGTAGTTCTACAGAAGTAACATACAGTCTTTAGGCAGGCACAGAGGCACAATCCTGTTTGTGACGCCACAAAAAGGAGAGAGAAGAGCATGTAACACTCAGGAGGGCCAGGGCTGGTATCACGGGTAATATATCAGATGTGGCCAGCTTTTAGGGGGTCCCTGGGTCCCAAATATGCACAAAATCTCCTTTTTGATGTCCCCGACTACCCACCCCCACGTGGTATCTCACAATGACAACAGACAACTAGGTCTCGGGGGTAGCCGTTGCTCTTTTACTAGCAGGACAAGGTAATACAAATGTACATATGGAGTAATTTTTCACATACAATACAGCGATCTTTGTAGGTAGTGTCCAATTAAGCAGGTGATGGAGCAGGAATGCTTTGGATAGTTTAATTAGTAGTTGCTGGGGTAATTAAACTTGTATATACTTGTAAAGATGGCCTGTATCCAGGGGGTTAGTCCTCAACAAACTGGGTACACGTATGTAGAAGAGCAAAAACAATTGTTAGCAGCGGGAGACCCTCAAATTCTGCCAGACTAGCTATGGGCTTCTCAAATATAGATTTGTCCCAAAGACTTACTTGAATAGAGAGATACGTGTAGAAGTCCCAGATGTATGATTAAGCAGGTCCGTAAACTTTAGTGCTTGTAGGCTTGGAGTTTCAGAGGAAAGTGTTCTCTGAGGAGAATCTTGAGTACAGAGGAAAAGACATCTCTGTTTGGAGTGCTCTGAGACTTGGCTGCCATCTTCAGCTTCCCATGTGTCTTGTCTCCACACAAAGCACCAAGAGAAAAGGTCCCCAACCCCCCTAGAGGGGGCTGTAACTCCTCCTCCTCCAGGCCAGTCAAGGGAGCTTGATTGGTCCTGAAGGTCACCTGATCATAATGGACACACCTTCACATTGGCAACTCAAATTACAATGGTAAGTATAGGCAGGTGTAGTTCACAAAACATCCACAAGATGGCGCATTAATAGACCCCTATGTGTGCTGGCTCTGGTAAAATAGAAACACTGGTAAATATATAGAAGGAATGAAGGGGGAGGAAACTCTTTATCTTATATGCAAATGTCCATACCATCTTGGTCTGCAAGGTCTATTAAAGGGAATAGGATGAGCAGTACCGGGACATTACATTGAAAGGTTGAGATATCGCATCAAACAATCCTTAAAGGGGTTGGCCACTTTCAGACCCATATTGACAAACAAATGTACAATAAAAAAAATATACAATGTGATGAGCACACAGGTGCACAGCTGATTACCAGGCAGACGTCTGATATTGTGCTGTGACTGTAACGAGCAGCACCTGTGTGCTCATCACATGACCATGTATATATCACATGATCATGGCCATCATTATCCTCTAGAAGTAACAGAATGAATGACAGCAAGCTGAAATCTAGAAAATCGTGAGGAATTGATACAGAAAGTATATTGGAAAATTGTATATCTTTTTATTGTACATTTGTTTGTCAATATTGGTTTGAAAGTGGCCAACCCTTTTAACTGTACTTGTGTGACTGTGAAGAATGCCACCAGTTGCCATTGGAATAGGTAGACATGAGCGACCTGAGTATCAAATATATTGTTTAGTATCACACCGTATTGAGGGGAAGTGGTTCAACAGAGGGAGAGACAGTAAAAGGACCCGGGAGGGCGGAGAAGTAATGGCTGCAGTTGTACTACATTTATATAGCAGTTTTCAGTGTTGTAGTACCAGTGTCCAATGCTTGTACTGCTTGAGTTATTGGTTGAAATAATATCACAGAAATAAATGAAAATTACAAGGGGTAGACCCTTCAAAATTGGATTGAGCTGATATAGCCTGACTGAAATTCTGTCTCTCCCACCTAGGTTTTGGGGTTACACACTGTGAAAAACTGAAAAGAGCGGACATAGCCTGACTGAATTTCTGTCTCTCCCACCTAGGTTTTGGGGTTACACACTGTGAAAAACTGGATTGAGCGGACATAGCCTGCCTGAAATTCTGTCTCTCCCACCTACGTTTTGGGGGTATACACCCTGGATATCTGGATTGAGCGGACATAGCCTGACTGAATTTCTGTCTCTACCACCTAGGTTTTGGGGTTACACACTGTGAACATCTGGAATGAGTGTACATAGTCTGACTGAATTTCTCTCTCTCCCACCTAGGTTTTGGGGTTACACACTGAGTGGACATAGCCTAACTGAATTTCTCTCTCTACCATCTAGGTTTTGGGGTTACACACTGTCAACAACTGGATTGAGCGGACATAGCCTGACTGAATTTCTCTCTCTCCCACCTAAGTTTTGGAGTTACACACCGTGAAAAACTGAAAAGAGCGGACATAGCCTGACTGAATTTCTGTCTCTCCCACCTAGGTTTTGGGGTTACACACCGTGAAAAACTGGATTGAGCGGACATAGCCTGACTGAATTTTTTTCTCTCCCACCTAGGTTTTGGGGTTACACACTGTGAACAACTGGATTGAGCGGACATAGCCTGACTGAATTTTTCTCTCTCCCACCGAGACTTTGGGGTTACAAACTGTGAACAACTGGATTGAGCGGACATAGCCTGACTGAATTTCTGTCTCTCCCACCTAGGTTTTGGGGTTACACACTGTGAAAAACTTGATTGAGCGGACATAGCCTGCCTGAAATTCTGCTCTCTCCCACCTAGGTTTTGGGGGTATACACCGTGAAAAACTGGATTGAGCGGACATAGCCTGACTGAATTTCTCCCTCTCCCACCTAGGTTTTGGGGTTACACACTGTGAACAACTGGATTGAGAGGACATAGCCTGACTGAATTTCTGTCTTTCCCACCTATGGTTTTGGGTTACACACTGTGAACAACTGGAATGAGCGTACATAGCCTGACTGAATTTCTCTCTCTCCCACCTAGGTTTTGGGGTTACACACTGTGAACAACTGGAATGAGTGTACATAGTCTGACTGAATTTCTCTCTCTCCCACCTATTCTTTGGGGTTACACACTGTGAACAACTGGATTGAGTGGACATGGCCTGACTGAATTTCTGTCTCTGCAACCTTGTTTTTGGGGTTACACACTGTTAACAACTGGATTGAGCGGACATAGCCTGACTGAATTTCTGTCTCTCCCACCTAGGTTTTGGGGTTACACACCGTGAAAAACTGGATTGAGTGGACATAGCCTGACTGAATTTCTCTCTCTCCCACCTAGGTTTTGGGGTTACACACTGTGAAAAACTGGATTGAGCGGACATAGCCTGACTGAATTTCTCCCTCTCCCATCTATGGTTTTGGGTTAAACACTGTCAACAACTGGAATGAGCGTACATAGCCTGACTGAATTTCTCTCTCTCCCACCTAGGCTTTGGGGTTACACACTGTGAACAACTGGATTGAGTGGACATAGCCTGACTGAATTTCTGTCTCTGCCACCTAGGTTTTGGGGTTACACACTGTCAACAACTGGATTGAGTGGACATAGCCTGACTGAATTTCTCTCTCTCCCACCTAGGTTTTAGGATTACACACCGTGAGAAACTGGATTGAGCAGACATAGCCTGACTGAATTTCTCTCTCTCCCACCTAGGTTTTAGGATTACACACCGTGAGAAACTGGATTGAGCAGACATAGCCTGACTGAATTTCTCTCTCTCCCACCTAGGTTTTAGGATTACACACCGTGAGAAACTGGATTGAGCAGACATAGCCTGACTGAATTTCTCTCTCTCCCACCTAGGTTTTAGGATTACACACCGTGAGAAACTGGATTGAGCAGACATAGCCTGACTGAATTTCTCTCTCTCCCACCTAGGTTTTGGGGTTACACACTGTGAAAAACTGGATTGAGCGGACATAGCCTGACTGAATTTCTGTCTCTCCCACCTAGGTTTTGGGGTTACACACCGTGAAAAACTGGATTGAGCGGACATAGCCTGACTGAATTTCTTTCTCTCCCACCTAGGTTTTGGGGTTACACACTGTGAACAACTGGATTGAGCGGACATAGCCTGACTGAATTTCTGTCTCTCCCACCTAGGTTTTGGGGTTACACACCGTGAAAAACTGGATTGAGTGGACATAGCCTGACTGAATTTCTCTCTCTCCGACCTAGGTTTTGGGGTTACACACTATGAACAACTGGATTGAGCGGACATAGCCTGACTGAATTTCTGTCTCTCCGACCTAGGTTTTGGGGTTACACACTGTGAACAACTGGATTGAGCGGGCATAGCCTGACTGAATTTCTCTCTCTCCCACCTAGGTTTTGGGGTTACACACTGTGAACAACTGGAATGAGCGGAAATAGCCTGACTGAATTTCTGTCTCTCCAACGTAGGTTTTGGGGTTACACACTGTGAGAAACTGGATTGAGCGGACATAGCCTGACTGAATTTCTGTCTCTCCAACGTAGGTTTTGGGGTTACACACCGTGAGAAACTGGATTGAGTGGACATAGCCTGACTGAATTTCTCTCTCTCCCACCTAGGTTTTGGGGTTACACACTGTGAACAACTGGATTGAGCGGACATAGCCTGACTGAATTTCTTTCTCTCCCACCTAGGTTTTGGGGTTACACACTGTGAACAACTGGATTGAGCGGGCATAGCCTGACTGAATTTCTCTCTCTCCCACCTAGGTTTTGGGGTTACACACCGTGAAAAACTGGAATGAGCGTACATAGCCTGACTGAATTTCTCTCTCTCCCACCTAGGCTTTGGGGTTACTCACTGTGAACAACTGGATTGAGTGGACATAGCCTGACTGAATTTCTGTCTCTGCCACCTAGGTTTTGGGGTTACACACTGTCAACAACTGGATTGAGCGGACATAGCCTGACTGAATTTCTGTCTCTCCCACCTATGGTTTTGGGTTACACACTGTGAACAACTGGAATGAGCATACATAGCCTGACTGAATTTCTCTCTCTCCCACCTAGGTTTTGGGGTTACACACTGTGAACAACTGGATTGAGCGGACATAGCCTGACGGAATTTCTCTCTCTCCCACCTAGGTTTTGGGGTTACACACTGTCAAAAACTGGATTGAGCGGACATAGCCTGACTGAATTTCTCTCTCTCCCACCTAGGTTTTGGGGTTACACACTGTGAACAACTGGATTGAGCGGAAATAGCCTGACTGAATTTCTGTCTCTCCAACGTAGGTTTTGGGGTTACACACCGTGAGAAACTGGATTGAGCGGACATAGCCTGACTGAATTTCTGTCTCTCCCACCTATGGTTTTGGGTTACACACTGTGAACAACTGGAATGAGCATACATAGCCTGACTGAATTTCTCTCTCTCCCACCTAGGTTTTGGGGTTACACACTGTGAACAACTGGATTGAGTGGACATAGCCTGACTGAATTTCTCTCTCTCCCACCTAGGTTTTGGGGTTACACACAGTGAACAACTGGATTGAGCGGATATAGCCTGACGGAATTTCTCTCTCTCCCACCTAGGTTTTGGGGTTACACACTGTGAAAAACTGGATTGAGCGGACATAGCCTGACTGAATTTCTCTCTCTCCCACCTAGGTTTTGGGGTTACACACCGTGAGAAACTGGATTGAGCGGACATAGCCTGACTGAATTTCTGTCTCTCCCACCTAGGTTTTGGGGTTACACACCGTGAGAAACTGGATTGAGCGGACATAGCCTGACTGAATTTCTGTCTCTCCCACTTAGGTTTTAGGGTTACACACTGTGAACAACTAGATTGAGCGGACATAGCCTGACTGAATTTCTCTCTCTCCCACCTAGGTTTTGGGGTTACACACTGTCAACAACTGGATTGAACGGAAATAGCCTGACTGAATTTCTGTCTCTCCAACCTAGGTTTTGGGGTTACACACCGTGAGAAACTGGATTGAGCGGACATAGCCTGACTGAATTTCTTTCTCTCTCACCTAGGTTTTGGGGTTACACACTGTGAACAACTGGATTGAGCGGGCATAGCCTGACTGAATTTCTCTCTCCCACCTAGGTTTTGGGGTTACACACTGTGAACAACTGGATTGAGCGGACATAGCCTGACTGAATTTTTCTCTCTCCCACCGAGACTTTGGGGTTACAAACTGTGAACAACTGGATTGAGCGGACATAGCCTGACTGAATTTCTCTCTCTCCCACCTAGGTTTTGGGGGTATACACCGTGAACAACTGGATTGAGCGGACATAGCCTGACTGAATTTCTGTCTTTCCCACCTATGGTTTTGGGTTACACACTGTGAACAACTGGAATGAGCGTACATAGCCTGACTGAATTTCTCTCTCTCCCACCTAGGTTTTGGGGTTACACACTGTGAACAACTGGAATGAGTGTACATAGTCTGACTGAATTTCTCTCTCTCCCACCTATTCTTTGGGGTTACACACTGTGAACAACTGGATTGAGTGGACATGGCCTGACTGAATTTCTGTCTCTGCAACCTAGGTTTTGGGGTTACACACTGTGAAAAACTGGATTGAGCGGACATAGCCTGACTGAATTTCTCTCTCTCCCACCTAGGTTTTGGGGTTACACACTGTGAACAACTGGAATGAGCGGACATAGCCTGACTGAATTTCTCTCTCTCCCACCTAGGTTTTGGGGTTACACACTGTGAACAACTGGAATGAGCGGACATAGCCTGACTGAAATTTCTGTCTCTCCAACGTAGGTTTTGGGGTTACACACCGTGAGAAACTGGATTGAGCGGACATAGCCTGACTGAATTTCTGTCTCTCCCACCTATGGTTTTGGGTTACACACTGTGAACAACTGGAATGAGCATACATAGCCTGACTGAATTTCTGTCTCTCCCACCTAGGTTTTAGGGTTACACACTGTGAACAACTAGATTGAGCGGACATAGCCTGACTGAATTTCTCTCTCTCCCACCTAGGTTTTGGGGTTACACACTGTCAACAACTGGATTGAACGGAAATAGCCTGACTGAATTTCTGTCTCTCCAACCTAGGTTTTGGGGTTACACACCGTGAGAAACTGGATTGAGCGGACATAGCCTGACTGAATTTCTATCTCTCCCACTTAGGTTTTGGGGTTACACACTGTGAACAACTGGATTGAGCGGACATAGCCTGACTGAATTTCTCTCTCTCCCACTTTGTAGTTCAATGCAGGAGCGGCCTCCCAAAAATGGCCGCCGGCCGGCATTCGCACTCGGCTCTGCTGGTGTCTCACTGGCAGAGCCAACTGCGCAGGCGTCGGAGGTGACGCAGGAGGAAGACGACAGAGAAGGGGAGGATCCAGCTGAAGATAGAGGCGTCGCAGGATCGTGTTCTCGAGCTGCAGTGGGGACACCCCCATTGCATTTTCAGCGCTGGGGCCCGCCCCCATTGCTGTGAGATAACTAATTTGCATACCGGTAAAAACCAGTATTTCTAAGGAATGGCGCAGTGGAGATTACCTCTAAAGGTAAGAGACGAATAGCCTTTCTAAAGGCTATTCCGACGTCTTATCCACAAAAAAAGAGGTTTTAATGGTAGACTCCCTTTAAATTGACCATTAGAATGAACTTTTTTTTTTTGCTGCCTTTACAACTAACATTTCATCATGAGCTTCGTACACCAAGAGATTGGAAAACTGAAATACAGAGAGCATAAACATTCCACACATTCCAAGACATCCGATATTGATCAAGTGTCATAGTGAGCTGGTGCAGTGGGGAGTAGCAGGAAATTGTTAGTTGTGCATGTGGCTGCATACCGCTAACACCCAGATTTAAAATGCATGCGCAACAGTTAAAGTTTCCCTGCGTTTTTCTCTTGTTTTTTTTCCCCTAGGGAAAATGCTTGCGCTTCCGCAGCTAGAATTGACATGCTGTGATATTCAATATAGCAAGTGTATTTTAAAAATGCAGCTTTTTCACAATGTGTGTATGACATTAATGAAATCTCATTAACTTTGCTGTAGCATTTTCACAGCTGACAAAAACTCCGCATTTACACTACATGAGGCTTATCATAGTTGCAGATGACATGGGTATTTTTCTACAAACTAGTAAACAGTATTACTTTTTTGGGAACCGTGAGTCATCAGTGTATCTTCAGCATCAGTGCCGTATGTCTGCAAAAACGGACAGTGTGTCTGTCATCAGTGTGTGATCTGAGTTTGTGGATCTGCAAAGAAAACCAAAAAAATTTAATAAAGCCTAAGTACAACCTTAATTAAATTAGTTATCCCCTTATTTTATGACCGCAGACAAAAATCCAGCCGACCTCCTAATGACTCCTAATATAAATGATGCCCCCTTCTATTCACAATGGTCCCTTATACAGGGTGTCCGGAAAGTAAGTACATAAAATGACTGGGTTTGACTTTAGCCGGTATATGAAGCGATTTTTATTAATGAACATGTGACCGGAAATGCAACATGGCGGTGCTGCAGGTAGACCAAGATGTCGGTTTCCTATCCCTCGCTGCTCCATGTGAATGGGAAATGCTCAAAGTGCTGGCCGCCTGCCTCGATGCAAGCAGTGCAACGCTGGGAGATGGATTGACACACCCTCACTATAACGAACGCCACCTGGATGCAGTTCACGAGATGTTCGTGGGTTGGCACAGGCGTTGCGTACACATCGGACTTGACACGTCCCCATAAGAATTACAGTTACATTCACAATTTCAAGCTTACATTAACTGTGTTGGTTTACCTGCAGGATGCATTTTCGATCACATGTTCATTAATAATAAAACACTTCATATACCGGCTAAAGTCCACCCTTTCATTTTGTGTACATACTTTCCGGACATCCTGTGTAAATGATTCCTTATGTTCATAGAGTCCCCAATGAGCCCTTATATAAATGTTCCTCCCCTTTATAGCCATAATTTTCCATAATTTCCCTTTATATTATTAACTAATTAATTTGTTTTTTTTCCGCAGTGTCTTTTTGCAGCACTTCACTATATGGGGCCTTAACCGTAAGACTTTAACTCCATGAAGGCACAATCTAAAAATATCTTAAAGGGGCTCTATCAGCAAAATCCTGCAGATAGAGCCCCACATATGCGTGCATAGCCTTTAAAAAGGCTATTCAGGCACCGTAAATGTTAAATTAAACTACCCCCCCCCCCCCCCCCCCGTTTGAAAATAATAACTTAAAAAAGAATGTTCTCTACTTACGGAACGTGCACCCTGGGCGGGCATTCAGGGTGCGCCGTCTTCTTCTTCCCCGCCTCTTCTTCCTCCGATGTCTTCGGGTCCCGTCCTCCTCCGGCGCTCGCGGACACTGATAAAAAAAAATAGCCCGGGCGCATGCGCAGTAGCCGTAGTAGAAGCCTGGCGGTCTGCATAGATCACCATTGTAAGGGGAGGTTTTGGACGCGAAATCCGCTGTCAAAAACCTCCCCTGGGCTCACGTGTGAACGAGCCCTAATGCCCCACATAGCGAGTAAAAAAAATAAATCAACAAAAAATGTTTGCTAATTCCTGAAGCAGATTTTTTCAGCCTTCAGTGTGAACTCAGTGTCAACATACTGTACCTTTATTTGAATAGTTTTCAGGCACAATGTCACATTTGCAGAGCTCTTGAGATGCCAGAACAATAGGAAACTACACCCCTCAAGGAACTTATCAAGGGGTATAGTGAGCATTTTGACTCCACAGCTGTTTAACAAATTTTATTAGCAGTGGGACCTGGAGATTAAATTTTTTTTTCAATAAAATTTAATTTTAGCCCCAAATTTTTCATTTTTGCAAGGAGTTAAAGGATTAAATGTGTCCCACAATTTGATGCACAATTTCTCCTAAGTAAAAAAAATACCCCACATGAATGGATGAAAATTGCTGTTTGGACACACAGCAGTGCACAGAAGGCGAGGAGAACCTTGCTCAGAGCCTCTAAGGCCAGTGCAGTGGGGAGTACCAAAAAGTGACCTCATTTTGTAATCTACACACTTCAAAAAATTTATCAAGGGTTACAGATATTATTTTGACACCAGAAATTCTTTCCAAGAAGAAATGCACAGTGGATGGTAAAACTTAATTTTCCCAGATATATATATGTCAGGTTCACAATATTCCATGTCATGCCCAGCTGATGGCACTGTGAAAATTCAGCTTCCCAATTATTTTGCTTTGTTTGTGGTAACATTTAAAAATTTGACCCCAAAGACATAACCTTATTAGAAAGACACCCCTCAAGAAATTTATCAAAAGAATGTGAAACAACACATAAAGGGCCCCTTCACACGGAGAATACGCTGGCTGATTCTGAACATGTAAACGTTCCAAATCAGCAGTGTTTAAAACAGGTCCCATGGCTTTCTATGGGAGCCGGCATACGCGCGCTTCCCATAGAAATGAATGGGAAAAAGCAGCCCATTCATTTCTATGGGGAGCCTTCGTATGCCAGCTCCCATAGAAAGCAATGGGACCTGTTTTAAACGCTGCTGATTCGGAAAGGTTTACACGTTCAGAATCAGCCAGCGTATCCTCCGTGTGAAGGGGCGCTGGGAATGCTGGAAAAAATGCTGTGTAATCAAAAAATGAAAAGAGGAAAAAATGCCCCAAAAATCATCATGGGAAAATGTAGATTGAGGTATATGTATATAAACTACTTATCAAATTGTGATTGTTGGGAGTTGAGAATAAGGATCGTCTGGGCAAGTACCGGTAATTTTTTTTTTTTTTTTTAAATGTCGGTACGCTCATATACAGTGAAACCTCTCGAAACTATCCAGTTTCCAAACTAGATTTTATGTGAAAGATTTTTAGTTCTACCATATATTTTTTAAGTGATCACCTCATAGAGGTTTCACAGTAAATAAGTTTGTGTCTGTGCTTCTGTAAAAAATGTGCTTTGAACATAGGAAAGCAGCATAGTGAAAAAAAAAAATCATTAGTCTGGCTATCCAGGACATCAACCTTGGCTAAAGTACAGCATCTCCTGAAACAATACCTCTTCTAAAATAGTTTTTTTTTTCTTATTGCATGTTACTAAAATGTGGAGGAAACCTCGGAACATACAGCTTATTAGACCTTACTCACTTTAGACTTACTTACTTTTTTTTGTGAGCCACTAGATTCATAGTACTCCCATACAAATTTATTGTGTTGGTGCCTCTCTATAGTAAAGTACTTAAACTAATTTCCGAGGCTGATTACTTCATCCCGCCTGAAGAAAAAGAAATGGCCTTGCGTTGCCAAATTTCCTTGTAAGGAATACCTTTGAGTGGAATTTGATTGGCTTGAGTTCCTTCATTACAGGAACTATCACAGTTTTTTTCCTATGACACTGCAAACTGAAGCATATTTCAGGTCTTCTGTAATTCTTCCCCTTCAGACTTAATGTCATTATTCAAAAAACATTAAAATGTTCCATGTAAAACAACAAAATGATTTCAGAAATGCTTTTACTTATTACCAGGCAATTACTGGCAAACCAGAAATCTATGTAATAATAACATTTCCCTGTTGTCCGTACCAGCGGCACAATGTGGGGTATTTCTGCCCCTGTGTGCTGGTTGGACAGGCGGATATTTAATTAGCCAATAAATGCGTGGCTGGCCCTATAAGAGGGCACAAGAACCTCCCTTCTGCGTGTTTTTTTCTGTCCTGTGTGGACATAGGACAGGTGGGAGGACTTGCGTCCTCTTAGTGGGCTCAGCAAGGTTACTTACCTTCTGAGCACCTGTATCATCATCTTTTCTTCAGGATGTTGCATGTTGATTTTCACCCTCTTGTCCTGCAAGAGACTAGGTGTGTGTTAAAGCCTGCGTGGCTTCTCCTCCCTTTCCCCTCCCCTCCTCGGTCTCCTGTTGTCTCCTCCCTGTATGCCTGCTGCCAGGCTTTTCTTCTTACCAGCAGCAGGTCTCTTGCGGCGCACATCCCGTCCCTCCCACGCCGCTGAAGGCCGCGACTGGGTTCGGGTACGGCCGGCAGCCGGAACTATTGTCAGGCCGGCTGGTTCCCCGACGGCCGCAGTTTGTGTGCGCGCACTTCCGGTCATGACCGGAAGTATCGCGGCGCCATAGCAATGGCATGGCGCCGGTGTTTTTCAGCGCTGGGAGGAATTTTAGGCCTTATATTAGGCCAAAGACGCAGGAGAGAGGTTGGGGTAAGTGCCCCTATTAGGGGCTTGCCAGGGGGGGGGGAGATTATTTGCCTGCAGACCCCTGGTGGGGTAGGTACTGGAGCATGTGGCTCCTCCCATTTCCGGCCGGCCAGGGATAAAAGGTCAGGCCGGCCTGATGTTGTTACCTTCCTGCATCCTTGCTGAAGGCTGTGCATTAGTGTTTGGAATCTTGGGTTTACCAGATTGCATTCTAACCAACTGTATTGGTTTATCTGTCACCTCGCTGTCCGGTCTACTGGACCTGGTAAGATCTACCCTTTTATTTTCTATTGGTATGATGTCATGGTGACAGTATTGCATGGTTGTTATCTCTCTCTGTTAGGATATGTCATCCTCTACTACCCCTCCGGGGGACCGTAGGAGGAAAACCTCCTCCAAGAGGAAGCACCTTTCTTGTTTTGACTGCAACACGCCGCTCCCTGATGGTAGGTTGTTGGCTTGATGGGGACCCCTTTGGGATTTTTTTCTTTTGTGGTTCTATAACTTGCCTATTACTCTAGGCTACAAATGGGCCCGTTGTCGCGGGTGCAGAGGCCCTCCACCGGAGGTTCCTTCTCCCAGAGAGATGATTGCCTGGGTCAAGGACTATATGGTGAGTTTGGGCATCGCTCGGGTAAATAATTTTTCCCCTGCTTGTACTCTCCTTTTCTTTTGCAGGATGATTCCCTCAAAGGGAACCATTCCACCTTGCCTCAGCTCACCAAAAGACCATGCCCTGAGCACCGTTCCTCGTCTCTCTCCCCCCCTGGAACATCTGCGGGTGGCAGAGGATGATTCCTCTGAGGACGACTCAGTTGTTTCCAGCAGACCTGTATTCCATTATGAACAAACGGCCAGGCTGCTGAAGTCCATCCGGTCTACAGTGGGCCGAGATGTTGACGGGGAAGCCTCCACGTCTGCCTCTGGGGGTCATATTGCCTTCCATGCGGACGCCACGCTGACCGACCTTATGGCACAGCAGTGGAAACAGCCAGAAAAGGGACACTCGTTTTCCAGGATCTTCAAGAGTTTATTCCCGATTGACATCGCCCAGTGGGATTCCTGGGGGCCTCCCCCGAAGGTGGATTTGGCCGTAGCAAAGCTGTCCCGCAGAACCCTGGTGCCCCTGGAAGATGATTCCAATCTTCAGGACCCTCTGGATCGTAGGGCTGACTCCGTTCTAAAGAAAGTTTACTCCGCCTCCTCTGCCCAAGCTTCAGTGGCCATAGCCTCCACCACTGTCGGCGGCTTTTTGCCCAACCATCTAGCCGCTTTGGAGCGGGATATCGACTCCGGAGTTGATAGAGATGATATTCTGGCCTCCATGAAAAATCTTCATAGGGCTGCAGATTATTTGGCAGAATACTCCCGCCATCAACTAAAAATCTCCGCCAAGTCTATGGCGCTGTCTACTGCGGCCCGTAGACCTCTTTGGCTAAAACCCTGGCGGGCAGACTTTGCGTCCAAAGCTGCTCTCTGTGCTCTCCCCTTTGAGCCAGGAAGAGTGTTTGGCCAGGGCTTGGATGCCATTATGGAGGGATTAGCGGAGGGTAGGGGAAAGTCCCTACCCCAGGCATCCAGGGGCAGATGTGCTCCCCCTAGAGGCAGGGGTTCTTCCTCTTACTACAGACGCCCAACTCAGCAACGGCGTTCAAGACACCGCCCTAGGGGAGCTGGACGAGGTGCTTCCAGGGAGGATACCAAGAGGAAGCCAGAGTTTTGACATGGGGCAGCTCCCTGTGGCCCACCTTCCTGTGGGAGGACGTCTTTCCTTTTTTGCAAGAGCATGGTTCATCCATATCCAAGACCCATGGGTTTTGAAGATTATACAGCACGGGTATCACATAGACTTCCACCATCCACCTCCAGATCGGTTCATTTCCACTCGAACTCTTCCTCCTTCCCAGCAGGCCAGTCTGGAAGCCTTGGTCGCTGAATACGTTATCAAGGGCACCCTGGAGAAGGTACCTGCCTCAGACCATGGTCTGGGAGTTTACTCCCCCGTCTTTCTGGTCCCCAGGGTCACCGGGGGCTGGAGGATGATAATAGACCTGAGGTACCTCAATCGGTTTATCAGGAAGAGGTCATTTCGCATGGATACCGTGGATTCCATGACTGCTTTTCTTCAACCAGGAGAGGTGATGGTTACCCTCGACTTGAAGGACGCTTATCTTCATGTCCCCATTGCTCGGTCCCACAGGAAGTTTCCCAGGATTGCCATCTCTATGGCCAGCCACAGGGAGCACTATCAATTCACAGCTCTGCCATTCGGCATCTCATCCGCCCCGCTGGTGTTCACCAAGGTGATCGCTCTGGTCGCCGCGGCCCTCAGACTTCAGGGTCTTTTCATCATTCCTTATCTAGATGACTGGCTACTAAAAGCTCAGTCTACCGCTGTGCTCCTCCAGCAGCTCAATACAGCCATCGCCTTCCTACAAGAGTTAGGATGGATTGTCAATTGGGAGAAGTCCGAAATAGTTCCATCCACCCGAAGAAAGTTCCTCGGATTTATAGTGGATTCAGAAGCGATGCAGATCTTCCTCTCCAGCCCAAGGAAGGCAAGGATCCAAGCCAGTGCACGGTTCCTGTTGCGCACCCGGCGTGTAACCATCCGGACTGCCATGAGAGTCCTCGGCCTAATGTCATCCTCGGCCAGGGCGGTCCCTTGGGCTTTATGGCATTTGCGACCACGCCAGATGGAAGTGTTGAGAACCTGGAACAGGTCTCCATGGGGACTGCACAGGAAGATCTGCCTCTCTCCCGCTACCCGTCTTTCCCTCAGATGGTGGATACACCTGAGAGACGGAAGGTCCACGGTCCTGACAGTGTGGACCCTGTTGACAACAGATGCATCCCATTTGGGATGGGGAGCCTATTGTCAAGACAAAACTGTACAAGGATGATGGAGATGTCCGGAGCTGGGGTCATCCAATCTCAAGGAGCTCAGAGCAGTGTACCTGGCCCTAGTATACTTTGCCCCAGAATTGAAAGGCAAGTCTGTCAAGATCCGGTCAGACAATATGACTGTGGTAGTCTATATAAACAAACAAGGGGGCACCAGGTCACCAACCTTGCTAAGAGAGACGAATCTCATTTTTTCCTGGGCAGAAAAGAATCTAGCCCAATTATCTGCAGTTCACATAAAGGGCTCCCTGAACATAGTAGCGGATCAGTTGAGTCGGGGTATTACCGTATCAGGAGAATGGTCTCTCAATCCAGACGTATTCCAACAGATCATCCAGAGATGGGGTCTCCCGGAGGTCGATCTTATGGCTACCCGACTCAACGCCAAGGTAGGGACCTTCTGCTCCCTGTACCAGGAAGACAATCCCTTGGCAGTGGATGCCCTGTCCATCCCATGGAGGTTCAGGCTGTTTTACATTTTCCCTCCAATACCAATCATACCGAAGGTATTGATAAAAATAAGACAGGACCAAACCTCGGGAATAGCCATAATCCCGTTCTGGCCAAAAAGGGCTTGGTTTGCTCAGCTCATACTAATGAGTCAGGGCATATATTGGAGGCTTCCCCCTCTCCCAGACCTGGTAACCCAAAGAGAGCTGAGATGCCAGGATCTGAGGAGCCTCAAGCTGACAGCCTGGAGGTTGACCAGTCCCTATTGAAGAATAGAGGACTGTCATAAGCCGTCTTGAAGACCCTATCCAGCTCCAGAGCAGATTCGACTAATAGGAATTACCGTCGAATAGGCAATATCTTCAATACCTGGTGTCTGCAGCATCAAGTGGACTCCACCAATCCCCCTACTGAGGCGATCCTGGACTTCCTTCAAGATGGACTAGACAGAGGTCTGGCTGCGGCCACATTGAAGGTACACGTAGCGGCCCTGTCCGCCTATCTGGGGAGGCATCTGTCTCAGAATTCCTTAGTGAGCACCTTTATCAAAGGGGCAACTAGGCTGAGACCGGTGGTAAACACCCCTGTCCACCAATGGGACCTTACTCCGGTCCTGAATACTCTATGTGATCAGCAGTCACAACTGCCAAGCGGGTCAGTGAACTACAGGCCCTGTCCGCTGAGGAGCCATACACTGCTTTCTTTTTTGACCATGTACAGCTTAGGTTCCTCCCGGGGTTTCGTCCCAAAGTACCATCTGCTGTAAATATGAACCAGCGGATTTCCCTTCCAGTGTTTTTTCCCTCCCCTTCTTCACCCGATGAAGAAAGATGCCATAAACTGGATGTGGTCAGATGCCTGCAGATCTACTTGCAGTGCACTCGTCCTTTTAGGCGAGCCGAAAATCTGTTGGTTAACTATACGGGGAAAACAAAGGCGACAAAGCCGCCAAAGCTACAATATCTCGGTGGGTTACTGAGACCATTAAAGTCGCCTACACCACTCAGGGGCTGTCGGCTCCAGCTTTCCTACATGCCCATTCAACCAGGGCAGTGTTCACCTCACGAGCAGAAAGGAGTGCATTATCTTTGGACCAGATATGCGCAGCTGCCTCCTGGGCAACTGAATCCACCTTCATCTGGCATTACCGTCTGAGGGACCAGGTGGCAGACTCCACTGCCTTTGCCCAGACCGTTTTAAAGGGGCTCTGTCACTAGGAAAAGTCATTTTTAACTAATCACACCTTTGCATAGCCTTTAGAAAATCTATTTCACACCTACCTTTTGTATGTAGATTGCCTCAGTGGTTTTCGAATAAGTCCGTTTATATTCATATGCTAATTAGACTAGTGCACGATAGATGGTGCACACCTCTCTCTGCTGTTTTCTATGGGAGGCTGCTGCTGCTGATGACTCAGCTTCCTGTTTGCTTCACACACATAGAAGATAATGGGAGAGGAGGCTGCTGGGAACTTCCTGAGCTGGCTGGAGGCTCATTAGCATATTGTTGAGGTCAAATCATAATACCCCAGAGATATGCTGTCTGTAAAGGAAAATTAATTAACAGGCCAAGATCAGCCTCCGCCATCTTGGCCTGGAGAATCAACAGAGACACATGGTGGTCGTGTATCAAAATGGATTCTGGTTTAATGGTGGCTAGAACAAAGTATATATCACATGGCATAGACAGAACAGGATTGGCTAGTATAATTAGCATACATCTATTGGTGGAGAAGTTTGTAACAATAGCCCTGATGCATATCTATTGGATAAGAAACTGGAGAGAGGTCACACCCCCCTGAAGGCTAGTTTTACTCTAAAATGGAGTCAGTGACCTCATGGTAGCCGCATGTATCAATCAAAATGGCAGCCATCAGCACATGTCTCAAATACACATCCTAGATGTCTATCTCATGGTATTCTAAAGACAATAGACATCCTTGTTGGAGACAATTAGCTTAATTACCCTTCTCTTGTCCCTTTATCTTTGGAAGGGTCTTTGGTCTTTGATCCTTTCCTAACAATGCCCGTAGTCCCTGCTGAACTGTCTCCATTTTAATTAGTTTCTTTGTAAGATAGCATCACCCAATACACAGAGCATAGTATTTACATAACCAGTCTGGCAAGATCCAAACTGCATCTCTCTGGGAGAGAGAGATGGACAGATAGAACCATCTCAGCCCCCACCTCTATACACAATTTTTCATAAGATATTATTGTTCCCCCACAATTTGAATAAAAACGGACTTATTCAGACACCACTGAAGCAATCTACATACAAAAGGTAAGTGTGGAATAGCCTTTCTAAAGCCTATGCAAGCATGTGATTAGATAAAAATGACTTTTCCCAGTGATAGACCCCCTTTAAGCTCGGTCATGGAATAAACCCATCCATCTTGGGGGACCTACTTGCTATATCCCCACATTGTGCCGCTGGTACGGACGACAGGGAACAAGTGATTATGAAGATAATCTTGTTTCCCTTAGTCCTAACAGCGGCACAAGATTTCCCACCCTGGGAATCATATCTCATGTATAAAACTGTATGTAATATTATGGAGGTACTTTAGTATAAAACACGCAGAGGGGAGGTTCTTGTGCCCTCTTATAGGGCCAGCCACGCATTTATTGGCTAATTAAATATCCGCCTGTCCTACCAGCACACAGGGGCAGAAATACCCCACATTGTGCCGCTGTTAGGACTAAGGGAAACAAGATTATCTTCATAATCACTTGTTCTACTTGATGTTTGCTCAGAACTATGTAGAACAGTCAAACTAATTTAGCTACTATATGGTGGCAATACTTGGTTCTGATATAGTAGGTGATGTAACAGTCGGTCCGTGGAAGTGCGGACTCTCGCTGAGAAGTGTGAGTTTCCTCTGAAGGCTAATGACTAAGTGCCGACCCTGTATGAGAATCACGGCTAAGGCTGAGGCCCCACTGTGCAAAAATGCAGCTTCTTTTGTTGCAGATTTTGTTGCGTTTTTATGAGCCAAACTCAGCAGTGGGTTGAGCAGAAGGGGGAAGTATAAGAACTTCCTATATATTTTTCATTCCCTCTGTAGCCATTTTTGGCTTTGGCTCAAAAAACCGCAACAAAATTCTCAACAAAAGAAGCTGCGTTTCCGCACCGTGGGGCCTCAGCCTTTAGTGTGGCTTCTGATGGCTAAGTAGAGCTTCTCTGAAAGCTGAGTCTCCTTCCGCCTGCCCTTAGGTTCCCAGCTCGGGACCACAAGGCTGGGAGGGCAGCAGGGACCAGGGGTACGTACAGGCCAACCTCATACCCATGCACTGGTTGGAGCACCGTTCTCCCAAAAGGTGTTCAAAAGTACTCTATTTTATAAGGACAAGGTGGCATGGGTGGCCAACTTCATGGAACCCTGGCCTGGCTACGGTGTTTCCTCCTGGAACGCTCCTCCTCCTCTTTGACTTTGCCCAGGCGCTTCCAATACTGGTCTGCCTGGGTTTGGTGCTCATTGGATCAGCCTGCTGCTTGTGCCTGCCTGTTGGAAGTCTCTGCTGTTGCCAGGACTCTGCCTACTACAATCGGTAAAGCCATACCTCCCAACTTTCAAAGAACAGAAAGAGGGACAAAATGCGTGCCGCACCGCAAATTTAGCTCCACCCACTTCTATGTTGACTCCGCCCATTCTCATCCATTTTTCTTTGTGCCCCCACACAGTGTAATACAGTCACCCTAACATTATATGCCCCCACATTATAATGTTCCTCTCCAATTTCCGCACAGTAAGAAGTCCCTCTCCTCGTGCCCCAGTATAAACTGGGGGCACATGGGGGGGGACATTACACTGGGGCAGCTGGAGGGGGACATTAAACAGTGGGGATAGTTGGAGGACGACAAATTAATGGGAGCTGAAGTGGGACATTAAACTGGGGGCAACTAGAAGGGGCGATTAAACTGGGGTAGGTGGAAGGGGACATTAAACTTTAGGGGTAGCTGAAGGGTGACAAACTGGGAACATCTAGAGGTGGACATGTTGTCCCCAGTTTAATATTCATTTTCCAATTGCCCCCCACCTTAATGTCTCCGTTCAGAGACCCCCATTTTTAATGCCTCCCTCCAGCTATCCCCAATTTAATGTCCCGCTTAATCTCCTCCTATTTAATGTCCCCACTCCCTCCATTTGCCACCAGTTTAATACCCCCCTTCATCTGCTGCCAGTTTACTGTTCCCTCTCCATCACTGCCACCAGTTTCATGCCCCCCAACATCTGTCCCCAGTTTCATGTCCCCTCCCTTCACCTGACCCCAGTTTCATACTCCCCCTTCATCAGCCTCCAGTTTAATGTGCCCCTTTCATTTGCCCCTAGTTTCATGTTCCCCCTTAATTTGTCCCTACAGTTTAACATAAAAAAAAACTGATACTCACCTCTCTCGCTCCCTTGCCACTGTGTTGGCAGTCTCTTCTCCTGGAGCTTTCTAGGAGCTGTAGGCGCCATGTGAGTGACGTCATCACCCAGGGCCGGAGTTCACAGGGAGCACAGCAGATAAGCAGGAGCTGTTCACAGATAGCTCTGCTTCATTCGCTGTTTAAGGGGGCATTCACACGGAGTAACGCTGGGCGTGTATAACAGCCGTACATGCCGGTGTTACGGCAGACTGCTGAACACTTCCCATTCACTTCAATGGGAGCGCTCGTAACAGCGGCGTTTACAAGCGCTCCCATTGAAGTGAATGGGAAGTTTTCGGCAGTCTGCCGTAATGTCGGCGTGTACGGCTGTGATACACGCCCGGCGTTACTCCGTGTGAATGCCCCCGAAGTCTTAAGTCCTCCAGATGCAGATGAGTGGAATCCCTGACATACCTCCCACCGACCAGGACTGCAGAACATGGCCCACAATCTAGGACTGTCCCGCAGAATCCAGGATGGTTGGGAGGTATGGCAAAGCCCCAGGGAAAATGGTCATGTTCAAGGACTCTGCTTCACAACCTACCTTGGGTCTAGTACTTCCTGGGTCGACTTGCTAGCTCGAAAAAGCCCCCTGAGGAACAGCTCATGTCTAAGGACTCTGCCTCACAGCCTACCCAGGCCTAGTACCCCCTGGGCAGGCCTACTGGATTGGCAAAGCCCCTGGGGAACAACTTATGTTCCAGGATTCTGCCTCCCAGGTCTACTCGGGCCTGGTGCTCCATGGGTAGATCTACTGTCTCAGCTCAATACTGCAGCCTGCACCTGCCTCCTGGGGGTCTCTGCTCTGCCAGGACTTTCCCCTCAAAATTTCAGTGGAACTGTTCCTTGATGAGTGACTTTGATACACAAGCATCTAAACTGGCAGATAGGTTCAGTGAATGGGGGATTCCCCAAACAGTAATTAAGAACTCCTTTGATTCAGCTATAACAGCAGACAGAAATGGTCTCCTGGTTCCTAAACCCAAGACTTTGGAGGGCTGAGTTACTAAGTTAATAGGCACTTTTCATGACAGGCACAATGAAGTGATGAGTATTTAGAAAAAATACTGCCGCATTCTTCAAATGGATGGGGATCAGGGCTGTTTTAACACATTTAACACTATTGTATTAATCCTTTTCTCATGCTAATAGTGCACTAGGTAACTTGTTTGTATAGCTGAGTAGGGAGAAGTTTACTGACTCACACCTATCAGGGAATCATTGACCTAACAATAGGGCAAGCTAGACACTTATCTCTTATCTCGTCCATTCTACCACCTCAATCTGTCACCTGACCGGTTTCAATGTCCCTTTACTATCCGACACATCATCAGAGGTGTAATTTCTATTGTTTCTTTCTGACACTGGAGTATGCTTTGTATATTCAGTATAGCCCCCCCCCCCCCCCCCCTAGAGGAGGTCACCTCCCCTAGAGGAGGGGAATACCCTCTCAATGCCTTGAAAGGTTAGATGGGACACATCCCCCCATGGTTTTCAATAATATGTCTCAACTGTGGTGTCATCACCCCTGCTCACCCCTGTAACATGCTCTCTAACCCTCCTGCGGAGCTCTCTGGTGGTTTTTCCCACATACTGTACTCCGCAGGAGCAGGTGATCAAATACACAACACCCGCTGTCTTACAATTTATGAAAGACCTATTCTGAAATTGACGTCCATTAGCCGTACTTTCATAGCTCTTACTGCGATTCATAAACGGGCACGCACTGCAGGAGCCACATCGATAAGTTCCTACAAGGTCCCCTGCCTTTTCATCCAACCAAGTTGTTGTATCAGTAGGTGCCAGTTGGCTTATAAGAGATAAGTGTCTAGCTTGCCCTATTGTTAGGTCAATGATTCCCTGATAGGTGTGAGTCAGTAAACTTCTCCCTACTCAGCTATACAAACAAGTTACCTAGTGCACTATTAGCATGAGAAAAGGGTTAATACAATAGTGGTTGAGAAGGAGGAATTAGCTATCAGAAAGCAAGGATTAGCCTAGCAGTACACAGATACCAGTGAACAGCAAAGTGTTAATGATATGGACACAAGTGCAGGAGTGTTGTGAGATTCCATAAAAGTAAATCAGATTGCTCACTGTGGTTCTCTAGTACCTGCTAGGTGTGAATGCTGTCCAATTGACATAGCAATTTCAGAGACACACTACTCTGTCCATTCTCCTTTCCTTTCCCCCTATGCCCAACAGCAGCACAACTGGGGTATTCCTGCCCCTAATGAGCTGTTAGGTAATTAAAAATTCCACCTGTCCTAACAGCTTTTGACCCCTATAAGAGGCCGGAAGACATGCTCCTCCCTTGTGTTTTTTTCTGTCCTGTGGGACAGGACAGGTGGTAGGGGGAGCAGGGGTTCTGACCTCTCATAGGGGTCTGCTACTCTCTCTCCCCCCTCCTTCTTACCTGACAAGCGGAAGACTTTGCTATATTTTTCCTTTCTTTTTGCTCTTCTGAGCCTCTGCTGCTTCCTCCCCCGCCGGGGGAGCCCGCCGGCTCATGCGTGCGCCTGGAGTGCTGCCGCGCCGGAGCCGGGCTTCCCTGCGCGGCTAGGACCCTTTCTCCTGGGAACCGTTTTTTTTTTTTTGGTTCCCCGGGTCCGCCGCCCTACTCGTCCGCCACGCATGCGCGGTATGCGGTTCGCGCTGCGGGCGAACGAAACTCCCTGGAGACGAGCGGATGCCGGGGTTCCTGAGGGGGGGGGCCCCTCCAGTTTCTGGGGATCCTGTCAGTATTGAGTTTTTGCCTTTGTGAGTTTTTGCCTTTGCCCCCCAAAAAAGATTGCCCCAAAGAAGGAAGGGGCGTGTCTTTTTAGTCCCGCCCCCTGGCCTATATATCCCCTCCAAAACCATGTTTCAGTGCCTGTTGCTCCAGTTACTGGCACCTCAACTAGAGAAGCTCCTTGGTCAATTTGTCCTAGAAAGCAGCTCTGTTGATTCAGGTTTGGGGGAGGCGGCCAGGGGGAAGGGGTGGTAGCGGTTCCCACTATGGGAGGGCAAAGGTTGTTAGTATTCTTTTTCTTTGTTCCTTCTCAGAATGTCTTCTTCTTCCTCCTCTACTGTTCCTCCTCCTCGGAGGAAGGCCGTGGCAAAGTGGAAACATCTTTCATGCGCTACCTGCAGAGTCCCACTGCCTGACGACTCCCAGTTTCATTTTTGTCCAGGATGTAGAGCCCCCCCCTTCTGAGGCAACCCCCATGCGGGAGATGGTATCCTGGGTGAAGGGCTTCGTCCAGGACTCCATGAAAAGGATGGAGTCCTCAGCCAAGAGACCACGGCTGGACTGCAAGTTGTCCCTTCCGCCCCTGGAGAACCTGCGCCTTAGGGACGTGGAGTCATCATCCGATTCTGAGGAGGAAAAGGAGATCTTCCCCTTAGGGTGCATTCACACTACGGAACGCCAGCGTGTATCACAGCCGTACACGCTGGCGTTACAGCAGGGCTGCTGGACACTTCCCATTCATTTCTATGGGAGCCGGCATGCGAGCACTCCCCATAGAAATGAATGGAAAAAAGCAGTCCATTCATTTCTATGGGGAGCGCTCGCATGCCGGCTCCCATAGAAATGAATGAGAAGTGTCCGGCAGCCCTGCTGTAATGCCGGCGTGTACGGCTGTGATACACGCTGGCGTTCCGTAGTGTGAATGCACCCTTAGAGAAGATGTCCAGGGTGTTCAAGACACTTAGGATCAGAGACCGGGAAGGTGGTGAAGGCCCAAGTCGAAGGTCTCGTACCTTCAGACCATCCTCGGAAATACTTTGCCTGATGGAGAGCGAATGGAGGCACCCGGAAAAACCCTTTGCGCCATCCAAGCGATTTAAGACCTTATTCCCGGTCCCTGAGGGTCAGCTAAAGGCGTGGGGTCCTCCGCCGAAGGTTGATGTCGCTGTGGCGAAGCTGTCAAGGCGCACTGTCCTCCCGACAGAGGACGGGTCGAGTCTCAAGGATCCGATGGATGGATCACTGAGACGAGTCTATTCGGCCTCCTCGGCCCAGGCCTCCCTGGGCATGGTTGCGAACGAGGTGGCCACTGGTCTGCGGGCAGAGCTCTCGTCACTTGCCAAGGACATAGATTCCGGAGTGGATCGAGATGACCTCCTGGCAACAATGTCGGACATCTCTCTGCTGGTGGATCATCTGACGGAGGCGACCCATTTTCAGACCCGTCTGGCCGCCAGATCTATGGCACTGGCTACTGCTGCTCGCCGGCCCTTGTGGCTGAAGCCCTGGAAGACTGACCTCACCTCCAAGAATAGCCTGTGTGGTCTCCCCTTTGAGCCGGGATGGCTGTTCGGGAGGGAGCTCGACCGGATTATGGAATCTCTGGCCGACTCCAAAGGCAAGAATTTGCCACAGCCCCTTGAAGGTCGGAGTCCCTCCTTTCGAGGAAGAGGCACCTCCAGAAGAGGAACTAGAGGCCAGCGATGATCCGGCAGAGGTAGAGGTCGGGGCTCCTCTCGTAAACGTAAGGGCACCTCCTTCTAATCCTTCCACCCTACCTCCCCTCTCCTCGCACCCGGGGTGGGCGGCCGTCTTTCCCACTATGTGGATGCCTGGCGCCAGTATATTTGGGACCCCTGGGTCATCCAGACGATCCAGGAAGGCTATAAAATTAATTTTGTTGCCCAGCCGCCAGAGAAGATGGTAAGAACCCGCCCTCTTCAGGGCCCCAAACAACTTCATCTGGAGAAATTGATTCAGGAGTACGTGGACAAAGCTGCGCTGGAGGTGGTTCCTCGCGCAGAACAAGGCACAGGCATCTATTCTCCAGTCTTCTTGGTCCCCAAGTCATCAGGCGAGTGGCGTATGATCATCGATCTCAGGTATCTGAATCGCTTTATCCGCAGGCTGCGGTTTCGCATGAAGACCATCAGGTCAGTGCTACCTTTCATGCGCCCTGGAGATTACTTCGTCACTCTGGACCTGAAGGATGCCTACCTCCACGTACCCATCTTTCCGGCACACCGAAAGTTCCTAAGGATTGCCGTATACATAAAAGGGAAAGAGTCGCACTTCCAGTTCGCAGCCCTCCCGTTCGGCATATTCTCCGCCCCCCACACCTTCACAAAGGTCATAGCTCCGGTCGCTGCCGCCCTGCGCCTTCAAGGCATATTCATAGTCCCGTACCTGGACGACTGGCTTCTGAAGGCTCATTCAAAGGAGGTTCTTACCACGCAGGTGCAGACCGTCGTAGCTCTACTAGACAAGCTGGGGTGGCTGGTAAACTGGCAGAAGTCAGTAATGGTGCCAACACGAGTTCAGTTCCTGGGACTTATTCTAGACTCTCTCAACATGACGGTCTCTCTACCCTCTCCTCGCAAAAGGAAAATTGCTCGGGCAGCACATCATTTGTCTTCTACACTGAAGGTCACCATCAGGACGGCTATGAAGGTCCTTGGATTGATGTCCGCTACCCTAGATGCAGTTCCTTGGGCCCTATGGCATATGCGCCCTCTACAGAATGAGATCTTGAGAGTCTGGAATCACAGTCCTTCAGGTTTACAGAAGCCAATCCAGTTAACCATCAGCACCCGGCAAACCTTGCCCTGGTGGACCCATCTGCGAGATGGGAAGTCCTCGGTCCAGCCCGCTTGGACCCTGTTGACTACAGATGCCTCCCTCACAGGCTGGGGAGCTCATCTGGGGGAGACCCCGGTTCAAGGTACATGGAATCAGTGGGAGAGAACGCACTCATCCAACTGGCGCAAGCTTACCGCAGTTCATCGAGCCTTTCTGTCATTTGCACCACTTCTACGAGGGAAAGCGGTCAAAGTAAGATCAGGCAATCTGACGACAGTCCACTATATCAACAAGCAGGGAGGAACCAGGTCCCCCTCACTCCTGCAAGTCACCAACCTGATCTTCTACTGGGCAGAACGGAACCTCTCCCAGCTGGCCGCGGTACATATCCAGGGCTGCCTGAACATCCTAGCGGATCAACTCAGCAGAGGCCGCCCGACCGCAGGCGAATGTTCCTTGAATCAGGACATCTTCCACTACCTGACCAGGAGGTGGGGTCTCCCCGAGGTGGATCTGATGGCCACCCAACACAATGCCAAAGTAGAAAGGTTTTGCTCCCTGTACCGGGAAGACAACCCTTTTGCTGTGGATGCCCTGTCAATACCATGGAGGTTCGAACTGGCATACGTGTTCCCTCCCATCCCGATGATCCCAAAGGTATTGGCGAAACTCAGGCAGGACCAGACTTCGGCAATAGTGATCATGCCGTTCTGGCCAAAAAGGGCATGGTTCACCGACCTTATCCTTATGAGTCGGGGGAACTACTGGAGGCTTCCACCAGTCAGGAACCTGGTGTCACTGAACAGTCGGCTGTGCCTGGGCCTAGACAAATTCAACCTCACTGCCTGGAGGTTAACCGCGCCATACGCGCAGACAGAAGATTGTCCCAGGGAGTGCTAAGTACCTTAGCCCATTCAAGAGCAGAGGCAACCAATAAGAGCTACCAAAGGATCAGCCGGATATTCCGAGATTGGTGTACAGGCAGCCACCGTCATCCAGACAAAGATGCAGTCCTAGAGTTCTTACAGAACGGCCTGGAGAGAGGACTAGCACCTGCCACCCTCAAGGTTCAAGTGTCAGCTCTATCTGCTCTCCTGGAGACACGGTTATCACAAGATCCTCTTGTCAAACAGTTCCTTAGGGGGGCTGCCAGGCTCCGCCCCCAGGTACGGCCCCCTGTCCCCAGGTGGGACCTGGCCGCAGTTCTACAAGGGCTATGTGCGCCCCCCTTCGAACCATTATCTGAAGTGGACTGGAAGTACCTGTCATTTAAGGTGACTTTCCTGCTGGCAATAACCTCCGCCAAGAGGGTTGGCGAATTGCAGGCCCTACTGGCCTCCAAACCTTTCATAACCTTCTTCCCTGACAGGGTACAGCTAAGGTTCGTTCCAGGATTTTCGCCAAAGGTACCCACACTTCAGAACTCCAATCAAGTGATCACCCTATCGGGCTTCTTTCCCTCTCCTGCTACGGAGCAGGAGGAGAAGCTACACACACTGGATCTGGTAAGAGCACTACGTATTTACCTAGACTGTACAGCACCATTCCGAAGATCAGAGAATCTTCTGGTTAATGTGTTTGGCCACAATAGAGGTGCTAAAGCATCAAAGGTAACCCTGTCGAGATGGATCAGAGAAGCTATCAGCTGTTCCCTTCGGGCCCAGAATCTTCCTGTTCCAGATTTCTTACGAGCCCATGCCACCCGAGCAGTGGCGACATCATGGGCAGAGACACGGTTCCTCTCTCTAGACCAGATATGTGCTGCAGCCTCATGGAGCTCACAGCTGACTTTTGCCAAACACTACAGATTGGACTGGCGTACGGCCGATGCTACAGCGTTTGGGCACTCCGTCTGCCAGGAGGACCCGCCCTAGGGGAAACAATACTTGCTAAATCCCCAGTTGTACTGCTGTTGGGCGTAGGGGGAAAGAAAGATTATGAATGATAATCTGTTTTCCCTTAGCCCAAACAGTAGCACAAGGCTCCCTCCCTAGGAGGTACTGTTGTACAGATTTTGTGTATGTGTGTGTAGCTCTTGGCATAAATTGCTCTCTGTATATCATATTTGTTACTAACACAAGGGAGGAGCATGTCTTCTGGCCTCTTATAGGGGTCAAAAGCTGTTAGGTAATTAAAAATTCCACCTGTCCTAACAGCTCATTAGGGGCAGGAATACCCCAGTTGTGCTGCTGTTTGGGCTAAGGGAAAACAGATTATCATTCATAATCTTTCTTTCTTTTTTAATGGGGAAATTTTTGTTTGTTTGTTCCTTTGGGTATTTTAATTGAACCAATAAAGGCTATATTTTAATACATCCCATTTTGGGTAGGTTATACTCCCCTACTCTGAGTTTACATGATAAAAAATTTTTGGGTACGCTACAAGAATATTGATAATCTAAAATAAAATAATTCGCTCAATGACCTAACGCTTACATCCTCTATTATCAGAACCTCCCACGCTTGTATACAAGACTTCTCCCGAGTTGTACCACTTCTCTGGAATGCTCTACCCCGGACAATCAGATTAACTCCCAATTTCTACAGTTTCAAACGCAAACTAAAGACACATCTTTTCAGACAGGCCTATTACAATTTCTAACGTAAACCCTTCTGTACTATAATTAGAATCCCCAAAATTCAACCTTCGGGTGCATTCACACTGAGTAAACGCTAGCTTATTCTGAACGTAAAACACGTTCAGAATAAGCGGCGTCTAAAGCAGCTCCATTCATTTCTATGGGAGCGGGGATACGAGCGCTCCCCATAGAAATGAATGGGCTGCTTCTTTCACTCCGTGCAGTCCCATTGAAGTGAATGGGGAGTGCCGGCGTATACGGCTAGCTCTGCTCATGCCGGAGCGTACACGCCGGCACTTCCCATTCACTTCAATGGGACTGCACGGAGTGAAAGAAGCAGCCCATTCATTTCTATGGGGAGCGCTCGTATCCCCGCTCCCATAGAAATGAATGGAGCTGCTTTAGACGCCGCTTATTCTGAACGTGTTTTACGTTCAGAATAAGCTAGCGTTTACTCAGTGTGAATGCACCCTTCCTCTGTCTCTGCTCCACATTGCTCCACATTACCCCACATGATATGATGCCTTTTCAGGCTAACTTTATTTGTCCAAGCTCCATCCACATGTTACAGGACACCACTAGTGACGGCTCATAAAGTTTTGCTTGTGTAATGACAGTAACCTCTATTACAAAATTGTCTGAATACTGTATAAGCAATGCCGCCCCTGCTACCTCTTGTGTCACCCCCTCTACCTCATAGATTGTAAGCTCTTGGGAGCAGGGCCCTCAGTCCCATTGTGTGAAATGACGTTCTTTGTTATGCATCTGTCTGTATTTGAACCCTACAAATTGTACAGTGCTGCGGAATATGTTGGAGCTATATAAATAAAATGTATTATTATAAGATACGCACATCTGCATATAGTTCCACATGTTGGAGGATTAGACACGCATGTCTTTACACAATACCGGAGGATTAGATACGTGCGTCTGCACATAGTACCACATGCTGGAGGATTAAATACGCAAGTCTGCACACAGTACCACAAGCCGGAGTATTAGATACGCATGTATACACACAGTACCATGCGCCAGAGGATTAGATACACACGTCTTCACACAAATCCACACGCCAGAGGATTAGATATGCGCCACTGCACACAATACCACACGTTGGTGGATTGGATACACGCCACTGCACTCAATACCACTCACCAGAGGATTAGATATGCCCCAATGCATACAATGGACAAAGGTCACATACACACAGCTTTACTCCAGGTCTCCATAAGAACCGATCGCAGGTTTTTCACTGATATTCGAAATGAGATACACATGATCACATGACGCTTATGGACACACACAAACGATATACAAAATACACCAGTGCAAAATTAGACAATTCTTATGGGGCCACTATACAAACAAAAAATTAAATATACCCATGCGAAGCCGGGTCCTCCTACTAGTATATATATTAGCAGGAGGACCTGGCTTTGCACGGGTATAAATATATATATATATATATATATATATATACACACACACACAGTCTTATGAAAAAGTTTGGGCACCCCTATTAATCTTAATCATTTTTAATTCTAAATATTTTGGTGTTTGCAGCAGCCATTTCAGTTTGATATATCTAATAACTGCTGGACACAGTAATATTTCAGGATTGGAATGAGGTTTATTGTACTAACAGAAAATGTGCAATATGCATTAAACCAAAATTTGACCAGTGCAAAAGTATGGGCACCTCAACAGAAAAGTGACATTAATATTTAGTAGATCCGCCTTTTGCAAAGATAACAGCCTCTAGTCGCTTCCTGTAGCTTTTAATCAGTTCCTGGATGAAGGGATTTTGGACCATTCCTCTTTACAAAACAATTCAAGTTCAGTTAAGTTTGATGGTCGCCGAGCATGGACAGCCCACTTCAAATCATCCCACAGATGTTCAATGATATTCAGGTCTGGGGACTGGGATGGCCATTCCAGAACATTGTAATTGTTCCTCTGCATGAATGCCTGAGGATTTGGAGCGGTGTTTTGGATCATTGTCTTGCTGAAATATCTATCCCCGGCGTAACTTCAACTTCGTCACTGATTCTTGAACATTATTCTCAAGAATCTGCTGATACTGAGTGGAATTCATGCGGCCCTCAACTTTAACAAGATTCCCGGTGCCGGTATTGGCCACACAGCCCCAAAGCATGATGGAACTTCCACCAAATTTTACAGTGGGTAGCAAGTGTTTTTCTTGGAATGCTGTTTTTTTTTTTGGACGCCATGCATAACGCCTTTTTGTATGACCAAACAACTCAATCTTTGTTTCAACAGTCCACAGGCTTGTCCAAATGTGCTTTTACATACCTAAGGGGGCTCTGTTTGTGGCGTGGTTGCAGAAACAGCTTCTTTCTCATCAATCTCCCATACAGCTTCTCCTTGTGCAAAGTGTGCTGTATTGTTGACCGATGCACAGTGACACCATCTACAGCAAGATGATGCTGCAGCTCTTTGGAGGTGGTCTGTGGATTGTCCTTGACTGTTCTCACCATTCTTCTTCTCTGCCTTTCTGATATTTTTCTTGGCCTGCCACTTCTGGGCTTAACAAGAACTGTCCCTGTGGTCTTCCATTTCCTTACTATGTTCCTCACAGTTGAAACTGACAGGTTAAATCTCTGAGACAACTTTTTGTATTCTGCCCATGAACAACTATGTTGAACAATCATTTGAGAGCGGGCTGCCCATGCTCGGTGACCATCAAACTTAACTGAACTTGAATTGTTTTGTAAAGAGGAAGGGTCCAAAATCCCTTCATCCAGGAACTGATTAAAAGCTACAGGAAGCGACTAGAGGCTGTTATCTCTGCAAAAGGAGGATCTACTAAATATTAATGTCACTTTTCTGTTGAGGTGCCCATACTTTTGCACCGGTCAAATTTTGGTTTATTGCATAGTGCACATTTTCTGTTAGTACAATAAACCTCATTTCAATCCTGAAATATTACTGTGTCCATCAGTTATTAGATATATCAAACTGAAATGGCTGCTGCAAACACCAAAATATTTAGAACTAAAAATGATTAAAATTAATAGGGGTGCCCAAACTTTTTCATAGGACTGTATATACACACACACACACTTAGAGATGAGTGAGTAGTGAAATATTCGAAAATTCGATTCGAGTAGACTTCCATATTTGACTATTCGTTCAAATATCGAATCCCATTATAGTCTACGGGAAAAACATGCTTGTTTCAGGGAAACCAAAATTCGACCAATTGGAGTCACCAAGTCCACAATGACACCTCAGGAAATGATGCCAACACTTCTGGAATGCAACTGAGACAGCTGGGGAAGCATGCCTGGGCGCATCTAACATGCCCAAGTTCCAGTATTATTATTGCTGCTTCTGCTACTACTGATTTAGCCAGCCAATGACTGTATACATTTTTTTTCCAATGCCTACATAGTTCTACTTCCTGTCCCACCTATCCTGCAGAGTTATTGGTGTAAAAAAGTGCCAGGGAAGGTGAGAGGGGAATCAAATTTTTACTGCGTTTACTGCATGGTATTCGACCAAGTACGAGTATTTCGAATACCATAGTATTTGATCGAATACCTACTCGATCTGAATACTACTTGCTCATCTCTAATATACACTGCTCAAAAAAACTAAAGGGAACACTTATGCAACACAATGTATCTCCAAGCAACACTGTTTGACAATCAATTTCACATACTGTTGTGCAAATGGAATAGGCAACAGATCAAAATTATTGGCAATTATCGAGACACAGTGGAGTGGTTCTGCAGGTGAGGACCACTAATCAGTATCAATGCTTTCTGGCTGATGTTTTGGTCACTTTTGAATGTTGAATGAAATCAATGCTTTCACACTCCTGATAGCATGAGACGGATTCTACA
Organism: Leptodactylus fuscus; assembly: GCF_031893055.1. NCBI lineage: Eukaryota > Metazoa > Chordata > Amphibia > Anura > Leptodactylidae > Leptodactylus > Leptodactylus fuscus. The sequence continues at coordinate 222,029,046 of NC_134265.1, read as the reverse complement.
ACCCACACATGTGGCTCAGGAGTGCAGCTCATCCAGGATGGCACATCAATGCGAGCTGTGGCAATAAGCCGTGTCACTCAGCGTAGTGTCCAGAGGCTGGAGGCGCTAACAGGAGACAGATCAGTACACCAGGAGATGTGGAGAAGGCCGTAGGAGGGCAAAAACCCAGCAGTTACCTCCGCCTTTGTGCAAGGAGGAACAGGAGGGGCACTACCATAGCCCTGAAAAATGACCTCCAGCAGGCCACAAATGTGCATGTGTCTGTACAAACAGTCAGAAACCGATTCCATGAGGATGGTATGAGGGTTTGACAGCCACAGATGGGGATTGCACTCACAGCCCAACACCATGCAGGACGCTTGGCATTTGCCACAGAATACCAGGTTTGGCAACTTCGCAATTGGCATCCTGTGCTCTTCACAGATGAAAGCAGGTTCACACTGAGCACGTGACAGAGTCTGGAGACGCTGTGGAGAGCGATCTGCTGCCTACAACATCCTTCACCATGACCGGTTTGGCAATGGGTCAGTAATGGTGTAGGGTGGCATTTCTTTGGAGGGCCACACAGCCCTGCATGTGCTTGCCAAAGGTAGCCTGACTGCCATTAGGTACCGAGATGAGATCTTCAGACCCCTTGTGAGACCATATGTTGGTGCGGCTGGCCCTGGGTTCCTCCTAATGTAGGACAATGCCAGACCTCATGTGGCTGGAGTGTATCAGCAGTTCCTGCAAGATGAAGGCATTGAAGCTGTGGACTGGCCCACCTGTTCCTCATGTCTTGCTCCATCCACCAATATCATGTTGCACCATAGACTGTCCAGGAGTTGGCAGATGCTTTAGTCCAGGTCTGGGAGGAGATCCATCAGACCATCTGCAACCTCATCAGGAGCATGCTCAGGCATTGTAGGGAGGTCATACATGCACGTGGAGGCCGCACACACTACTGAGCCTCATTTTGACATTTTAAGGACATTACATCAAGGTTGGATCACCTGTAGTGTGTTTTTCCACTTTAATTTTTTTTTGGGGGGGGGACTCCAAATCCAGGCCTCAATTGGTTAATAAATTTGATTTCCATTGATGATTTTTGTGTGATTTTGTTGTCATCACATTCAACTTTGTACAGAACAAAGTATTCAATAAGAATATTTTATCCATTCAGATCTAGGATGTGTTATTTGAGTTTTCCCTTTATTTTTTTGAGCAGTGTATATGTTAACAGCAATGTATGAAATCCGGCATTGTATAGAATGCCTAAAACTAGCCGGCAATGTATGAAATGATTCGTCATTTCACACATTGCTTAGGCATTCTATACAATGCTGAATGTGAAAGCGGCAAAGCATGAAATAATAGGTGACCTTCTCACTTCGCTTCGGCAAGGCACTAGCAGCAGCATCTCTGATTGCGCGCTTCGCTTCTAGCATGAAGCTGCCACCGCCGCGATATGTCTGTCTCTACCAATGCCTCAGGCTTACACTTAATTCAGCATCTCCGATCGCGCGTGCTTCACTTCTAGCATGAACCCAACGGTCTCTGCTGTTGCCTCAGGCTTTTAAATTAAACTTAGTTCGTTAATGAATGTCCATGAAAATGTGGGAAGAGGAGGAGGAGCAAGCTGGAGTGTTGGAGAAGGACATGAAACAAAAATTCAACAAGGAACTGTCCAAAAATCGAGGGAACGCTGCCAAAAACAGTATTTGCTTAAGCCAACTACTTACCAGAAGTTAATCAATGATGTCCAAAAAGCCAAAATGACTACTGAGAAGGAACCCAGGGACTATTGGTTGCTGAATCGCTATGATGTGATGATTTTAGGAAACTAAAGTAAACACATTTATCCTGTTAAAGAAGGCATCAGTACTATCCAGTATTACGTCATGGACTTTGAGTGATTTCTTCACGTACAGCTCATTTTAGCTTTTTCATACTATGCCTAAATAGCATTCAATAGAATGCCAAGGTATTCTATAGCATGCCTAGGCAAAGTATGTAATGATTCTCCCATTTTATACATTGCCTAAAATGTCATAACTAAAAATTACACCTGGCCCCGCAAACAGATGATATGGCTTACCAGAATATAGGTACTTTTAGAAAAAAATATTTTTTGCAAAGTTGTAGATCCTATTAATATTATAAATGTGAAAGTTTGTGAGTTTGGATGTTTGTGTGTTTGTTAGTCAATCACGCAAAACCCGCTCAACCGATTTGGCTGAAAGTTTCCACAAACATAGTTAATACACCCGATTGCGCAAAAGGCTACTTTTTGTCACAATAGCGCACATACGTTTGTGCCAGGACCCCCACAAAACCCAAACTCACACCACCATCTCTGCAATCTCACACACTTTGGACCATAGCAAGCCACAAAATTCATATTGCCCTCTACAGCCTAGCCCCTAACCCCACACAATCTCATATACATATACTTTACCACTTTGCCCCTCACCTTAACGATACTCCAGGAGGCTCTCTTTAACGCTCCGGAGCAGCCATGTTTGCCGACCCCCACTGCTCTGACAATCCGTGACACCGCCCACCCATGTCAATACCCCTAGGCGGTCTAATAAATGCAAAAAAAAAAAAAGTTTAAAAAAAAAGTAAAAAAAATATAAAAACAAATAAAAAGGATTAAAAATTCAAATCACCCCCCTTTCCCTAGAACACATATAAAAATAGTTAAAAACTGTGAAACACATACATGTTAGGTATCCCCGCATCCGAAATCGCCCGCTCTACAAAGCTATACAAATATTTTTCCTGTTCGGTAAACGCCGTAGCGGGAAAAATGGTCAAAAGTGCCAAACCGCCGTTTTTTCACTGTTTTGATTCTGATAAAAATTTGAATAAAAAGTGATCAAAGCAATAACATTTCCCGAAAATGGTAGAACTAAAAAGTACACCCGGCCCCGCAAAAAAAGACGCCCTATGCATCCCCGTACACTTCCGTATAAAAAAGTTACGGCTGTTGGAATATGACGACTTTTCAAAAAAAAAAATTTTTTAACACAGTTTTGGATTTTTTTAAGGGGTCAAAATGTAAATAAAACCATATAAATTTGGTATCCCCGGAATCGTAACGAAACACAGAATACAGGGGACATGTCATTTAGGTTGCACAGTGAACGCTGTAAAACCAAAGCCCGTAAGAAAGTCGCAGAAATGCATTTTTTCGTCAAATCCACCCCATTCAGAATTTTTTTCCTGCTTCCCAGTACATTATATAGAATAAATAATGGTGGCATCATGAAGAAAAATTTGTCCCAGGAAAAATTAAGACCTCATATGGCTCTGGGAGCGGAGAAATAAAAAAGTTATGGGGTTTAGAAGGAAGGGAGTCAAAAACGAAAAACAAAAAATGCCATCGACGGGAAAGGGTTAACTTCAAATACTTCTGTCCCAAAGTCACTATGTAAACTTTCTCACAACACCGTATATATAGCAGCTGAAATACAAATTACCTTCAACACAAAAGTCTCACGTATTCTCTGAATTACAGCAAAAACAAGATACAAACTTACATTTCGTATCCCATACCTTATACACAGTACGAAAACCTTACCCGCGCCTGTATATACCCACTTCTACAATCACCGCAGACGAAGTCGCGGGTACCAGCTAGTTTTTATTAAAATGTAAATAAAATCATATAAATTTGGTATCTCCCAAAACATAAAATACAGATTACATCATTTTGGCTGCAGAGTGAATGCCATAAAAACAAAACTCGTAAGAAAGTTGCACAAATGCAGTTTCTCTTCAAATTCTGATTTTTTTTCCAGTCTCCCAGTACATTGTACAGATTAATAAAAGGTAGCATCATGAAGAAAAATTTGTCCTGTAAATATTAAGCCTTCATATGGCTCTGAGTATGGAAAAATAAAAAAGTGATGGGGTTTGAAAGGTTGAAAGTCAAAAATAAAAAAAATTCCTCTGGCAGGAAGGGGTTAAGGAGTCTATTTTCCAAAATGGGCCACTTTTGGGGGGTTTCCATTGTTCTGGTCCATCAGGGGCTCTACAAAAGAGACATGGTAAAATATGACCTCCAAAAACCCAAATACTGCTCTTTCCATTTCAAGCCCTGTTATGTCACCTTAGAGGCTGTGCAAATGCAACATGGTGCCTGAAACTAAATCCAGCAAAATCTGCCCTCCAAAAGCTCATTGGAAGTCTTTCTGCATTTGTGGTAACCAGGGGTAACACTGTTTAGGCTGGCTGGGTATGTAAGGTCACCTGGCAGAATATTTGCAGCCCTAGTGTTTCTGGTGTCCCACAACCCTACATTCCTCTGGAATACCCGTGTGCAATGTGCAGGCAACTAACTTCTGCAGCAATGGAAGATACGTGCAATAGTCTGTTCACACTCTCCTATAGTAACTTCTGCTTGGAGCAGGCAATATACTTGGTTGCTAGGAGTGATGACTTTTAAAGCATACACAGTCCAAGTAACAAGGCTTCTGCCTAGCAAGAGCCTTCACACCTTGAGGCCCTGGACATAGGATTATTCCCTCTGGCTCAGAAATACCTGTAGGAAGATGCTCTTCTGGCATGGACTGGATGACAGGCGAGAAGCTTGTCTTGCAAGGAATTACAAAGGATTTCTGTATACAGAAGCAATCCAGCACAGATTGTCCTCAGGATCAGGGGTTAGCAGATTTGGCTAGGCTTGACCTTTGGATACAACCTCTTTATAAAAAACTTCAGCTGGGACTAAAGGAGAATACTTGGCAGCTGAACAATGCAAGTGGAGGTGCAAAGTAGCAGTCTGAAGAGCTCATCTCCTGAAGGGGAGATGATGAGGTGATGTTGTACTGTCTTAGCACAGGCCCCAACTCACAACTAAAGAAACCACACACTCTCTTAAGAGGGGGAGGGGGGGGGCAAATCTAGCAGATTCTAGAACATTCAGAGGCATCAGCAGATGCCATTGGCTGGAAGGATCATGTGACAGACTTTTGGCACGTACCATTACAAGCAAGGAATAAACCAATAGTTATGCAGACAGATCAATGTGTCATTTTGGTCATTAGGTGGCAGCAACACAACAAACCTAATGTGAGCTAATGTATTATAATGTAATACCAATATGAAGCCATTGCACACGTCTATTTAAGGTGACAGCACTGATTAATATCCTTATGCAGAGCATTGGCCAGTGGCACATGAAGGCCCAATGTACACTGAAATAATGGCCATTATGGGACATACAGGTAGTGTTGTAGTGAGGATGTAGGTCTTCTAGAATAAGTCCACCATGAGATAATTATTGTTATAGATCAGAACACTTTATTCCATGCTTCCATCATGGCTCCCTGTCTCTAGAAATTCCTCCCCCTAAGGTCAGCTCCTCCTCCATTATTACCTCACTGTTGCTAGGCAGACAAAGCAAAATAAGTAAGCAGGACAGAACATACTCATAACAACATCACAATACACATCTCTCTATTTGTGCCCGTACACGTTTTTTTCGAGAACACAGCATGTTACTTTCATATAGTGGCCACAACAATACAAAACACAGCAGCAAAGCTGTGAAAAACACAAGCATTTCCATTGTGTTAGCTGTGTTTTGCTACAAACAGACATCACCTAGAGGTTTTATTCCTGATTTCCGTGCACCAGCCAAAGGTCAAAAGTAGAAGTAGAATCTGCAATGTAATTTCAGGCTGCATTCAGACAGTTGTAACATGGCTCCTACCCACTTAATGCCAAGCACCAAATTAAAGCTTCTCATGTGTAAACATCATTTCAAGTAAGCCATTTCCTTCCCCACTGACACTCCTCTTGCAACAATAAAAAAAAAAAATATAGATTATCAGAATCAAAATCCTGGAAAACTCTTTAAACTGATACCACATGGGACGAATATGCTGCAGAATTTCTAATGAGGAAATTGTGCAGTGTGTCTCAGAAAACAAGTCCTGTGGGTAACTTTTATTTAGAGGACCGCAAAGGTGGAGAATTTAGATGTACCGTATCTTTCGGACTATAGGACACACTTTTTCCCCCAAAAATTTGGGGGAAAAGAAGGGTGCGTCTTATAGTCCGAATGTGGCCTCCTGGCAACCGCTGTAATAGAGAGGCGGATGCCGGCGAGGGATAGATGCCGGCACAGGTGCCGGGGCCTGAGACATCGCTGCCCTGCCCTGCATGAAGTCAGCAGCGGGAGGAGCTGCTGCTGGCTTCATGCAGGGCAGGAGCGCAGCGATGTCTCAGGCCCCGGCACCTGTGCCGGCATCTATCCCTCGCCGGCATCCGCCTCTCTATTACAGCGGATGCCGGGTCTGTATTGGCGGCCCCTTCTCCCTTGGGGCCGGTCCCCACCGGCCCCATACCTGTAAAGTTGCAGAAATCCAAAAATAAAAGTTGATTCCAGCCAAGTTTCGTGGAAAATTGAAAAATTCTTCTTTATTGATTAAAATAACATAATAAAGATGACAGCACACATCTCAACAGGAGCATGGGCGTCAGACTGACGCGTTTCGTATTAGTACCTTTGTCGAAGTCTGATCACTTCCGCTCTATGTCTCCCCTAATATAGTGTCTGAACACACCCTAACACAGGTGATTTAGCTCAATATAACAAACAGATTAAATGTTGACACAGCAGATGTTTATACAAAGGAGACACCCATGATGCCCATGCTCCTGTTGAGATGTGTGCTGTCATCTTTATTATGTTATTTTAATCAATAAAGAAGAATTTTTCAATTTTCCACGAAACTTGGCTGGAATCAACTTTTATTTTTGGATTTCTTCATCATCAAGCTCCGAGCCGAGGGAGTGTATTCCGAGCTGAGCTTCTAAATTGGGTGGAAAAAACTACGTGCTGGAGACTGATTTGATGCTGCGATTTGGCCGAGTATAAATTCCGTTTTTCCCCATTTCCTCTATGCCTGTAAAGTTGCAGGCCGGCTCCTGTGCGGCGATATCGCAGGAGCCGACCTGTTCGGGTGACAGCTGGGAGCCTAATGAAGGCTCCCAGGCCTGTCATTGCTATATTACCATTACGGCTAGTCTATGACCAGCCGTAATAGTAATATACAGAATGTCCCATAGACGGCAATACAGTTGTATTGCCGTCCATGGGACTTGCAATCAAATGACTGCAGGTTCAAGCCCCCCGGGGAGGGAATAAAATAGTAAAAAAAAAAAAAAAGCTTTAAAAATATATAATAAAAAAATGAAATAAGTAAAAGTTCTAAATCACCTCCTTTCCCTATAATATATATAACAGTAGAAAATTAGGTATCCCTGTGTCTGAAAATGCCCGGTCTACTAATAGTTTTCCTGTACGGTGAACGTCAATATCACAATTGCTAAACCGCCGGGTTTTTTTTTTTCAATAAAAGGTGATCTAAGCAATAGATATTCCCCAAAATGGTATAACTAAAAAGTACATCTGGCCCCGCAAAAAAAAAACAAAAAAAACACTCTATGTGTCCCTGTACAGCTGCAGGGTCACCTGTTAATGTGGCCTTGCAGCTGTTGCAAAACTACAACTCCCATATATTAAATATTTTACCATTTTTTGCTTCAAAATTTTTTTTCCCTATTTTCCTCCTCTAAAACCTAGGTGCATCTTATAGTCCAGTGCGTCTTATAGTCCGAAAAATACGGTAGATCAGAAACCACTTTCCCTTCCGACACTAGATTTAACCAAGCTTCACCATCATCATCCTGCTGAGATGGAGCCACTAAAGGAAACCTTGCCTTCAAAGGCATGTTGTGGAGCTGCGACTGAGCCAAATCTAAACACAGAGTCCTTTGGAACTGAAGAAAATTCACCAGCAGTGTTTTTTGCCCTTAGGGTGAGTTGAGCCTTGCACCCGCACGTGTCCCGTAACATCAGGTGGGCCCTAAGTTCTGCGCTTTGCACAAAGTTCCACTTGACCACCGACGCGTGGACAAGTGCATGTGGCCAGGGATGCTACATCTCAATCACGGCACACTGGCTGAATGTAGTTGCAAACTGTGGCAGCCTGCCTTGTCTCCCCGCCCAATATTCCTGGCAGAAGTGCTGAAACACCACCCTCCTCCGCCATTAAATCGACCCCAGCTACGAGCTGGAAACGCTGCAACACTGGTGTGGGGAGATGTCAGCAGGCCGTGCTGAAGCTCATCAGCTTGGGGGACAGACAGCACACTGCCTCCGAGGTCAGGGATGCCATCCTGGATGAGATGGCAATGTTTTTTGCCCCGCTGCACCTGGGCCCAGGTAGGTTTGTGTATGTGATAATGGCTGGAACCTGGTAGCAGATCTGGAGCTTACCGGGCTCAAACACGGTCCACACATGGCCCACGTTTTCAAATTATTGGTGCAACGGTTTCTAACAACTTACCCCAACTTACACAAGCTACTGGTTAAAGTGCGGCGCTTGTGCTCCCAATTTGGCAAGTCTACAGTACCTGGTGCTTGCCTCAATACACTCCAGCAACGCCTACATCTGCCTGAAGCACGGGCTGTTGTGCGAGGTCACCACACGCTGAAACCCTAGATACCATATGTTGAGCAGGGTGTGTGAGCAGCAGAGACCTTTGATGGAGTTCCATCCCCAAAACCCAAGGGTTCATCAAAGTCAGCTCCCTCAGTTTCTTCACCATGAGTTTCCATGGGTGGCAGACTTATGTGAAATCCTATCCCATCCTTTCCACTGGACAAGAAACATTAGCATGCGCTCATGTAAGGATTGGAGTCAGGGGCAGGCAGTGCAAAGTGACACAGCTGGGAAAGCAACACTGTGCAACTAATGACAAAAGGGGTCGCAGGCCCTGCAGCTATAACTATGCTGTAATATCTGAGATGAGGCAGACCCATGCACTTCCTAATTGAAGTGCGCCTACCAAGGCTCCTGACACTTCTATCCGGCGGCTAGGATAAGGGGAGAGGAGGCCCTGAAAGTCCTAGGGACTGGAGTCATGGGGGTCACACCTAAACAGAAAGCACAGTGTAACTGCAATGCAAAACAAAAGACTAAAACAGCATGGAACCAGGGAGGACCACAAGTCCCAGCAAGACACAGAAGAGAAGGCGAGGTCAGACGAGCAAGAGGTCGAGCCAGGAGATATAATAAAGGTACCAAATCAAAAGACAAGGGATAGTCAAAAATACAAGCCGGGCAGATTAACCAAGAGAACAGACCGAATATTAACAGACAGGGAATCAGACTGAGCAGGGGGACCAGGAACCACAAAGTGAATGGCTGGCAAGGATCCATGCCTGGGTGGGGTTTAAATAGCAGCAGAGAACACACCTGATGGCTAATGACATGGAGACTGAAGGTAAGGAAAAGATTAACCCTTAATGACCTAAGCACACCCAATAGAACTCCTAACACGTCTCCCAGGGAGACGCCGCGCAGCAAGGAGACCGCGGCGACTCCGTATCCTGACAGCTCATCACAATTCCTGATATGACAGCTGCGTTAAGCAGGGTGCAGGGTACAACGCAGACCAGGTCCGAGCACCAGGAACAGATGTTACAATGGCTAGCGGATAATGCTTCCAGCTGCTTTTCCACCAGCCAGTCAGCCACTACCTGCAGTCGTGTTCATACCCAAGAGTCTGACCCTCCTTCCTCCCAACAAGCCCAATCTTCCCAACAGAGTCATCCCACCTTTGCCCCCTCCCAGGAAGTATTTTTGGGTCCTTTTACTGTCTCTCCCTCTGTTGAACCACTTCCTGAATTCCAGGAGCTACCAGATGACTTTGTGTGTATTGATGCCCAAACACTGGAGCATCCGCCATCACCTGGCGATTTTGTGGTTGTGGACCCGCAACCAGCATTTTCTGTCCTCAGTGATGATGATGAGACACAGTTGCCATCAGGGCATGCTGTTGTCATGTGCGATTTGAAGTAAGAGGAGAGTGAGCAATTGGAAGAGGAGTTGGTGGACGACAAGGCCACCGACTCTAAATGGACAGGGGTGATTTATAGCGGGAAAAGCAGTGTAGATGTGGAGGCAAGCTAAGCAGGAAAAAAGGTGGCCAAACTACCACCACTGAGGGGCCTAGTGTCACCAGGAGGGACAAGTATAGGCGCATGTTGCGGGAGTCCCTGTCCGACCCCAGCCCTGTCCTCTCTCCGATCCCTCTGCGTCCTACATTTAGTGGGTCTCCAAGTTGGATTTGTGGCTGGAACTTGCGCTCTACACATTGGAGGTCCTTTCCTGCCTTGAAGCTGACAGTGGTGACCGGCTGATGCTGATCAAAATGAACAGTCACTGGATAGACCCATCATTTTCATGTCCAGCAGTGTCAAGAACCCTGACATGAAGTTTGATGTATGTGCTCACCCTCTACAATTCTTCCTCCTCCTCATTTTCCTCCACATCAACGTTGCACAATTTTGCTCCTACTAGGTTCAATTCACACTAAGGGCCCCTTCACACGGCGTATACGCTCACTGCTTTGGAGCGTGTCAACGTTCCGTAGTAGCGGCGTCTAAAGCAGTTCGCATTGTTTTCTATGGGAGCCGGCAGACGCGCGCTCCCCATAGAAATGAATGGAAAAAGCAGCCCATTCATTTCTATGGCGAGCGCGCGTCTGCCGGCTCCCATAGAAAACAATGCGATCTGCTTTTAGACGCCGCTGCTACGGAACGTTTACACGCTCCAAAGCAGTGAGCATATACACCGTGTGAAGGGGCCCTAGGGGCCCCTAGGAGGGGCCGGCAGACTCGCGCTCCCCATAGAAATCAATGGAAAAAGCAGCCCATTCATTTCTATGGCGAGCGCGCGTATGCCGGCTCCCATAGAAAACAATGCGATCTGCTTTTAGACGCCGCTGCTACGGAACGTTTACACGCTCCAAAGCAGTGAGCGTATCCGCCGTGTGAAGGGGCCCTAATGCCCCCAAACTCTTCTGGTTAGAGGCTCAATCCACCCTGATTCCCCCAACTGTGCTGGTTAGAAGCTCATTATAAGTCATGCCAAGTAACACACTGGCACACATGGCTGACTTCATGTTAGGTTGCTTTTCAAGAGACAAAGGCATAGTTCACATCATTGAGAGCAAACAATAATGGATTTTTGCAATCCTCGACCTCCGGGATAAGTGTAGATGTGGAGGCGAGCTAAGCAGGAAAAAAGGCGGCTAGAGGCAGAGGCATTTCCAGAGGCAGCAAGGCCAAAGATTTTCTGTGTACTAGCCACTCATGCAAAACTCGCCCATGTTGCCAGACTTATGCGAGATCTCTCCGTGTCTTTGACGAGTCCACCAAGAGTGTCAGCTGTGACGTTGCATTAGTGATTTTAACAATCCCGCTCCTGTGTGTGATGCAAGAATCCCTCATCACCATCAGGGATAATGCATTGTACACTGAGGAGTCAGGCATAGGAGAAGAACCATTCCAGCAGGATAGTCAGTGCCCACTCCTGTCCACTTCACAGCGTATATTGATAGAGGAAGAGGAGGATGGCGAAGTGGCAGATGATCTCATTGTCACACAGGAGGCTAGCGGCACCCCCTGGCCAAACTACCGCCACTGAGGTGCCTAGTGTCACCAGTTACATGACAAATTCAGTGCAGTTTACACATTTTGCAAGTCTAAACTGAGTAGGGGCTCTGAAAAGAGCAACCTTACCACCTTTTGCGTGTGCTGTCATTTGGAAAGCAAGCCCTGGGCTCAGTGGGAGAGAGCAAACGCAGGACAATCGTCGCCCAGCGTTGCCCACACTGCCTCTTCCACTGTCTACAGTGCTGGTGCTGCAGTCCAGACCACCAGCCTGGACACCTCCATATCTGTCTCTGACACTTTGGGGAAAGCCTCTCTAAAAGCCTACTCTTGCGCTGCAACCTCCACCTCAGCTACGAGCTGGAAACGCTGTAACACTGGCGTGGGGAGATGTCAGCAGGCTGTGCTGAAGCTCATCATCTTGGGGGACAGACAGCACACTGCCTTCGAGGTGAGGGATGCCATCCTGGATGATATGGCAATATGGTTTTCACCGCTGCACCTGGGCATGTTTGTGTATGTGATAATGGCCGGAACCTGCTAGCAGATCTGAATTGTCCAAAAATTTTATTAAGCTTATATAGCATGACTGAATTGCTGTGTATCACACTTAGCTTTTGGGGGGTACACCCTTAAAAATTGGATTGACCTGATATAGCCTGATTGAATTGCTGTGTCTCCCACTTAACTTCAGTGGGTACAGCATTAAAAACAGGTTTGACCATACATGGCCGGACTGAATGAACGGCTGTGTCTCCCACTTAGCTTTGGGGGTTAGAGCCTTAAAATTTGGATTGACCTGATGTAGTCTGATTGAATTGCTGTGTATCCCACTGAGCTTTGGGGGGTACAGCATTAAAAACAGGTTTGAGCCTACTTGGCCTGACTGAATGAACAGATGTCTCCCACTTAGCTTTTGGGGGTACAGCATGGGGAAAGCTGGATGTCGCATATATGGACTGAATCAATTGCTGTGTCTCACACCTAGGTTTTGGGTGTACACACCGTGAAAAACTGGATTGAGCGTACATAGCCTGACTGAATTTCTGTGTCTCCCATCACGTTTTGGGGGTACACACCGTCGATATCTGGATTGAACGTACATAGCCTGACTGAATTTCTGTGTCTCCCACCTAGGTTTTGGGGGTACACACCGTGAAAAACTGGATTGAGCGTACATAGCCGGACTGAATTTCGGTGTCTCCCACCTAGGTTTTGAGGGTACACACCCTGGATATCTGGAGTGAGAGTACATAGCCGGACGTAATTGCTCTGTATCCCTGTTTTGGGGTTACACACTGCCTGAACAGCACTGAATTGCTCTGTATCCCTGTTTCGGGGTTACACACTGCCTGAAAAGCTGGATTCAGCCTATATGGCTGGACTGATTTGCTCTGTATCCCTGTTTTGGGGTTACACACTGCCTGAAAAACTGGGTTCAGCCTATATGGCTGAACTGATTTGCTCTGTATCCCTGTTAGGTGTTTGGGGGGGACACTGTCTGCAAAACTGGGTTGAGCATATCTGGCTGGACTGACTTGCTCTGCATCCCTGTTTTGGGGTTACACACTGCCTGAAAGGCTGGGTTCAGCCTATATGGCTGGACTGAATTGCTCTGTATCCCTGTTAGGTGTTTGGGGGGGACACTGCCTGCAAAGCTGGGTTCAGTGTATCTGGCTGGACTGATTTGCTCTGTATCCCTGTTTTGGGGTTACACACTGCCTGAAAAGCTGGGTTCAGCCTATACAGCTGGAATGATTTGCTCTGTATCCCTGTTAGGTGTTTGGAGGGGACACTGCCTGCAAAGCTGGGTTGAGCGTATCTGGCTGGACTGAATTGCTCTGTATCCCTGTTAGGTGTTTGGGGGGACACTGCCTCCAAAGCTGGGTTCAGTGCATCTGGCTGGACTGATTTGCTCTGTATCCCTGTTAGGTATTTTTTTTGGGGGGAACACTGCCTGCAAAGCTGGGTTGAGCGTATATGGCTGGACTGAATTGCTCTGTATCCCTGTTAGGTGTTTGGGGGGACACTGCCTGCAAAGCTGGGTTCAGCATATCTGGCTGGACTGAATTGCTCCGTATCCCTGATTTGGGGAGACACCCTGTTGAAATCTCGACTCCTCTCCCTGCAGTGTATAACTCTGAAAAGAGATGTTGTTTTTCCCTAACTACTAGAAGCTATCTAGCCCTCAGCAGATCTCTCTCTCCCTATTTCTCACCGCAAATGACACAAAGAGTGCGCTGGCTATTAGAGATGAGCAAACACTGTTCGGATCAGCCGTTCCGAACAGCACGCTCCCATAGAAATGAATGGAAGCACCTGGCACGTACACTTTGTTGGCAGCCGGTCGCCGTGCCAGGTGCTTCCATTCATTTCTATGGGAGCGTGCTGTTCGGAACGGCTGATCTGAACAGTGTTCGCTCATCTCTATTGGCTATTCTTATAAATGGGAGGTCACATGTTTTCGGCAGCCAATGGGTTTTTTCAATGCCTCCGTTGTCATAGTTCCTGTCCCACCTCCCCTGCACAGTTATTGGTGCAAAAAAAGCGCCAGGGAAGGTGGGAGGGGATACGAATTTTTACTGCATATGCCGTGTGGTATTTGATTGCAAACGAATACCTCGAACGGCCTGATATTCGATCGAATACCTATTTGATCGAACGTTGTTCGCTCATCTCTAGTTGCAACTCATTTGTACGTTTTTCTGCAGCTTTCAACACTTAGGGAGCCTTCACACGGAGTTTACTCTCCGCTCATTCAGACACGTAAACGTGTCAAAGTGACCACTGTTAAACACAATCCCATAGACTTCAAGGTGTGCCAGTCTTACGCATGCTACACACTGAAATCAATGGGTTTAAAAGCCTCCCATTTACAGTCCTATGAAAAAGTTTGGGCACCCCTATTAATCTTAATCATTTTTAGTTCTAAATATTTTGGTGTTTGCAACAGCCATTTCAGTTTGATATATCTAATAACTGATGGACACAGTAATATTGCAGGATTGAAATGAGGTTTATTGTACTAACAGAAAATGTGCAATATGCATTAAACCAAAATTTGACCAGTGTAAAAGTATGGGCACCTCAACAGAAAAGTGACATTAATATTTAGTAGATCCTCCTTTTGCAAAGATAACAGCCTCTAGTCGCTTCCTGTAGCTTTTAATCAGTTTCTGGATCCTGGATGAAGGTATTTTCGACCATTCCTCTTTACAAAACAATTCAAGTTCAGTTAAAGGCGCTCTATCAGCAAAATCATGCTGATAGAGCCCCACATATGCGTGAATAGCCTTTAAAATGGCTATTCAGGCACCGTAAATGTTATATTAAACTACCCCCCCATTTAAAAATAAAACCCTAAAAAAAGAATGTGATCTACTTACGGATCGTGCACGCTGGGCGGGCATTCAGGGTGTGTCTTCATCTTCATCCCCGCCTCTTCTTCCTCCGATGTTCTCCGGTCCTGTCCTCCTCCAGCGCACGCGAGCGGACACTGATATAAAAAAAATGAATTTGCTGATAGAGCCCCTTTAAGTTTGATGGTCGCCAAGCATGGACAGCCCGCTTCAAATCATCCCACAGATGATCAATGATATTCAGGTCTGGGGACTGGGATGGCCATTCCAGAACATTGTAATTGTTCCTCTGCATGAATGCTTGAGTCGATTTGGAGCGGTGTTTTGGATCATTGTCTTGCTGAAATATCCATCCCCAGCGTAACTTCAACTTTGTCACTGATTCTTGAACATTATTCTCAAGAATCTGCTGATACTGAGTGGAATCCATACGACCCTCAACTTTAACAAGGTTCCCGATGTTGGCATTGGCCACACAGCCCCAAAGCATGATGGAACCTCCACCAAATTTTACAGTGGATAGCAAGTGTTTTTCTTGGAATGCTGTTTTTTTTGGATGCCATGCATAACGCCTTTTTGTATGACCAAACAACTCAATCAGTCACAGGACCTTCTTCCAAAATGAAGCTGGCTTGTCCAAATGTGCTTTTGCATACCTCAGGCGACTCTGTTTGTGGCATGCTTGCAGAAACGGCTTCTTTCTCATCACTCTCCCATACAGCTTCTCCTTGTGCAAAGTGCGCTGTATTGTTGACCGATGCACAGTGACACCATCTGCAGCAAGATGATGCTGCAGCTCTTTTGAGGTAGTCTGTGGATTGTCCTTGACTGTTCTCACCATTCTTCTTCTCTGCTTTTATGATATTTTTCTTGGCCTGCCTCTTCTGGGCTTAACAAGAACTGTCCCTGTGGTCTTCCATTTCCTTACTATGTTCATCACAGTGGAAACTGACAGGTTAAATCTCTGAGACAACTTTTTGCATCCTTCCCCTGAACAACTATGGTGAACAATCTTTGTTTTCAGATCATTTGAAAGCAGGCTGTCTATGCTCGGCGACCATCAAACTTAACTGAACTTAAATTGTTTTGTAAAGAGGAATGGTCCAAAATACCTTCATCCAGGATCCAGGAACTGATCAAAAGCTACAGGAAGCGACTAGAGGCTGCATAGCGTTTCACAGTGCTGCCTTTTCAAACCGGTTACCGGCACCAACCTTCTTTTCATTCCCCCAGCGGACCCCGCGGGCGTTCAGAGCGGAGAGCACCGCCTTTCGCCATTTCGGAAGTTATTGGGATAACCCCTATGTTTTTTGCCATTTAGATTTGTACCAAGAGCCTGATGAAGGTACCCTTGATTACCGAAAAACATTTTGCTCTATGCAATAAAAATCTACACTTTGCACATCTGACGTGTGACGTTCCATCTTTGCTGAAATTTTGGGTTGGGACCCTACGATCACACCTATTCATCATCTTCATCTTTGCATCCCTCTACTACTACTAATAAATATTAATGTCACTTTCCTGTTGAGGTGCCCATACTTTTGCACTGGTCAAATTTTGGTTTAATGCATATTGCACATTTTCTGTTAGTACAATAAACCTAATTTCAATCCTGAAATATTACTGTGTCCATCAGTTATTAGATATATCAAACTGAAATGGCTGTTGCAAACACCAAAATATTTAGAACTAAAAATGATTATGATTAATAGGGGTGCCCAAACTTTTTCATAGGACTGTAGGTCAATTGATGTCCCTATATTACTCCTCCTGGCCAGCTTCATGTACCCTCATGCACTGGCCCCTGATACCCCTCCCCACTTGGACCCTATGGCAGTCATCTGCTTAGAAGACTCTGACTCAGGGTTCTCCAACCACCGGTCCGCGGACCAGTACCAGGCCGCAAGGCATGTTGCACCGGTCCGCTTACCGGCGGCGAGGAGTCAGCAGCTGCTGTGGAGCCCAGGGTTAAGCCAGGAACCGCCAGCCGGCTCCACAACACTGACGCTTGGTTGTTGCTCATCGGGATAAGGTGGGCAAAGTGCGGGGTAGAGCCAGGACCCGCTGTATGTCCGGGATTCTGGTACTATGCAGGACATGCAGCGGGTCTTGGCTCCACCCCGCACTCGCCTACCAAACTTTGGGCAACTACATTACACGTCACTTGTCCCTGTGATGTGTAATGTAGCTGTAGTGAGGCTGTAGTGAAGTTAATAGCAGCATTAGGAGTGATATCCTTCATCATTATCCATCTTCATAACAGTGTCTGTCATCATTAGCCATCTTCATAACCTGCTGTGTCCGTCAGTTTGCACTTTCTCTTGTGTTTTCATTTGTACATGATTCTAATCTACACCCCCATGTTTAACCCCGCCCCAACCACACCCCTTTCCCTGCCCCCATCCACACCCCTTCCCGCCCCCACCGGGCCATAGAAAAATTGTCTTGCTGAAACTGGTCCTGGTGGAAAAAAGGTTGGGGACCACTGATCTAGAGGACATTGACAATAGGGGTAGATGCAACAACATCAGAATAAAGGGTCACCCAGAGGCTACTCATTACACTTAAGGCTAACTTTATTTCCATCCTACACAAGCCTTCTCCTTCTCACAAAATCAAACTGGACAGGGCTCATGATGCCCTATAGGTTTATCCTCTAGCCCAGGGGTCCTCAAACTGCGGCCCGAGGGCCACATGCGGCCCGCCAAGCACTTCTGTCTGGCCCCGCCGACAAAGCCGGCAGGCGTGCATTTATAATGAAGCTCCTGGGGAGCTCGGGCCAGGCCATGTAGCGCACTTCACTTTACCTATTGGAGGGCACCGCTCCCGATGTCTGTGCGACCTGCTCTGCCTCCGGCCCACTGTTTAAAAAGTTTGAGGACCCCTGCTCTAGCCCATGTAATGTCATATACTGTGTCCATGATTTCACTCTAAAAGAGGCTATAATAAATGAAGCTCAGAGGCTTAAGGACTTTGATGAGGCTAAGCTGCAACTATACCAAGACCTCTCTTTGGTCACTCTCCAAAAGCAGCAGCATCTCTTCTTCAGCTTTTGTAGGACCATCAGATACCTTATGGCTGGGGCTTCCCATTTTTCTTAACAGAACGTAAAGCAGATCGCTCAGCTATTTTGCGTGCTTTCTCAGATCTATCCGGCTTCCCCTAAGTGAACTTTTGCATCTTTAATGATTCTCAACTTAAGACAAACAATGGAAGATGCAGACGTAATTCACCCTGACCTGGGCCCTTACCTCCCAGCTAAAGAAGTGTCGCTGTATGACGGTCCTTTGCCAATTGGTGGCAGCCTGAACTGATCACTGAGATTTGGAGAGTCAACATGTTTAATGCCTTCTCTTACATACTTGCCACTATGAGAGGGGTTATAGAGCTAACACACTGTTGGTCAGGACCCTCAGGGACCACCATACTTCCTCCATACCCCATGTTGTTCGCAACTCCTCTGGTCGTTTACAACACCCAGATGTCGTTGCGATGGTTTTTCAATTATATTATTTCAAGCTGTATAATCCCGCCCCACATAATGCATCATTTCCAGCTGACTGACTATCTGTGTGACTGTCATTTACCGCGACTATTTTCAGACTCCCTGTCCTTTCTCAACGCCTCTGAATTGGTGGTGGCCTGGAAGCATCTGCCAAATGTTAAGGCTCCAAGACCTGACGGTTTTACCTGTTTATAAGATAAAACTTTCCTAGGTGAACTATTGGGCCACCTCATAGAACTATTTAATTCATTAATTTCAGGTTCTCCAATTCCATCGTCCATGTTGTACTCATATACTGTATTACCCTAGTTCCCAAAGACTGATCCAACTACCACACCATCGCCCTCCTGAACACTGACCTGAAACTGTTCACTAAAATTCTGGCCAATCACCTGAATGCTTAGCATCTCTCACTTATCGACAGGGACCGGGTGACTTTTGTCCCTTGCCATAAGAGAATTAGAATGGATTTTTTTTCTCCCTAACACATAGGAATAGCCTTCAGAAAGGCTATGCTTCTCCTCTTTGAAGTCTTTTCCACGTCGCAGTTCTGTAGATATCCCATTTATTTTTCAGTATGCTAATGAGTTTTCTTGCAGCAGTGGGGGCGTCCCCAGTGCTGCGAGAAACCTTTTTTTATGTAGATTGTGAGCTTTATATAGGGATAACAATGTACTTTTTTTTTTCCATTTAAGTATTTCTTTGTAGAATGGTGGCTGCAGTGCTAACCACTGAGCCACTGTGTTGCCCCATTGGGGGGATGTTTAGTATAGGTGATGTTCCATCTCTGGAAAATCTGAAAATGTGCCTGGGGCGGTCTGGATAAATATAGATTTTTTTGTAAAGTAAATAATATAAAAAATAGACGAGGGGAGGAAGGTTAGCTTAGTGTATAAATATCATTTTATCTCGGACAACTCCTTTAACCTGTGCTAGAACTTCTGAAATCTGAGGAGTTTTTTGGCTGCGGATTTTGAGGCAGAATCCACTGCCAAAACCAGCTTCCATTGACTTCAATGGGATCTGCTCACTTCTTTTTTCCGCTAGCTAGTAGCGGAAAAAGATGTGAGATGACCCTTCTTGCCGCGGATTCTGAATGAGCCACGGCACGAGGCTCCCTCCCAATTAGGTCGAATCATTTGGGCCTAATCCGGAGCGGAATGCCGGTGCAATGCCGCCGTGGCTAGCCGTGCAGAATGTTCCCCCGCAGAATGCAAATTCTGCCGTGTGAACATACCCTAAGCAGGATAATAATACGTCATTTTTGAAAGATCAGATCTCTCAAGTCCCAAATGAATGAGCCTGAATAGGAGCGTGTCTTGAGCCATGGCTGATTTAGCTGCGGAATACGAGGCAAGACAGGTCATGTCTCTTCTTTTTTCCGCTACTAGCTAGCGGAAAAAAAAAAAAAGCAAGCGGTTCCCATTGAATTCTTTTTTTGCAGGCGAATTTTGAGACGGATTTCCCTTCAAAATCTGTTCCAAAAAACTCTGTGTGAACATACCGCTTCTCTTTCCACTCCCTGAACAGTACGTTTTCCACAACATGCAAGAATTCTGGATGGCCCCATAAACAACATATATTTGGAGAGCAAGTACTATAGTCAATATCTCTTTACTTGGTCGCCATGTCACTGTGGTATCCCTTATCAGGATGCTAGAGTTTCGGGGGCCTACCAAGTATTAAGGCTCGGACAAGGATTCCAGTTGGACTATGCTTGCTGCTAACGCTGAGTTACAATAGTGTGAGGTATTATTTCCACGTCTCAGCAGGTTCGCCATGGGCACTGCCAGCAACTATCCCGCTTTTCTCTACATTTGCTAAATCTTCTTCAAAATCTAACGCTGACAAAGTGGCATCTCGCGACCCTTGGCCAGCCCGTCCCTCCAATAACCCCGCCCCTATCACGGCTGGAAACTGCGTGACGTCACCGCCTCTTTAAATAGTGGCCAAGCGTGAGCTAGTGAAGCGCGCCGGGGCTCAACATTTGGTTGGTGAGTGAAGGGCAGGCAGTGGGGACGCGGGGGTGACCTGTGCGAACGGGCTGAGGGCTCCGTTGTTCTCTCTTTTGGGTGGAGTAGCCCGTGTGTTTCTCTCAAGGCGGTACATGTGGTGCTCCTAGTGTCTTTGTAGTGGTGCCTTGCTTTGTGCGACTTTCACACTTAGTTTCTCTTTGTCCAGGTTTCCTTTCTAAGGTAATACATCTGCTGCAAGTGGGGCTGGCATCATGTCAGCAGATGAAATGGCTACTCGTGACCAAGTGGATGAGACTTCTGAGCAACAGGTGAGTTGGGGGTGACTGGACTTTGCCGTGCTGGGACACCCTCTTATCTCGCTTGGCAGCTGTGGGGCTTTATAACCTCTAATCGTGCAGATAGCAGATTGCCCTTTGTAGCTGAGGCCATATGATAGGCCAGATTACTTGTGGTTTATCTAAAATGTTGCTGTCAGTAGAAATAGATCTTTGTACAAAATTGATTGGTCTTGTGCATGGCTCAATTACCAGTGGTAGTGACAGATGTACTCAACTCCTTTATAACCTGTCTGCTGGCCTTGACTGACCTCAGGTGATGGGCTGAGCTGAATGTGACAGTATGTTAAGAGATGTCAATCCCATGCCCCAAACAGTACTTTTACTGGTGTGTGTAATGTATTCTGCTGACGCCCACTTAGAGCTCACACATCAAACTGTCTCCATACAGTGTATCCTGTTGTGGCCTCCACATGGTATAAAGCCCCATTGGTACTCCTGCACAGTATGCCACCTTGGTTCTCTCCTCTCAGTATGTACACCCTTAGTGGTATACTGGATATGTTAGTAGTCAAAAGAAAACTCTCTGGCTGTTGTATTGCATGAACAGCGGTTGGTAGAAAGTCTAGCTTTCCAACTACAGTCCCTCTTACATGGATGTATTACAGTAGTAGTGGCAGGGACTGGTGGTCATCCCAAATCATTAGTGCGGGCAGTGTGTGGCAAGCACACGAACCCCATTATAGTCTATGGGGTCCGTGTGCTTTTACAGCGCTTGCAATTGCATTTGTATTCCATCCAGGGGATCTCCATGTGGACTCTACTGGACAGAATACATATGCTAGTGTGAACCATTATAGTCTATGCAAGCACAGTGCTTGCAATTGCATTTTTATTCTGTTCAGGGGGTCTCCATGCCAAATCTTCTCTCGATGGAATGCAAAAGCAGATGTGAACAGGGCATTAGAAAGGCTATTCAGGCATACCTGATGTGGGGGTGTTCAAAGCACAGGGATACCACCCCCTGTGCTCAAAGATTAATTTATCAGAAAAATCAATTTTGGGAGAAAACAAATGGATCTCTTCAGCACAGTTACCATTGATAGACTCCCTTTTAAATGGGTTGTCCAGGCAAAAACAGACAACCCTTCTAACTTTTAAATCAACTGGGGTAATTGAGAGAGGAAAACAAAGGGAGGAAAAAATATGCTGACCAGGTCTCTTCCAGTGTTCCTCTGAGTGACTGCTGAGGCCAATCAGTGAATGGCATGTGATGTCACTACCTTTAACTTCACAATCCTCTTCCTGAGGCCTGTCCTCAGAACTCCAGAAGAGACCTGGGAGGAGCCACCAGAGCAGGAGGACACTGCATCGGGGACAGGTGAGTATGAATAATCTATTTTTGTTTCACAGGTTCTTGCTGCAGGGGAGCTTTAAATATGACTGCTAGAGATGAGCGGGTACTATTTGAAAAGGCAGTTTTGAATAGCATGTTCCCATAGGAATGAATGGTAGTGCTGGCACGAAGGGGGTTAAGCGGCAGGATGCCAGCTGCGTCCATTCATTCTTATGGGAGCGTGCTATTCGGAACTGCCATTCCAAATAGTACTCTCTTCTCTAATGTCTACAATTTACAGGCGCTGACATGAGGACCTTGTTTTAGAGGAGGAAAATAAAAATCTACTATGCACACGTTTGTATGCATGAAACCTGACACTTCCAGTACAATATTTAGAGCAGTACCTATTTGAAGAAGTTGAAACATTGGTGATGTGGCATTTACACTTGCGCTGCTGTCCACCCTTTGTGTTTTTGCCTAAATCCCTGGAAAATTTGATGTTTTTTTTTTTGCACTGTATAAAAATTGTCCAAGCAAAAAAAGCTTCACTGTGGAGAGGCTACATATGGATACCTGCAGTTCGCTTTAAAAAAAAAACCTCATTGAAATTAAAGGGGGTTGTCCCGTCACAAGGATCCTATCTATACTGCTTGTAAATGTGAATGTAAGACTTTTCCTAAATACATTGCTTCAGCAAAACTGCTTTGTTTGGCCACCATCTCACTTTATTCATTTTTTTTTTTTTTTTTTTTTTTTTTTTTTTTTTTTGTGGCCACAGCCCTGACCTGAGTCAAGTGATGTCTGCCTACTCTCAGGGGGGAGGGAGGAGGGGCTAAGTACATGGGAGTGAGCCTGGAGGGGGGTGGGGGGGGGTAGTTTACCCTTTGGGGGACAGGTGAAGCCAGCAACATCGGTATGCTTCTGCCCTGCATGAAGCCAGCAGCGGCAGAAGTGATGCTGCTATTCCAGGGCGGACGAGCGGAATAACAGCATCGCTTCTGCCGCTGCTGGCTTCATGTAGGGCAGAAGCATAGCGATGTTGCTGGCTTCACTTGTGCCGGCGTCTAACTCCCCGGCATCCGCTGTAATAGGCGGATGCTGGGGACTGTTAGATGCTGGCACAGGCACATCTCTATGCTTCTGCCCTGCATGAAGACAGCAGCGGCAGAAGCGATGCTGTTCCGCTCCAGGGTCACATATGCAAAGCCAAGCGGCGAGATGCCGCCGGCCCTGCGTGCAAGCTCATACACCAGTCTAGCCTTCACAATGCTAATACAGACCCGCAGGGTGTCGGGTCTGTATTCGCATTGTGAAGGGTAGACTGGTGTATGAGCACGCAGGGCCGGCGGCATCTCGCCACTTGGCTTTGCATATGTGACCCCGCCCACCAATGACGAGACAAAGCCGGAAGACAGAAGATTTTAGAGGAACGAAGATGGGTAAGTATGCGACATGGGAATACCCCTTAATGTCTTTAAACTGACTGCTGGCAAGCTGTCCCTAAGCAGTTGATTTAGGTGGAAACAAAGGGTGGACAATGGCACAAGCGTGAATGCTACATGGCTTGCAACCATGTATAGCTAGAGTAATTTGTGTGACTTTCTGTCACATGACTTTTATAGCGCAACTTGTGATATGTAATACACTAGACTTTGAGACTAGATGTGTTTGTAGCAAAATTTCACATTATGAGACTTCTTGGCGTGTTTGTTCTCTGATTCTGATCTACTGACTATTTTAACTTGTTTAAAACAGAATTTGGTGGAACGTGTTGCACATCTGCCTATGGTCAGCTCTGCATGTAGTGTGGTGAGTGCAGTCTACAACTCTACTAAGGATAGCCACCCATACATCCGCAATGTTTGTGATGTTGCCGAGAAAGGAGCGAAAACCTTAGCTGATGTTGCAGTAACTGGATCAAAACCTATTATAAGCAAACTGGAGCCACAGAGTAAGTGTATTAAAATGTAGATTTTGCATTAATTTGTCTGAGAAAGTTGAATCTCTTTAATCACTTCATGACTGGGGCTCTTCCCTTTTTTTTTTTTTTTTTTTAAATCTAAAAATGACTTTAAAATGGTAAAGCAGTAACACTATGATGTGGATGTTATTTCAACCCACAGTTAAAACACTGCTGATTACTGAATGTCAAGTCACATGCTGGATACCATGTTTATTTCTATTCAGTTATTTTATGAATGTATTACGCAGGACTTGGCTAGTCTATGGGCCATGCCATTCTACATTGTAGACTGGTTATCAACTAGTATAGGAACACTGCAAAAGGAACATGCTGGCTTTTCCCATGGTGGGACTATTAAAGGCTTGTTGACAAATTTTGAAGTCTATGTATATTAGAGGCCTGATTTCTGATTAAATAATTGTATAAAGCAAACACTTATTGAACTTGCATGTAGAAACTATAAATGGGGAAAAGACAAATTATCTGTTCCTTTCTTCTTAGTTGCTACTGCTAATGAACTTGCTTGCAAAGGTTTAGACAAACTGGAATCCACACTGCCTATTCTTCAGCAGCCAACTGAGAAGGTAATTTTTCTTGCTGTTACTCTAGCGCGTTCTACTATATTTTTCCATGTGCCAGCAAAATATTTGAGTATTACGGCAACACGTTTAACTCTCACCCAGAAAACTTTCCACAACTCTGAAGTATCTAATTTATTCCTACTAGATGTGCACTTACCAAAAACAGGAAGTGTCAGCATATTTGGTTTGGGTCAAGGGTTTTTTTTTAATTAAAAACAAACAAACTGGTCTTATCTGGCAACTCATTCACTTTAGCCTGTTGTATAAATAAGGCCTCTGGCAGCATTGCTTGACAGTAGGGGTGTGCCCTGAGATGCTCCAATTTATTCAACTTCTGGTAAAAATAACTGAATACAAACCAGAGCTCAAATATAATCTTGAGTTTCTTTATTACAACTGTTTACTAAGACATGTCTGGATTTGTGACCTATACCCTTCATTTGAAAGCAGAAGAGGACAATTGACTCCATTCCTTTTCTCCCCCCTAAGGGTAAGTTCACACAGAGGAAATGGTCGCTGGAACCATTTCCGCCTTGTGAACATTCCAAATGGCTGGCTGTGACAGGATGCCAAATGAATGGGCCTAAATGAGTGTCGAGTCGCAGCTGAATTTGCCACAGAATCTGTGACAAGATTGTGGCATCTCTCCTTTTCCGCTAGCAGGAAAAAAGTAAGCGGCTCCCATTGAAGTCAATGGGAGCCTTTTTTTGTAGGCTATTCTGTCAATCCACCTGCAAAAACTGTGTGGTAGCCCTAAGGATTCATTCCTCAAGTTGGCTGTTTGCTAGTTTTGACTCTTAAACTGCCATGTGTAAAATTTTACTCATTGGTTTAGGGCTAGAGATGAGCGAGTAGTATATCTAATACCATTATAGTCTATTGGGGGGAAGGAATGTTCCGGTTTCCATGGAAACCAAAGTTCGACACATTGGATCCTCCAAGTTCAGGAAGTAGCAGGATGAGCACAAGGAGGTTTTTGAATTGAATTCTATGGAACTTTCTTGTGTGGTATTCGACCGATACGAGTATTTGCTCGCATAGTAGTATTCGATCGAATACTTATTCGCTCATCTCTATTTAGGGCATGTTTACATATTGGATGAACTTCTAGACCTGTCCTATTTGTCTGAAAGGAGCACACTGTGGGGAAAAAAAACAGTTGTATGGAATAGACTTTCTGTTGCAGAAAGTGTGTGTGTGTGTGTGTGTGTGTGTGTGTGTGTGTGTGTGTGTGTTAAATCTTATTTGTGCTACCATGTTATAACATCTGTATTACAGTAAGAACTCAGTCTCACCGTTAGAGTGGTCACAGCACCATTTTACAACAAAAATATCAGAAAATTGTGTATCATATGTTGTTTTTTTTTATGCCCCTCCCCTAGTGTTCAATTTCTTACTATGTACATTCTCATAACATTTACATGGCTGAAGTTGCTTTTAATATGCAACTTATTTGCTAAACTGCACAATAGCAGATTGGGCATGGCCATACACTAGAACTGTTTGTTAAGCAGATGTGCCATGGGAGAATAATGCATGTAATGGCAGCATTTATTCTTACACTTTAACCCTCTTCCTGTACCATGACTTGTACCATAACTGTATGGGCGAGAACTTCACACACCATGACTTGCTAATGGCACCCCCATTGGGGGGACGACTCTATTGTGGAGTTAACGTGGATGCCACAATCTATCATGACATGGTATCTAAAAGTTTCCATGATATGGTACCAGACTGTCAGCAGAAGATCACTGGTTCAAGTCCCCTTTGAGACAAAATAAAACGTTCTCCTGCCCCCACAGAGGTATTAAAATACAAAATACCCCTCTTCCCATGTAAAAAACTATATTATATTTACATTTATAACTTTACTCTACCCCAAAGTGTACCAATAAAAACAGACTTTCCTGCAAAAAGCTCTTAACAGCTTTCAACAGAAAATTGTTATGCCCCTTGAAGATGGCAATTCAAAAACTACTACCATAACTTTACCCATGGACTTATATTCTACAAAATTAATAACTCGTACAATAAAATATAACTTGCAATCTATTCTAGATTTTTTTTTATTTCTAATTACCCAAAAGTTAATAAAATGGTCAACTATAGGCACCCTAAAAATGCTGTCTGCAAAAAAAAACCCTGATAAGGATACAGAATCATAACCCCCCCCCCCCCCCCCCAAACTACAGCTTATAAGATACACTGGCCAGACCATTTTATCAAATTTGTATCTGGATACACACAGGTTTAGAGTACAAACAAGAACCAGAAGTGAATACTTCCTACACATGCACACGCATAATCAGGAGCTACTGTGAAAATGAGGTACCCAAACCCACCCATGCAAAGCTAATACTTGCTTTTTGCAATCTGCTGTGCTTTCAGATCTTGAAAAATGCTAGTTACTGTCTTCAAAACGAGTCCAACTTCTAGGGAATTTGATTTTTAATGGCAGATCAGGGGCTCGGCAAACATGACATGGCAACTAAATCTGCATTCTAGAAGCCACACAGTGCTTCTTTGACTCTGCACCTTGCTGGATGCCCAAGAAGCAGGTTGTACCCTTGATACCCCAATTAACAATCTTATGTGGGTATAAACTGCTCATCCGGCACACAATGTGGATTCTGGATTAGAGATTTAGACAGGTTTTTGGACATAGTGCTGCTTATGTAGAGCACTTGAAATGCCAGTTTTGTGGATTCCCCTGACTTTGTAAACTGCATTTCCTCAAACTTTATTCAGGAGGGTCCTCTTAAAGGGTTAAAAATCCTCAGCACTTCAGTACAGGAAACAGTGCAGTGTAATGAACAGTGTGGTAACTCACCCAGCATATTCATCTTATCCAGTCACTGAATAAGTCCACAGACTGGTCATGTGTGAAAACGGGTCTGTCCCAGCAGCTACAAGTGCTTTGTTTTTGTACTAGTCTGAGCATAACAGGTCCTCATAGTTACATGTGAAGTGACTGGTTGCTGTGTGCATCAGCAGGTGAGTCTTTTGATCAATTGACCAACTGGGAGCTTTAAGTTGCTGAACAAAGTGAAGAATGCCCTGTGCTAAATGGGACTGAAGTTTGATTGAAGTGGGGAAAACTTATATCTTTTTATTTATATTTTTTTCTTCAGGTTGTATCGAATACAAAAGAGCTGGTGACTGGAGCATGTGATGCAGTAGTTGGTGTTGTGACCAACACTGTGACTGGTGCCCGTAACACTGTCACAAGTGCAGTATCTGGTGTAATGGGCTTGGCAGCTGGTGCAGTACAGGGAAGCATGGATGTGACTCGATCTGTAGTCTCAACAGTAATGGATACTCAAGTAGGGCAGCTTGTCACCAGCAGTCTGGATACAGTGTTGGGAAAATCTGAAGAGTGGGTCGATCATTACCTTCCTATGACAGATGAAGAGCTATGTAAGTAACTAGATTGATCCAGTCACTCTACTACCTGGTGTTTCTAATTGATTTAACTTTATTGGCTTGCTATTACAGCTGCACTTTTATTCATGTTTGAGTAAAGCCATGTAATTCTGGCTTTAGTCACTTTCATTGGTATAAAAAATGGCACATTAACATGAGGAAAAGACTTGGCGGTAAGTCGTTCCTTGTAAATGTTGGGCTCTTACTGCAAACCACAACAGAAAAACAAAGCACTTTCAGATGTTTTCTTGGTTTGCATATGCTAATCTGATATAATTCCCCCCCCCCCCCCCCCAAATCTGGTTACCACAATGTGATGCAACTTGGCAGCCGTATAAATTTAGTTGTTGTAGTTCTGTGATTCTTTTCCATAAGTTATCTATATACAGTAATCACATTTATGTGTTTTTTTTGTTTTTTTTTTTTTTCTTCATAGCTCAGCTTGCTGCAACTGTGGAGGGTTTTGAAGTAGCTCCTCTACAACAACAAAAGGAACAACAAAGTTACTATATTCGTTTGGGTTCTTTGTCCTCTCGTCTCCGTCACCGTGCATACCAACATTCTTTGGGCAAGATGAGGAATGCCCAGATCAGCACTATGGAGACTCTGGCTCAGCTGCACCAAACCATTGACCGGGTAGGATACTGTGAGCCATTGGAATATAAATATTTTATGTTCATATCTTGTTTTATAGTTGCAAAAATTATTTTTTTTTTTTTTTAACTTTCCAATAAAGCTGGAGACTTTTAAACAAAGTGTTCATGGTGGCCAAGAGAAACTGCAGCAACTGTGGCTGGAATGGAGTGGCAAGTCAGGAACTGGATTAGTTGATGGTGAACAGGTAGTGTGAAGGTTGAATTGCTAATAACAAAATGTATTAACTAGATTACCTTTGTTCTATTTGGATGGAACAAGTAGTGCATGTTTCAGATCCTTCACCTCTTACCTATCCCAGTTACATCTCTGACTCTACAACCAGTCAAAGTGGTTTTTTTTTTTTGTTTTTTTTTTATGCATGTGTATTAAACTGCATGAACACAAACTGTAAAAGTAGAAGGGTTAATCTGTTAACTTTGTTGTAGGCACTGGATTCTCATGTGTTAATCATGACCCGTACACTGACCAAGCAACTACAAACTACTTGTTTTACTCTGGTATCTGGTGCGCAAGGCCTGCCAGCTAACATACAGGACCGAATGCAACAACTACGGCAAACTGCTCAAGATCTGCATTCTTCTTTTGCTTCTGTTGACTCACTTGGAGATGTTTCTGCAAGTATTCTGACACAAAGCCGAGAACGAGCCATGAAAGTCCATGACTATGTGAATGAACTTTTAGGCTATGTAGTTGCAAACACTCCCTTAACGTGGTTGGTGGGTCCATTTGCCCCCCAGCTGGTTGAAATGAGTGAAGAGCAACCTGAAAAGATACAATAAGTGATAATGAAGCCCTAAATATTTGCACTTTGCTTTGGAGGCGTGACTCCTGCATTCTGGCATCTTAGACTGCTTTAGAATTATACTTGGATAATGTGCTAAACTTTTGTATTTCTCTGTAGTTATGCCAAAGTTTATAAAAATCTGTGCTCTGCAGTTGGTCTTTCTGAAATCTGTTAAAGTCTCCCTCTGGTGTAGACAGATGTCACTCAGATTTCCCAGGCGTCTTTTTGTTTCTCAGGCCCTTTCACTCGGGCAATCTTCACCTAAACTACTAGCTGTTAGCTCATTAGTATTCACTGCACTGTGATGGTGACTATTAATGAGGCAATTGCTAGTGTATTCCTCCACTGCAGTTTAACAAGCAATGTACTGGCTTAGTTACAATACACTATGCAGGGAAAGAAAAAAAAAAAACTATCAAAGTTTGGATCACATTGGAAATGCACGCAAAAAACAAACTGATGTAACAGTTAATTTCATTAAAATAAAATCTGGAGTTGATGGCACCAGACTGATAAATCTGCACTGCTGATTTGATGAGAGCACACGAGAGGTTAAGACACCCCCCGTTTTTTTTTCTTTGTTTTCTCCCCCCCCTTTCCTTCATCCAACTGGGTTGAGGTAAGATTAACTGACTGATGCTATTCCTCAATCTGCTCAGTCCTGTAACCATTTTAAGAGTTGGGTTTTTGTTTGGAGCAGGTTACTCCATCCCTATTTGGCTGTATTTCAGGTGTACAAGGAAGCCTCTAATTCTAATATTTTCGATGGCTTACATCTAGGCTGTACTTTGTGGCCCAGACTTCAGGAGGGGTTATTTTATTTTAAATCTTATTTTATTAAGAGAAAAAGGTTTTACAATATATGCAGAAGGGGGGGAGGGAAGGAACCAATACAACACTGGGTAAAGATGGGGGGAGCGTAGAAACACCACCTCTCTTCAAATCAAAGTTATGAACAAAACATATATGAAATACGCAGTTACATATTAACACAGGGTAAAGTTAAAGACAGGAGAAGGGAGAGGGAGCAAGTAAAAGAGGGGGAAGGGAGAGCACAGAAAAACAAAAATTCACAACAAGAACAATATACCTGGGTAAATTTCAGAGCTGCATAAATCAGAGGCAAAATGTGTCAAGTCACCGCAGGTAATAGCTATCAGGCACACCAAAGAGAGGAACATAATACCAGCTAAAACTAGTGGGCAGTCAGGGAGCTGAAGCGGGAAAGGTCTGGGGCTGAGCGGGAGGCAGGCCTCCTAGATTCCATATGAGAGGACCAGAGAGACTACTTGGAGTGAAAACTAAGGATAGTGGGTTTTTTTTTTTTTTTTGTTTTTCCTGGCTAGCATACGCTCAAGGGTGAAGGCTAAGTCAATATGATGGATCAATTCACTAATGGTTAGGCAAAGTGTGGACTTCCATTGACGGGCAATCATAGATCGGGTTGCCAGCACTATTTGTCCCAACACTACCTGCGTGCCTGAAGGACAAAGGCCAGTGTTGAGAAAACAAAGAGCTAGGCTAGGGGAAGGATGTATGACAAGGCCAGCAATGGAGGACATGAAGCAAAACTCTGCCAACTAAAATTGGAGGACAGTTCCACCATAAATGAACCCACGCCACCGCATCCTCTCCAGCAGAGCCTTGAAAAGGAAGGGTCTACATGTGGCAGTTGAGTAGGAATCCTGTACCAGTGTAACATTATCTTTAGGACCGTCTCCCAATGTAGCTTCTTCCCCCCCCCCCCCCCCCCCCCCCCCCCCCCAAAACCCACTAGCCTCATACCATTCTGTCAAGGAGATGGGTCTGGCAAGATCCGCTTCCCAGCGGAGCAGGTGAAAAAGCTTGACCTGCCCAGCGGGGACAGAGAAAATTATAGAATGCGGAGGTCCCCCCTTTTACAGGTGAAGTCTGATTCCACAGTCACAAGGTTAGTCTAGGAAAAATAAGTGGTGAGGGTCCATTGCAAATATTTGAAAAAGTCGTTTTTAGGGAGGTGGAATTCATCTTGTAAAATGGAAAAGGATTTACTCTTCAGAGTACAAGTAGGCGATTTTACGGATGCCTATAGAATCCCAACCAGGGAGGCTGGAGGAGGAAGGCGGTCATGTAGAGTAGCGGTAACTTGCTCAGGGGAGCCAGGTCTTCCCTAGAAGTATGGGACAGAAAATAGCACCACACCACCATTGAGGCCTTAATACTAAGCAGGGGGTGGTTGTACGGGCGAGGGACCAAGGTGCTTGGGGCGCAGAATACTTAGAAGTGGGGCATCTAACAAACATAATTCTAATTTAGACCAGTGCCATTTTGAAGTCTCATCCCAACCTACCTTAAGCTGTTCCAAGACCGACGCAATAAAATATTTCTTATCTGGGATGCCCGCACCCCCGCTAGCCCATGGCCTAGACACAACGTTGAAGTGAACCCTAGATTTCTTACCCTCCCATATAAAATTAGAAGGGAGGAGCTAGGGGAAGATAGGACCAAAATGACGATATCGGCATACAGACCAATTTTATGTTGTTGACGGCTCACAACCATACCCTCAATAGCAACATCTGCTCGAATGGACTCTGCCAGGGGCTCCATCACCAAGGCAAATATAATGGGGGAAAGGGGGCAGCCCTGATGGGTCCCATTCGAGGAAGGGATCGGATAGGAAACCTAAGGAGAGCACACGGGCCGAAGGCCAGGAGTAAAGAGCAAGAATAGCAGACTTAAAGACAGGGCCCACACCAAATCTATCCAAAATACTATCAAGATAGCTCCAGTGGACCCTGTCAAAAGCCTTTTCGGCGTCCAAGAGCAGGGAAGGAGCACCCTCTCTTTCGGCCTTCTGTATAAGGTCTATAAACCTCCGCGTGCCGTCCGGGGCCTGCCTACCAAACACAAATCCCACCTGATCGGATTTGATCAATTGAGAGAGGAGGTAGAGTAGACGTTCAGCAAGAATTTTAGCATATAATTTGACATCGATATTCAAAAGTGAAATAGGCCTGAAATTAGCCGGTATGGTAGGAGACTTACCTGGCTTCGGAAGAGTGGTAGCATGATAGCATCTCCTCCGGAAAACGTTGTTTCTCCGCCGCCCTCCTGAACAATCCCAGAAGATGAGGAGACAAGACATCTACAAATTTCTTGTAATAGATCCCCGAGAAGCTATCAGGGCCCGGGGGACTTCATCGGTTTCAGTGAGGCTATGGCCTCCTGTTCTTCCAGCAAAGTAATAGGTGTGGCCAGAGATTTGGATTGTTCAGGAGAGAGACGAGGAAAAGACACTGAATCTAAAAACCCATTGATCTCGTTTTGAGTGGGCTGATAAGTCTGGCAATCCTCTCTAAGGTTGTACAAGGACTTATAATACAGGCGAAATTGGTCCGCAATAAGTTGGGGGTTAACAATCCTATTTCCTTGTTGATCTAAAAGATAAGCGATAAAGGATTTGGGCTGGGATTGTTTAATTTTACTAGCTAAAAAGGCACTAGCCCTGTTGTTATGAACATAGGCCTGGCATTGGAAACGTTTGAAAGCCAGGTCTTGCTGAACAAAATAGTCAACGGCACCTGGGATTCCCAGCCAGTCTCCCACGCTGGTACTTGCCAG
Organism: Leptodactylus fuscus; assembly: GCF_031893055.1. Classification (NCBI taxonomy): domain Eukaryota; kingdom Metazoa; phylum Chordata; class Amphibia; order Anura; family Leptodactylidae; genus Leptodactylus; species Leptodactylus fuscus. The sequence continues at coordinate 221,996,117 of NC_134265.1, read as the reverse complement.
GCCTTAAGCTGCTTGGCGGCTGCGAAGTGACGATGGCAGGCATACTCAGCTTAGAATGACCGCTGACAAGAAATTATGTAATTTGATACTTTTTGTAAAAAAGGTAGACGGAGAACGCCTAAAAGCCCAGAGACAAAATCGTCAACGGCACCTGGGATTCCTAGCCAGTCCCCCACGCTGGTACTTACCAAGCCTTAAGCTGCTTGGCAGCTGCAATCTGACAAGGGCACGCATATTCAGCTTAGAATGACCGCTGACAAGAAATGATGTAATTCGATACTTTTTGTAGAACAGGTGGACGGAGAACGCCTAAAAGCCCAGAAACAAATACCTCAACGGCACCTAGGATTCCCAGCCAGTCTCCCACGCGGTTACTTGCCAGGCCTTAAGCTGCTTGGCGGCTGCGATCTAACGAGGGTAGGCGTATTCAGCTTAGAACGACCGCTGACAAGAAATGATTTCATTCAATACTTTTTGTAGAACAAGTGGAAGGAGAACGCCTAAAAGCGTAGAAACAAATACATCAACGGCACCTAGGATTCCCAGCCAGTCTCACCACGCTGGTACTTGCCAGGCCTTAAGCTGCTTGGCAACTGTGATCTGACGAGGGCAGGAATATTCAGCTTAGAATGACTGCTGAGAAGAAATGATGTAATTCGATACTTTTTGTTGAACAGGTGGACAGAGAACGCCTACAAGCCCAGAAACAAAATTGTCAACGGCACCTAAGATTCCCAGCCAGTCTCCCACGCTGGTACTTGCTAGGCCTTAAGCTGCTTTGCGGCTGCGATTTGACGAGGGCAGGCATATTCAGCTTAGAATGACCACTGACAAGAAATTATTTTATTCAATACTTTTTGTAGAACAGGTGTACGGAGAACGCCTCAAAGCCCAGAAAAAAAATTGTCAATGGCACCCATGATTCAGAGCCAGTCTCTCATTCTGGTACTTGCCAGGACTTAAGCTGCTCGGCGGCTGTGATGTGACGAGGGCAGGCGTATTCAGCTTAGAATGACCGCTGACAAAAACTGATATAATTCGATATTTTTTGTAGAACAGGTGGAAGGAGAACGCCTAAAAGCCCAGAAACAAAAAAGTCAAAAGCACCTGGGAATCCCAGCCAGTCTCCCACGCTGGTACTTGCTAGGCCTTAAGCTGCTTGGTGGCAGCGATCTGACGAGGGCAGGCATATTCAGCTTAGATTGACCGCTGACAAGAATTGATGTAATTCGATACTTTTTGTAGAACAGGTGGACGGAGAACGCCTAAAAGCACCAAAACAAAAAAGTCAACAGCACCTGGGATTCCCAGCCAGTCTCCCACGCTGGTACTTGTCAGGCCTTAAGCTGCTTGGCAGCTGCGGTCTGACGAAGGCAGGCATATTCAGCTTAAAATGACCGCTGACAAGAAATGATGTAATTCAATACTTTTTGTAGAACAGGTGGACGGAGAACGCCTAAATGCCCAGGAACAAAATAGTCAACAGCTCCTGGGATTCCCAGCCAGTCTCCCATGCTATTACTTGCCAGGCCTTAAGCTGCTTGGCAGCTGCGATCTGACGAGGGCAGGAATATTCAGCTTAAAATGACTGCTGACAAAAACTGATATAATTCGATAATTTTGTAGAATAGCTGGAAGGAGAACGCCTAAAAGCCCAAAAACAAAAAAGTCAAAAGCACCTGGGATTCGCAGCCAGTCTCCCACGCTGGTACTTGCTAGGCCTTAAGCTGCTTGGTGGCAGCAATCTGATGAGGGCAGGCATATTCAGCTTAGAATGACCGCTGAGAAGAATTGATGTAATTCGATACTTTTTGTAGAACAGGTGGACGGAGAACGCCTAAAAGCCCAGAAACAAAATCATCAACGGCACCTAGGATTTCCAGCCAGTCTCCCACGCTGGTATTTGCCAGGCCTTAAGCTGCTTCGCGGCTGGGATCTGACGAGGGCAGGCATATTCAGCTTAGAATGACCGCTGACAAAAACTGATATAATTTGATATTTTTTGTAGAACAGGTGGAAGGAGAACGCCTAAATGCCCAGAAACAAAAAAGTCAAAAGCACCTGCGATTCCCAGCCAGTCTCCCACGCTGGTACTTGCCAGGCCTTAAACTTCTTGGCGGCTGCGATCTGGCAAGGGCAGGCATATTCAGCTTAGAATGACCGCTGACAAAAACTGTTATAATTAGAGATGAGCGAACAGTGTTCTATCGAACTCATGTTCGATCGGATATTAGGCTGTTCACCATGTTCGAATCGAATCGAACACCGCGTGGTAAAGTGAACCATTACTCGATTCCCCTCCCACCTTCCCTGGCGCCTTTTTTGCTCCAATAACAGCGCAGGGTAGGTGGGACAGGAACTACGACACCGGTGACGTTGAAAAAAGTAGGAAAAACCCATTGGCTGCCGAAAACATGTGACCTCTGATTTAAAAGAACAGCGCCGCCCAGATTCGCGTCATTCTGAGCTTGCAATTCACCGGGGACGGAGGTTTCCGTCCATTTAGCTAGGGCTTAGATTCTGGGTAGGCAGGGACAGGCTAGGATAGGAAGGAGAAGACAACCAACAGCTCTTGTAAGAGCTAAATTCCAGGGAGAAGCTTGTCAGTGTAACGTGGCACTGACGGGCTCAATCGCTGCAACCCAGCTTTCCCCGGATCCTGAATGGAATACACTGACAGTTTATTCCCGTATACCCTATATATACCCCTGTTCTGTCCTCCCTATGTGTGTGGGGTATAGGTTGACAGGCAGCTAAACTCCTTCCCAGTAACTCATGCACTCTGGAGAGGTGTCCAAACTTTGCTTTTATTACAAGGGATAGGGTGAAACTGGGGAACAGAAAACAGTACATTGCAGTTACAATGGGCATGTGGTAATCTTCCATGACACAAACTGTGTATGTATTACTATGGCAGACATACATGTGACAATCTTCTATGACATGGCTATGCAGGCATTACTATTACATAACAGCACACTATGACACAAACTATACATGTATCTTGCTGGAAGGAACATCAGATATGTAACATTGTGGTAATGGGGAGGTAATAGACATCTATGAGGCGTATGGTTACATGTGGTCTGGAATGGGAGTTGGGTCTGGCTCAATGAGCATGGTCTACTAGCTAGAACAACTACATATAGAAATTATGCTAGGGAGTGTGGAAACATAACAATATATGTAATACATGAAGGTATAGTGCTGGGTATAGCTATTACATACCAACGATGCTACTTAAGGCCCAAGTCTTGGAGAAGGTATAAGATGGTGTGGCAGGGTCCATGCCTGAAGTGAAAAAGACTAACTACAGTGTAGCCTGGTGACAACACCAAGTTGTGGGCGGGAACTACGGTGACTCTAGTGGGACACATAAAAAAGGTATGGTAGTTTGTAATTTGCACAATGACCACTAGATGGAGCTATGACAGGTAATATGAGATACCTGCTGGAGGCATAACACTCCCTGCCTGGTACCCGAGGGTACCACACTAAGATGTCTCTGGGGAGAACCGTGAGATTGAATCAGTCACTGATCTGAAGAGAGGTCTAGGTTCACTTTGCCTGTAATCCTCGGGTTCCATTTTCTGGGCTTTCCCACCTTCACTTGGGAACATTCTGGTCGCCAGTCCCAGAGGCTCTTCATTTCTCTTGGACTGAGAGTCTTTTGGAAGATCCATGTTGTCAACTCTCGTGTTGGGTTGGCTGGCTTGCGACTTGTTCCTTGCCTGTAAAGTACGGGTATATTGTAGCCCCCACTTTTACCAGAAGGTAACTGCCAAGTTCTGCACTCGCCGCCATAGGTTTTTGCATAACAACTTCCAGACAGGGAGCTTGGTAGGGCGTTTGGGCCCAAGCGGCACATTGGAAACTGTTGTGGTGACTGTGGAAACTTGAGGCCGAATCTTTGAGTCGGATTCTGGCTCTAGTTGTCCGCGTGGGTCTTCATAAGGGGGGCTATTCGTTGGGTCGTGAAAGACTGTTGACTCTCTACCTCTTTGGGGTCTATCGTTCGCGTAGACGTAAGGTCTCATAGTCTCGTTGTGGCTGTAGCCTGATGTCATTTCTGTTGGGGGTGAAGTCACCTCTGTGCGGCCGTGCTCTAGTCGCTGGTTCATGAATGAGGGGAGACGTCCCTTCCTTTCTGGTTTCTTTTGAGAGTTGGATCCGGGTGAAAGAGAACACTTTGGTGTCTGATCTCTATTGTTGGGGAGATGGCCTCCCCATGGCCTGAGAGGTGGCGGTGCAGCTCTACTATTTGTTATGTCAGTCCAGGTAGCTGCAACGGGGCTAAGGGATAGCAGTAGGGAATCTCGCCCTGCACTACTCCCACTAGCTATCCCGGTCCCTGCCTCACGGGTGTGGGTCGGCTGTACTCAGGCTAAGCCTGACCCCGACAGCTCCTCTCTCACTGATTCCGTAGGCCTAGAGGGAAGTGGGAGAAGGAATGCCCTATAAGACCTCTAGGGACTGGAGACTAAAGGGGGTCACCCCTAACGAACAAATGAAGCTGCTACTGACAGGGACTGACAAGGGTGTGCGCTGACTAACAACACAAGCAGCACACAGGAAAAATGTGGGAAAGGATTCCCCCAAACCAATATGGGAAGGAACCTTACACTAGGAAACAAACACAGGGAAACTGAGTAGAAATCAAAGGATAAGGCAATTCACTCACACAGTCAATTATACACAGAGGGAGGATCGGTGAACACAGAAGGGAAAACACACAAACCAACTCGTTCACCCAAACCTCCCAAAAACCAACCACGGAACTTCCTCTATCCCAGAACACCACCTACTCCTCCTGCTAAGGCCTAGCTCTGTAAAAGCGACACTCAGCACAGAACCATGGGAGGCATGGGTTTAAATACAGAGTAGAGACCACTCCTCCCAGGTGCAAATGGGAGGACAGACTAATCAACCAGGAGATAAAGCTGCCTACCATCAGTGCGCACGTGCAAGTCAGAAGGTGTGCACCAATACTCACGACAGGACAACCCCGCAGCGCCAGGATGCCACCCCAGACACTGCGCAGCCAAAAACTCCCCAGGTAAGAAAAATAGAAAGTAAAGAACCTAAATACTCCTAACACTATTTGTTTCACGTTTGAAGGAAACTTCCTCCATTATCTTTAAGAAGGTTTTGTCTCTATTGGAGGGCATTACCTTATCATCTTCTTTAGTCTCTTGGGGGATCATACACCCCAAGTGGCCCGTACCTTTGTTGCAGGAACAGTTTGTGACTTCTGTTGGTTCAGGGTGAGTTATGCTAGCGGGCTCCTCTTTTATGAGGCACCTATTGGGGCATGGTTGGGAAGGAGGTGGGGGTCCGACCTCCAATAAGTTTGTGTAGAGAGCGTTCACTGTAGTTGATGCGTGCACAGCTTCTAGGCAAACGTTGCCCGTAATGACCCACCCTAGGTCAAGCTTCTGAGCATATGGGGAATCGTGAGGGCCGTTTATTTGTTCTCTCACCTTGTGGATCCTTATGATGTCTCTTCCAAGCAGGAGCACTATCTGAGCCTCTGGGTCCAAGGCAGGGATGAGGGGTGCTATGGGTTTGAGATGCTCATGGCATAGCGCTGCCTCCGGTGTAGGGATTTCTTCCCTGTTGTTGGGAAGATGGTTGCACTCGATCAGAGTAGGTAGAGGTAAGGATGTCTCGCCATCAATAGATTCGATTTGGTAGCCGGTGACTCTTCTTCCTGTTTCTTTACTCACACCTGAACATGTCTTGAGTGAATATGAGAAGCTGTGTCCCTCAATTTTGAACATGTTGAAGAAGGATGAGCTCGCAAGTGACCTGTTGCTTTGTTCGTCGAGGACTGCATATAGCTTTGCCGCCTTCTCCTTGTAGCCAATGGGATAAACTGTAACGAGACAGATCTTGGAGCAAGATCTATCGTTAAGCCCTCTCCCACAGACTTGGGTGCACTGGGTTGTCACTTCAGGAGGTGTCATCTCTACCTCCTCCCCGCCATGCTCTGTGCCCAGGTCTGAGGGTGTGAGAGTCCATGGCGCTGGCCCTGGGTGTAAGGCTGTATTGTGCTCTCTGCTGTCACATTCTGCACATTTGATGTTGGCTGTACAGTCTTTTGCAAGATGGGAAGCTGATGCACAGCATTTGTAGCAAATGTGATTCTCCTTGAGGAAGGCATTGCGATCTTCAATGGACTTCTCTCTAAACCCTCTGCATTTTAGCAGTGCATGAGGCTTCTTGTGCAGAGAGCATTCTCTGCATGGGTCTTCTGTTGAGGTCTCTACAGTGCGGTAAGTTTCACGTGAGGAGTTTGCGGGGAACACGTTGGTTTTGTATGCAGCAACCGGTATGTCTTTTGAGTCGCCGATCGCTGCAGGTTTACCAGTTCTGAAATAGGTGGTGTCAAGGGCTGCGAGGTCGAAGCTGGGGTCATTTCTAGCCCTCGTTTGTTGACGCACAAAGTCTACGAAGAAGGAGAAAGGAGGGAATGGAACTTTATGTTGTTGTTTGTACTTAGAACCTTGGTTGATCCACCTCTCTTTTAGATTATAAGGCAGCTTCTGGACATGGGGGTTGATGCCACGTGCCGTGTCTAAGAGCGCAAGGCCTGGCAGGTCTCCACTAACTTTGGCAGATTGGAGCTCTAACAGTAGGTCCGTCAATTCCCTCAGCTTATGGAGGCCTTTGTTGGTAATTTTGGGGAAGGCGTCAATCCTCCTGAAGAGTGCATTCTCTATCGCTTCTGGTGCGCCGTAACACTCTTCGAGTCTCTCCCATATCATGCTCAACCCGGTGCTTGGGTACCTGACGTTGATGTTTCTGAGGCGTTTAGCGTGCTCTGCTGATTCGTCCCCTAGCCATTTGACCAGGAGGCCCACCTCTTCTCTTGCCGACAGACCTAGACCTTTAATGGTGTCTTCAAATGAGGCTCGCCAGGCTCTGAAGTTCTCGGGACGGTCATCGAACTTTGTGAGTCCTTTGGTTACCAGTTCACGTCGCGTGAAGAACTGGTAAAAGCTAGGCGCCGTAGGATCTGGGGGTGCCACTTCTGGAGTGGAGCCGTTGAGTAGGGGATGTGGTGGGCCGTAGCCGATTGAGAATGTGTTGTTTCTGTAGTAGCCGGCATCTTCCCGTTCTCTCTTAAGAGATATGACCGCGCTGTGGGCATTTTTCACTTTGGGTACAGGCTGTGTTGGGAGCCGGTGGTAAGCTGAAGGTGTTTGTTGTGTGAAGGGATCTGGCAGGGACACATCAACCGGGTGGTCTCAGTCTCTGGACCAGTGTGCAGAATGCTTTCTGGTTTGACATGTCCTAGCACGTAGTTTGAGGTACGCTGCATGCTGTCATGGCGGCTAGATTTGGGTCCAAGTATGTTGCCGGGTCTGTCACTTGTGAGGTTTACTGCTTCCTCTAGGACTTCTGCTTCTGCCATAGCGGCTGCTGCTTCCCTATCTAGTGCTAGCTTCTTCAGTGAAGCTTCTAGGCGTGCTTTCTCTAGTTGCAGTTGTTGCTCTGCAGTGACTGCTTCCAGGCGTGCTCTCTATGTGCAGTTGTTGCTCTGCAGTGGCTGCTTCCAGGCATGCTCTCTCTATCTCCATTTGCATCTCCTTCTCTGCGAATGCTGCGCGTATTTTGGCTGCTTCAGCCTTTGCGCGGGTCCTGGCGGCCATGGAGCTACTCACTGACGTATCTGAGTTCCTGGAGCTTGCTGAGATGTGAGATCTCGTCTCAAAGGGTCTGCTGTTGCTTGCTGACATGGTGGCGCTGTGTAGGGTTCAGAATCTTGCTGCTTGGCCTGTAAGAAGCCGTTGTTTCACTGTTCTGTCCTCCCTATGTGTGTGGGGTATAGGTTGACAGGCAGCTAAACTCCTTCCCAGTAACTCATGCACTCTGGAGAGGTGTCCAAACTTTGCTTTTATTACAAGGGATAGGGTGAAACTGGGGAACAGAAAACAGTACATTGCAGTTACAATGGGCATGTGGTAATCTTCCATGACACAAACTGTGTATGTATTACTATTGCAGACATACATGTGACAATCTTCTATGACATGGCTTTGCAGGCATTACTATTACATAACAGCACACTATGACACAAACTATACATGTATCTTGCTGGAAGGAACATCAGATATGTAACATTGTGGTAATGGGGAGGTAATAGACATCTATGAGGCGTATGGTTACATGTGGTCTGGAATGGGAGTTGGGTCTGGCTCAATGAGCATGGTCTACTAGCTAGAACAACTACATATAGAAATTATGCTAGGGAGTGTGGAAACATAACAATATATGTAATACATGAAGGTATAGTGCTGGGTATAGCTATTACATACCAACGATGCTACTTAAGGCCCAAGTCTTGGAGAAGGTATAAGATGGTGTGGCAGGGTCCATGCCTGAAGTGAAAAAGACTAACTACAGTGTAGCCTGGTGACAACACCAAGTTGTGGGCGGGAACTACGGTGACTCTAGTGGGACACATAAAAAAGGTATGGTAGTTTGTAATTTGCACAATGGCCACTAGATGGAGCTATGACAGGTAATATGAGATACCTGCTGGAGGCATAACAACCCCCGATCCCCCTTCCAATGGTGTGCCCCCCCACCTTCACCCCAGAAATACACTGGAAGTCCCTTAGCAATAGAATTGGGGCTATATACACCCACTATTTTTGCTACTGCCATATAGTGCCATTGTCTGACTGGGAATTCAAAGAATATATTGGGGTTACATATATCTTCAATTCCAGGGAGAAGCTTGTCAGTGTAACGTGGCACTGACGGGCTCAATCGCTGCAACCCAGCTTTCCCCGGATCCTGAATGGAATACACTGACAGTGTATTCCCGTATACCCTATATATACCCCCGATCCCCGTTCCAACGGTGTGCCCCCCCACCTTCACCCCAGAAATACACTGGAAGTCCCCTAGCAATAGAATTGGGGCTATATACACCCACTATTTTTGCTACTGCCATATAGTGCCATTGTCTGACTGGGAATTCAAAGAATATATTGGGGTTACAAATACCTTCAAGTCCTGCCACTGCCATATAGTGCCATTGTCTGACTGGGAATTCAAAGAATATATTGGGGTTACAAATACCTTCAAATCCTGCCACTGCCATATAGTGCCAGTTTCTGACTGTGAATTCAAAGAATATATTGGGGTTACAAATACACTCAAGTCCTGCCACTGCCATATAGTGCCATTGTCTGACTGGGAATTCAAAGAATATATTGGGGTTACAAATACCTTCAAGTCCTGCCACTTCCATATAGTGCTAGTTTCTGACTGGGAATTCAAAGAATATATTGGTGTTACAAATACACTCAAGTCTTGCTACTGCCATATAGTGCCAGTTTCTGAGTGGAAATTCCCCAAATAATTTGGGGATTCATTCACCCTACATCTCAGGCTCTTGCCATATTCACCCAGGTTGTCAGTGCGCACCAGTTCGTTCCCAGACAGCTTGGCCCAAAAAACACATTACCTATATAGAGGATTTGGACAATGAAGACAACATGTTCTAAATCTAATGTCTGCACCTTCTCCAGAATTAAAATGAAGGCAGCTATTAACTTTCAAATAGCACTGCACAAAGGAAGATCTTATCAGCTTGTCTCATGACATGCTACTAAAAAGTGTCATTTGTGTATCTTAATGTAAATATAGTTGTATAAGCTTGTTTGGTTTTAGGCACTGCCAAGTTATTTATTACCACCCGCTCCCTTATAATGATGATGACGCCAAAGTCACTGTGGGTGTTCAGAGCTCACAGCTTTGGTTGACATTTGTCTTGCTCTCTGTCGGTACCAGCTGTCTTTTTGGATACTGTAAAGTTATGTTGACTTTATTAACAGCTATGGAAGCTTTAGCCAGGTTGTGACGGTGTGTAACCCTAACAACACTAAGTGGGATACACATTAATAGTCAGTCTATGTACGCTAAACGCATCACTGAAGTAATTTTTTTCCCCTCTCCCCTAATATAAGAAAGGAACAGACATTAGACCTAGACCGTGGTTCGAGGCTTGTAAAAATCCAGTATTATTTGTTCTCCATGATGTGAAATATGCGTTAGACTCTTGAAAAGCAACCCAACATGAAGTCAGCCATGTGTGCCAGTGTGTTACTTGGCGTGCCTTTGCTGGCCCCAACTGTAAGGGTCACTCTCCATTTCCTCCATTTTCCACTCCCCTTCACACCATTTGTGGTGAAGCAATGGGATGCACTGAAGTGCACCCTCTAGCCTCGTGTGGGACAGGGACATCAGATGCCACTCCAACCCCCTCGTCTTCCTCCGCCAGCCAACGGTGCGAAGATGAGAGGAGTGTGCTCTGAATGTTTTCTGCCTACCAGAGGCTAGTTCTCACTTACAAAAATGGCCCCACTTTGACCTGTATATCAGGCACAATGGTGTAGGTTTCAAAGAAACATGGCACCAACAAGTTGAAAACGTGGGTCATGTGTGGACTGTGTTTGAGTCTGGCAAGCTCCAGATCTGCTACCAGGTTCCAGCCATTATCACAGGCGCAAAAATGCCAGGCCCCAGGTGTAGCAGGGAAAAAAAAATGCCATCTCAGCCAGGATGGCATCCCTGACCTCGGAGGCACTGTGCTGTCTGTCCCCCAAGCTGATCAGCTTCAGCACGGCCTGCTGACATCTCCCCACGCCAGTGTTACAGCGTTTGCCGCTAGTAGCTGGGGTGGAGGTTGCAGCGTTGTAGGGTTTCAGTCTACTCCTGCCATGAATTTTGGCCTGGGAGAGGAGATGGGCCACCCCAGTTTGCACCTGGGGACCAGACTCCACCACATTCACCCTGCCTGTCATTAAAGATGAGCACTGCAGCATCCCTGACCACAGGCGCTTGTCCATGTGTCGGTGGTTAAGTGGACCTTGCATCAAAGCGCAGAGCTCTGGGCCCGACTGATGTTATGGGACACATGCAGGCGCAAGGCAGGGACAGCACACCAAGAGAAGTAGTAACGGCTAGGCCTAGCATAGGGAGGTGCCCCAGCTGCCATCTGCTGACGGAAGGCCTGGGTATCCAGAAGCATAAACAAACACCAACATCTCCAGGGCCAGCAGTTTATCGATGAGGCTGTTAAAGGCTTGGGCATGGGGGTGGGTTGTGTTGTACTTCTGCCTGCAATGAAAAGCTTGGGAGATGTGGAGTGGCTGGGAAGAGGCGCATGATGGTGCAGGCCAAAAGGGCGCATGAGGGTGAACTCCCCAATGTGTCAGAGATAGGTGTGTAGGTGTCCTTGCATCATATACTTGCACCATACTTGGCTTTGGAATTTAATTTTGTGCCAAAAAGTGGTTAAGACAGCGATCCCTCAGCTACTCCCGTTACACTGTCTATTGACAACTCCAGCACTGAAGTTACCATCTGTGGAAGTGGACCACCACTTCTAAGATCCCAAAGAAAGTAGGCAAGAGATGTGCAGTGCAGAAAAAAAGATGAGAAAATAAGTGTAGGCTGTATAGCACAGAGGGATTGGAGAAGACAGAGCTGGTGTCGGCCAGGTATTCCCACAACATGCGCCTATACTTATCCCTCCTGGTGACACTAGGCCCCTGAGTGGGAGTAATTTGTCCAGGGGGGGCATTAATGTGTCCCAGACCTAGGAATAAGTCTTCCAACAGGGTAGAGTTTTGCATGCCTTTGCTTCTACCCACTGTTTTTGCTGCTTAGCTTCCCTCCACATCTACACTGCTTTCGCCCCTAAACATCACCCCAGTTTATGCCTTTGCTTCTACCCTATATTTTTTTTTGTATTAGCTTCCCTCCACATCTACACTGCTTTAGCCTCAAAACATCACCCCAGTTTATGCCTTTGCTTCTACCCAGGTTTTTTGTTGATTTAGCTTCCCTCTACATCTACACTGCATTAGCCCCTAGACATCACCCCTGTCCATGTGGGGTCGGTGGCCTCGTCATCCACCAACTCCTCTTCCAATTGCGCACTGCCCCCTTACTGCAAACCGCACATGACCACAGCTTGCCCTGATGGCAACTGTGTCTCATGATCCCCACTGAGGTCCAGACAAGTCGGTGGCGGGTCCAAAACCCCAAAATTGGAAGGAAATGGCGGATGCTGCAGTATTTCTAACACCTGTTCCTGGTGCCTGGGCCTGGTCTGTGTTGTACCCTGCACCCTGCTTAACGCAGCTGCCATATCCGGAGTTGTGATGAGCGCATGCTAATGTTTCGTGTCCAATGTGCAATGGATGGGATGGGATTTCACATAAGTCTGCCACCCATGGCCACTCATGGTTGAGCAACTGAGGGAGTTGACTTTGACGAACCCGAGGGTTTTGGAGTTGGAACTACATCAAAGGTCTGTGCTGCTCACACACTGTGCTCAACACATGATATGTTTAGTGCCAGAAGTGTGGAGACGTCGCACAACAGGTGTTGTATGAGTACATAGAGGCTAGCAGCGGCAACTATAGACTTTAAAAACTATCCGCACAAGCGCCACACTTTCACCAGTAGCTCAGGAACTTTGGAGTACCTTTTTAAAAAGATTAGCAGCAATGAGTTAAAAACGTGGCCCAGGCATGGAATATGTTGCAGGCTGCCAAGCTACAGAGCCGATCCCAGGTTACGGCCATTATCACACATGACAACATGCCTGGGCCCAGGTGCAGTGGCAAAAACCACATTGCCGTGTCATTGAGGATGGCATGACTCACTTTGTAGGCTGTGTGCTGTCTGGCCCCCAAGCTGATGAGCTTCAGTACGGCCCGCTGACGTCTCCCCACACCAGTGTTGCAGCATTTCCAGCTCGTAGCTGGGGTCAATCTAACAGCGGAGGAGGAGGAGGGTGGTGTTTCAGCCCTCCTCCCAGGAATGTTGTGTGGGGACACAAGTCAGGAAAATTCTTGAAACAGGGGAGAGTTTTGCATCTTTGCCCTTGCTGCCTATGGACATCCCTTTGCCTCTAGCCACCATTTTCCCTGCTTTGCTTGCCTCCACATCCACACTGCTTTTGCCCCTAGACATCACCCCAGTCCATGCCTCTGCTTTTACCCCCAGTTTTTTATGCTTAGCTTCCCTCCACATCAACAATGCTTGGGCCCTAAACATCACCCCAGTTTCTGCCTGTGCTTTTCCCCAGCTTTTTTTGTTGATTTAGCTTCCCTCCACATGCACACTGCTTTTGCCCCTACACATCACCCCAGTCCATGCCTCTGCTTTTACCCCCAGTTTTTTATGCTTAGCTTGCCTCCACATCCACACTGCTTTTGCCCCTACACATTACCCCTATCCATGCCTGTGCCTCTAGCCATAACTCTGCCACCCATGGAAACTCATGGTGCAGAAAGTGAGGGAGCTGACTTTGAGCAACCTTTGGGTTTTGTAGACGGTATTCCATGAAAGGTCTGTGCAGCTCACACACCCTGCTCAAGATATGGTATTGTAGGGTTTCAGCGTGTGTGAATGACGGACAACAGCCTGTGTTTGGACAGATGTAGGCCTTGCTAGAGTGTTTTTAGGCTAGCAGCGGCTAGTGTAGACTTGTGAAAGTGGGTGTCCAAGCGCCGCACTTTCACCCTTAGCTCAGCTAATTTGGGGTATGATTTGAAAAATCATTGCACCACGACATTGAACACGTGGGCCAGGCATGGAACGTGTTGGAGGCTGGCAAGCTCCAGAGCCCTCCAACAAGACAAAAAAAGCCTGGCCCCAGGGGCAGCGGGGATAAAAAAAATTGCCATCTCATCCAGAGGCAGCATGCTGTCCGTCCCCCAAGCTGATGAGCTTCAGCACAGCCTGCTGACGTCTCCCCACACCAGTGTTGCAGCGTTTCCAGCTCGTAGCTGGGGTCAATCTAACAGCGGAGGAGGAGGAGGGTGGTGTTTCAGCCCTCCTCCCAGGAATGTTGTGTGGGGAGACAAGTCAGTCCACCACATTTTGCGACCCGGTCCATGCCTCAAGTACATTCAACCACTTTGCCAAGATTGAAAGGTAGCGTCCCTGTCCGCATGCACTTGTCCATACGTAGCTGGTCACGTGGAACTTTTGGGCAAAGCGGTGAACTTAGGGACCGCCTCATGTTTGGGGAAAAGTGCTGGTGTGGACGGCACAGTGAGGTGGCGCAGTAGCCAGCAGGCCCAAAAAGGGCAGAGTGTCCACAAGCCGGGACCCCAACATCTCCTGGGCCAGAATTTTTGAGATGAGGCCCTTGAAGCCTTGGGCATGTGGGTGGGTTGTGCTGTACTTTAGCCTGGAATGAAAGGCATGGGAGATGGGGAGTCGCATTGCAAAGTGTGTAAACCACACTCAGTTTGTCCTCGACCTATACATTTAGAAATTATCTCCCCCAGCGAGGAACGTGGCCTCGATGGGGGAATTTTTCTAAGGAAGCAAGAAAAGATGGCATCTTGGGCCTTGCTGGCTCAGGTGTAGCTTCTGTCATGCAGCTGTCTTCTGCCTCTGGACATCCCTTTACCTCTAGCCACCTTTTTCCCTGCTTAGCTTGCCTCCACATCCACACTGCTTTTGCCCCTAGACAACACCCCAGTCCGTGCCTTAGCTTGTACCCCCAGTTTTTGCTGCTTAGCTTGCCTCCACATCCACACTGCTTTTGCCCCTAGACATCACCCCAGTCCATGCCTTAGCTTGTACCCCCAGTTTTTGCTGCTTAGCTTACCTCCACATCCACACTGCTTTTGCCCCTAGATATCACCCCAGTCCATGCCTCTGCTTGTACCCCCAGTTTTTTCTGCTTAGCTTGCCTCCACATCCACACTGCTTTTGCCCCTAGACATCATCCCTATCCATGCCTCTGCCCCTAGCCATAACTCTGCCACCCCTGGAAACTCATGGTGCAGAAACTTTGGGAGCTGACTTTGAGGAACCCTTGGGTTTTGTAGATGGAACTCCATCAAAGGTCTGTGCAGCTCACACACTCTGGTTAAGATATGGTATGTAGCGTTTCAGCGTGTGTGGACATCAGGCAGATGTAGGCCTTGCTGGAGTGTTTTGAGGCTAGCAGCGGCTCCTGTACACTTGCAAAAGTGGGCGCACAAGCGCCGCATTTTCAACAGTAGCTTCGGTACATTTGGGTATATTTTCAAAAAACGTTGCACCACTAAGTTAGACGTGGGCCAAACATGGAACGTGTTGGAGGCTGGCAAGCTCCAGAGCCGCTACCAGGTTCCAGCCATTATCACAGGCGCAAAAATGCCAGGCCCCAGGTGTAGCAGAGAAAAAAAAATGCCATCTCAGCCAGGATGGCATCCCTGACCTCGGAGGCACTGTGCTGTCTGTCCCCCAAGCTGATGAGCTTCAGCACGGCCTGCTGATGTCTCCCCATGCCAGTGTTTTAGCGTTTGCCGCTAGTAGCTGGGGTGGAGGTTGCAGCGTCGTAGGGTTTCAGTCTACTCCTGCCATGAATTTTGGCCTGGGAGAGGAGATAGGGTACCTCAGTTTGCACCCCGGGACCAGACTCCACCACATTCACCCTGCCTGTCCTTAAAGATAAGCAGTATCCCTGACCACAGGCGCTTGTCCAAGTGTCGGTGGTCAAGTGGACCTTGCAGCAAAGTGCGGAACTAAGGGCCCACCTGATGTTGAGTGACACGTGCTGGTGCAAGGCAGGGACGCCACACCGGGAGAAGTTGTGACGGCTAGGGACGGCATATCGAGGTGCCACAGTTGCCATCAGGTCCGGGAAGGCCGGAGTTTCAACAAGCCGGAACGCCAACATCTCCTGGGCCAGCAGTTTAGCGATGTTGGCGTTCAAGGCTTGCGTGGGTGGGTGGTTAGCGGTGTATTTCTGCCGGCGCTCCAATGTCTGAGAGATGGTGGGTTGTTGTAAAGAAGCGCCTGATGGTGCCTTTGATGGTGCAGGAGAAGGAGATAAGACCGAAACAGGGGAGGATGAGGGAGAAGTCAACAAAGTGGCGGATGAAAGCAGATGAAGTGATGTCTTGGCTCTTCCTCTGGAGTGCATCGCCAGCACTGTGAGCAGAGGCAGTGGCATGACCGGTGGGCGACGTTTGTCCTGCCGTTGCTGCCTGCCACTGATTCCAGTGCTTGGATTCCAAATGACGGTGCATTAAAGTGGTGGACAGGTTGCTCTTCTCAGGGCCCCTACTCGATTTCGAGAGGCAAATTGTGTAGACGACACTATATCTGTCCTCAGCGCATTCCTTGAAAAAACTCTACACCTTCGAGAAACGTGCCCTCGATGGGGGAGTTTTTCTGGTCTGGGTACAAAAGGGAACATCTTCGGACATTCCGGGTGTGACCTGGCTTCGCCTAAGCTGCTGACCTCTGCCTTTAGCTACCCTTTTTGCTGCTGCACCTGCCTCAACATCCACACTACTTTCCCAGCTTGACATCCGCCTTGTCCAGGTGGGGTCGGTGTCCTCGTCGTCCACCACCTCCTCTTCCAACTCCTGTCTCGCCTCCTCCTCCTGCACAATGCGCATGTCAACTGGCTGCCCTGACAGCAACTGCGTCTCATTGTCGTCGAGGAGGGTGGGTTGCTGGTCATCCGCCACCAAATCGACCGGAGATGGAGGAGACTCTAGTGTTTCAGCATCTGGACACAGATACTCGTCTGTTAGGTCCGTGGAATCGCGAAATGGAGGAGCAGGGACAGTTGGGGTTATTGTTCTGGGAAGATTGAGAATTTTGGGTGGAAGGAGGACAAGACTGTTGGGTAAGAGGAGGAGAGGAGGTAGAGGCTGACTGGCTGGTGGACAATGTGCTTTAAGCGTTATCTGACAGCCATTGCAAGACCTGTTCCTGGTTCTCGGGCCTACTAAGGTTTGTACCATTCAGCCTAGTTAATGTTGAACTTTTGTGCAAAGCGCAGAACTTAGGGCCCGCCTGATGTTAAGGGACACACGCTGGTACAAGGCTCAACTCACCCTAAGAGCCAAAAACACTGCTGGTGCAAGGCTCTACTCATGCCAAGGGCCTCAATCTCTACTGGTAGCTCAGCTTAAGGTACTGTAACTGTACTGTACTTAAGGTACTTTGTTTGGAAGGGCTCATGTTAAGGGCTAGAAAAGTGAATTTTGGAAGGTCTTACCACAACGCGCGCACACACACACACACACACACACACACACACACACACACACACACACACACACACACACACACACACACACACACACACACACACACACACACACAGAGTTGTGGGTGAGGACTAAAGGATTTCCCATTGCCTATTCCATCTGTGGTTGTCATGGTTTAAAGGGGTGGTTGTTACTGTTTGTTGAGCTTAAATTGGGGTTTGTGTCCATCCATTTGGGGAGTAAAGAAGGTTTCCAGGTATTTTCCCACTTTGATCGAGGTTTTGTTGAATGTGTAAAGTGTGTATTGTTAGGCTGGGATGTTGGGGTAATAGAGGGTCTTTGGTGTGTTAGATGCCCCCAGACATGCTTCCCCTGCTGTCCCAGTTGTATTCCAGAGGTGTTAGCATCATTTCCTGGGGTATCATAGTGGACTTGGTGACCCTCCAGACACGGATTTGGGTTTCCCCCTTAACGAGTATATGTTCTCCATAGACTATAATGGGGTTCGAAACACGTTTGAACAGTGAGCGGCTGTTCGAATCGAATTTCGAACCTCGAACATTTTAGTGTTCGCTCATCTCTAGTTTTAATTTGATTTTTTTTGTAGAACAGGTGGAAGGAGAACGCGTAAAAGCCCAGAAACAAAAAAGTCAAAAGAATCTGGGATTCCCAGCCAGTCAAGCTGGTTCTTGCCAGTCCTTAAGCTGCTTGGCAGCTGGGATCTGACGAGGGTAGGCATATTCAGCTTAGAATGACCGCTGACAAGCAAAGGCGTAATTCAATACTTTTAGTAGAAAAGGTTGACGTAGAACGCCTAAAAGCACTAAAACAAAAAAGTCAATAGCATCTGGGATTACCAGGCAGTCTCCCACACTGGTACTTGCCAGGCCTTCAGCTGCTTCATGGCTGTGAGCTGCCGAGGGCAGGCGTATTCAGCTTAGAATGACCGCTGACAAGTAATGGCGTAATTCGATACTTTTAGTGGCACAGGTGGACGTAAAACGCCTAAAAGCACCAAAACAAAAAAGTCAACAGCACCTGAGATTCCCAGACAGCCTCCCACGCTGGTACTTGCCAGGCCTTAAAACCTGCTTGGCGGCTGCGATCTGACGAGGGCAGGCATATTCAGCTTCGAATGACCGCTGACAAAAACTGTTATAATTCGATTTTTTTTGCAGAACAGGTGGAAGGAGAACGCCTAAAAACCCAGAAACAAAAAAAGGCAAAAGAACCTGGGATTCTCAACCAGTCTCCCACACTGGTTCTTGCCAGGCCTTAAGCTGCTTGGCGGCTGCGATCTGACGAGAAAAGGCATAATCAGCTTAGAATGACCGTTGACAAGAAATGATGTAATTCGATACTTTTTGTAGAACAGGTGGAAGGAGAACGCCTAAACGCCCAGGAACAAAATAGTCAACAGCACCTGGGATTCCCAGCCAGTCTCCCACACTGGTACTTGCCAGACCTTAAGCTGCTTGGCGGCTGCGATCTAACGAGGGCAGGCATATTCAGCTTAGAATGACCGCATACAAGTAATGATGTAATTCGATACTTTTTGTAGAACAGGTGGACGGAGAACGACTAAAAGCCCAGAAACAAAATCATCAACAGCTCCTAGGATACCCAGCCAGTCTCCCACACTGGTACTTGTTAGGCCTTAAGCTGCTTGGTGGCTGCGATCTGACAAGGGCAGGTATATTCAGCTTAGAATGACCGCATACAGGTAATGATGTAATTCGATACTTTTAGTAGAACAGGTGGGTGGAGAACGCCTAAAAGCACCAAAACAAAAAGGTCAACAGCACCTGGGATTCCCAACCAGTCTCCCACGCTGGTACTTGCTAGGCCTTAAGCTGCTTGGCGGCTGCGATCTGACGAGGGAAGGCATATTCAGCTTAGAATGACCGCTGACGAAAACTGATATAATTCGATATTTTTTGTAGAACAGGTGGAAGAAGAACGCCTAAAAGCCCAGAAACAAAAAAGTCAAAAGCACCTGGGATTCCGAGCCAGTCTCCCACGTTGGTACTTGCCAGGCCTTAAGCTGCTTGGCGGCTGCGATCTGACGAGGCCAGCCATATTCAGCTTAGAATAACAGCTAACAAGAAATGATGTAATTCGATACTTTTTGTAGAACAGTTGTACAGAGAACGCCTCAAAACCCAGAAAAAAAATGTCAACGGCATCTGGGATTCGCAGCCAGTCTCCCACGCTGGTACTTGCGAGGCCTTAAGCTGCTTCGCGGCTGCGATCTGACAAGGGCAGGCATATTCAGCTTAGAATGACCGCTGACAAGAAATGTTGTAGTTCGATACTTTTTGTAGAACAGGTGGAAGGAGAACGCCTAATAGCCCAGGAACAAAATAGTCAACAGCACCTGGGATTCCCAACCAGTCTCCCACGCTGGTACTTGCCAGACCTTAAGCTGCTTGGGTGCTGCGATCTGACGAGGGAAGGAATATTCAGCTTAAAAGGACTGCTGACTAAAACTGATATAATTCGATATTTTTGTAGAACAGGTGGAAGGAGAACGCCTAAAAGCCCAGAAACAAAAAAGTCAAAAGCACCTGGGATTCCCAGCCAGTCTCCCATGCTGGTACTTGCCAAGCCTTAAGCTGCTTGGCGGCTGCAATCTAACAAGGGCAGGCATATTCAGCTTTGAATGACCGCTGACAAGGAATGATTTTATTCAATACCTTTTGTAGAACAGGTGTACGGAGAACGCCTCAATGCCCAGAAAAAAAATTGTCAACGACACCTGGGATTCGCAGCCAGTCTTCCTCGCTGGTACTTGCCAGGCCTTCAACTGCTTCGCGGCTGCGATTTGACGAGGGCAGGCATATTCAGCTTAGAATGACTGCAGACAAGTGTTGGTGTAATTCGATACTTTTAGTAGAACAGGTGGACGTAGAACGCCTAAAAGCACCAAAACAAAAAAGTCAACAGCACCTGGGATTTTCAACCAGTCTCCCTCGCATGGTACTTGCTAGGCCTTAAGCTGCTTCGCAGCTGCAACCTGACAAGTGCAGGCGTATTCAGCTTAGAATGACCTCAGGGCAAGAATGAGGGCAAGAATGAGGGCAAGAATGAGGGCAGGAATGAGGGCAGGAATGAGGGCAGGAATATTCAGCTTAAAATGACTGCAGACAAAAACTGATATAATTCGATATTTTTGTAGAACAGGTGTAAGGAGAACGCCTAAAAGCCCAGAAACAAAAAAGTCAAAAGAACCTGGGATTCCCAGCCAGTCTCCCATGCTGGTTATTGCCAGGTCTTAAGCTGCTTGGTGGCTGTGATTTGACGAGGGAAGGCATATTCAGCTTAGAATGACCGTTGACAAGAATTGTTGTAATTCGATACTTTTTGTAGAAAAGATGGAAGGAGAACGCCTAAAAGCCCAGGAACAAAGAAGTCAACGGCACCTAAGATTCCCAACCAGTCTCCCACGCTGGTACTTGCGAGGTCTTAAGCTGCTTGGCAGCTGCGATCTGACGAGGGCAGGCATATTCAGCTTAAAATGACCGCTGACAAGAAATGATGTAATTCGATACTTTTATTAGAACAGGTGGACGGAGAACACCTAAAAGCCCAGGGACAAAATAGTCAACAGCACCTGGGATTCCCAGCCAGTCTCCCACGCTGGTACTTGCTAGGCCTTAAGCTGCTCGGCGGCTGCGATCTGACGAGGGCAGGTGTATTCAGCTTAGAATTACCGCGGAAAAAAACTGATATATTTCGATATTTTTTGTAGGACAGGTGGAAGGAGAACGCCTAAAAGCCCAGAAACAAAAAAATCAAAAGCACCTGGGATTCCCAGCCAGTCTCCCACGCTGGTACTTGCCAGGCCTTAATCTGCGATCTGACAAGGCCAGGCATTTTCAACTTAGAATGACCGCCGACAAGAAATGATGTAATTTGATACATTTTGTAGAACAGGTGGAAGGAGCACGCCTAAAAGCCCAGGAACAAAACAGTCAACGGCACCTGGGATTCCCAGCCAGTCTCCCACGCTGGTATTTGCCAGGCCCTAGGCTGCAATCTGACAAGGGCAGGCATATTCAGCTTAGAATGACCGCTGATAAGAAATATTTTTATTCAAGGGGGGGCGGAGCTTGACCGTCTTGCGAGGTGGACGCATGAGCCTGTAGTTCCACGTCGTAGAGGCAGAAAGAGAGCCCAGCAGCCGTTTTTCCGTCGCCAGCATGGTCCGAACGGGCAAAGATAAAGGTGGTGAAGCACTTGACACCCCGAAAATGGCACGCCAGCAGCTAGATTTACAGCGGTTCGCCCGCAAACAGAGCCCGCACCACAGCGCAAATCCTCACAAGATGGCGCCGGATGGCGCGAACACGGGATCAGTCGCGACGTCAGACCAGGAGAGTGGAGGTGAGGAAGACAGTGATGTGAGCCAGGCTGCATCAATTTCTAGGTCTTTCTTGAAAAAGGCATTAAATCGCGCCCTAGCCCAAGCTTTGCAGCCAGTGAGAGCTGATCTGGCTGATATAAAATCCGAACTGACTACTGTGAATACTAGAGTGGATACAGTAGAGGAGGCCTGCTCAACTCTATCAAAACGTACCACGCTTATGGCTTCTACCCTCTCCTCACAGAAAGAACAGATTGATAGGACCCTTACTCTCCTGGAGGACCAGGAGAATAGGGGGAGACGGAGAAATGTCCGTATTAAAGGATTGCCGGAGGATGTAGAACAGACAGACCTGAAGGACAAGGTAACCGCCATCTTTACTGAATTACTAGGCCCTGATCGAGCCTCCTCGATGGTGATTGAGAGAGCACACAGGGCCCTCAGACCTAAGCCGAGACCCACAGATCCCCCTAGGGACGTAATATGCAGTTTGCTTTCCTTTCTGGATGCCCAGGACATTCTTGCTGCAGCCAGAGCTAAAAATGATTATACGTTTGAGACTTATAAGCTTACCTTTTTCCAAGATTTAGCTCCCTCCACCCTGGCAAAACGCCGACAACTCCGCCCGCTGCTGGATACTCTTCGCAAGATGAATATTCCCTATGCTTGGCTATACCCCTTTGGACTCTCGATCCACCATAAGGGTAGGAGACTGACGATCCAGACACCAGCTGATTTGCCTTATGTTTGGGAACAACTAAATATTGCCCCGCTGGACATCCCGTCCTGGATGCCTACTCCTGATCTTGCAGACTTGCCAGACTTACCTCCTGCTGCGACCTGGAAGAAACCCAGAAGGGCTAAGTCCCCGAAGTCCAAGAGGGCCCTCCATTATGCCTTGCTTTCCCCGTGAAGACCATTTCCTCGCCTTGGGTGTACCACCCTCCCCTTCTCCTGAAGTCTTTACCTGCAATGTGGCCACCGTGACGTTTTTATGTTGGCGGCCTTCTTGTTGGATGGCCGTGGGCTTTACTTCCTTGCATAGTTTGCTTAGTTAGCTTATGACGGTATGGCTAGTATCTAGAGTTATATTGTTGCCGTTATTCTTGGTAGGGGGAGGCCGGGTGACTCAAATGTTATTCATATTGTTATTTTGAGGAAAAGCGTCACTTTAATTTTTCATTTGAATTTATGTGGGCGTTCTTTTTCCTTCTGCCTTATGTTATCAAGTTCTTTTTTTCTCCCCAAGTGGTCAATATCCTGGTACACTATTGTGATACCTCTCTGTTGACCTGGTCCCCTCTTACTAGGGAACCTTTCTTTTTGTAGCAGTGTCCTTACAGGCTCGGACACTTATAGCATTCATTGGATTGGTTCTTACCTCTCCAAACCAAAAGTCTAATTGTTTAGCTGTGTGTATATTTGTTACTAATTGTCTTTGTGTCTTCTTTCCCAGAGTTCTTTTCTCTCCCATTCACCCGTCTGTTTTTTCCCCTACCCCTCTTTCTCTCTCCTGCTCTCTCTTTCTTCTCTGGCTGGCTGCGGGTAGTCCTCCTGGAGTCCACCACAAAATGGCAGTGGCAACGATATCTATTCTTAATGCTCATGGCCTCAATTCCCCGGAGAAGAGGCATGGAGTTCAGATTCTGCTTCGGAAAGCACAGACCAAGATCCTCTTCCTGCAGGAGACCCACTTCAAAAGAGGTAAAATTCCTAAACTTCCAACCAACTATTTTGCTCAGTGGTTTCATAATCCCAGTGATTCTGGTGCCTCTAGAGGCGTATCCATAGCACTGCATCACTCTATTCCGTTTAAGTGTGAACACCGTTTCGCAGACTCAGAGGGTAGAGTTCCTAAAAGGAAAAATTGCTTCGGATGTTTATACTTTCATAAATCTGTATGTACCCACCACAGGCCAAGTGAACTGGTTGGTCAAGACCTTTGAATCTTTATGACTATTTGCAGAAGGGGTGATTGTGCTGGGGACAGATTTAAATTTGACATTGAACCCCCTCTTGGACTCCTCTTCTAAGAGATCTCAGACCTCGCAAAGAGCCCTACGCAGAGTATATAGCCTATTGCAATCTATGTCTCTGGTAGACGTATGGAGAACGCAACACCCTACGACAAAGGACTTCACCTTTTACTCGAACCCTAGAGCTTCATATCAGAGGCTAGACTATATTTTTGTTTCAAAGAAACTTCTGAATTTTTGCAGAAAATCTGTCATTGGCCAGATATCCATATCAGACCATGCCCCAGTACATTGTAATCTACAGTTAGCGCCGATTCCCCGAACAGATATGACATGGAGACTAAATGAAAGATTACTAGACTCCGGAGAGACTAGGGACTACATTTCTAAACACCTTGCTGAATTTTTCCAAGTCAATTCAACTCCTGATGTGAGCCCGACGGTGGTGTGGGAGACACACAAACACTACATTAGAGGCCTTCTGATTTCCCAAGGCGCCAAACAAAAAAGGCAACAACAACAACATATAGACTCCCTGCTCCAACAGATAGCGAGTATAGAGAGTTTCCACAAGAGATCGCAGTTGGAGTCTTATCATAGTAACTTACTAGCCCTTAGGTTAGAGCTTAGAGATATCCTATCCGTGAAGGCCTCAAAACACTTGTTAAATTACAAGCAGATGCTATACGCCCATGGAAACAAAGGGGGCCGCATGATGACTTCCCTCATAAAAAAGGCACAATCCAGAACGTTCATATCTTTTATTAAAGACAACTTGGGTAATGTAGTCTCCTCAACTCCAAAAATTGCAGAAGCTTTTAGAACCTTTTATACAAACCTGTATAACCTTAATGCTGCTGCTCTCGATCACACTCCTGAGTCTAGACGGTCAGCTATAAAAGAATTCTTAGCTCCACTTAAACTACCTAGTTTAGAACCAGATAAGGCGGAAGAATTGCTTGACCCGATATCTGAATCGGAAGTAAAGTCTGTGATTAACACTTTCCCCATGCATAAGAGCCCTGGACCAGATGGTTATTCATTGATATATTATAAGTCGTTCTTATAAAATCTTCTCTCCCCTCTCACGCGATCCTTGAATGCTACCCTACAAGGTTGTAGTCTTCCATCACAGGCTCTGGAGGCACACGTTACTTTGATTGCCAAGGAGGGAAGGGACCCACAGTGTTGCAAAAATTACCGTCCGATATCGCTCCTGAACTTAGATTTGAAGTTCTGGACAAAATTGCTTTCCTTACGCCTCCTACCGTCTTTGATTCATGATGAACAGGTAGGATTTATTAAATCGAGAGAAGGTAGACAAAACTCAACTCGATTATTACATGCTTTACGGTTTGCAACAGCCTCCTCTCTCCCACTAGTCCTTCTCGGCTTAGATGCCGAGAAGGCGTTTGATAGAATTAACTGGGACTTCATGACACTGACCCTAGAGAAGTTCAGCTTCCCACCGGTTTTCATTTCGGCCGTTTTGTCCCTATATGACGGACCGAGCGCACGTATTAAAGTGAATGGTACCTTGTCTTCTCCCTTCCAAATCTCAAACGGAACTCGGCAGGGTTGCCCCCTCTCACCCGCCCTGTTCATCTTGTCCCTTGAACCTTTTCTACAGACTATTAGGGAACACCCTTCAATCCATGGCCTCCAATTTGATAGATGCTTCCTTCACTCCTTGGCATTCGCCGACGATGTGCTGCTACTCCTAACTAAGCCTGAAGAAAGCCTCCGCTCAGTTTTGCATGTCATTGAGATTTATGGCGAGTTGTCTCACTATAAAGTGAATCTGGATAAATGTGAGATTCTTAATGTCTCCCTCCCAATACAACAAGTAGTCTTTCTGAAGAGGTCCCTTCCTTTTTCTTGGTCTGATTCTCATATTAAATACCTAGGGGTCAACATCCCGAGTTTGCTTAAAGATGTTTTCAAGCTTAATTACGAAACGCTTATACAGGAGGTACGCAGACTTTTGAAGAAATATGACATACCATGCATTTCATGGTTTGGGAGACGCAGTTTGTTGAATACTTATATTACCCCAAAGATAACCTACGTCCTCCGGATGCTACCTATCAAACTCCCCACCTCGTTCTTTAGAACCATACGGTCCATTTTCTCTAAATTTTTGTGGAGAGGAAAGAGGCCACGATTAGCTTATTCAGCACTCTCTAGAAGGAAATCTGAGGGTGGCATAAATCTCCCAGAAATACAGAAACTGTACGAGACCATTCAACTCCAGTTTTGGATGGAAATGACATCTGCACCTCTGGAGTCTACACTCAGAGATATACTGCACTCCACTTATGGCAATACTTTGCTTAAGGCGTTGTGGCTTCCATCTAGTTGTTCGACCGCTAGAGATATGGTGCTTAATAAGACTGATTTGCTGCTGGGGGGTGCCATTCATGCATGGGACTTAGTACAACCGACAGCTGCACCTCCTCCATCCCTATGCCTTCCTGCAGGCCTGATACCTCATCTGATTACAGATATCCTTTACCCTATTGCGGATTTTTGGGACCTGCTTCTACATATCCCGTTAGCAGATTTCTTTGATGGAGAAGGTTTACCCACGCCTGAAGCGGTTGCAAATTTGGCAGCTCTCTCCCAGCATAAAGGATCGCTTACTTTTTTGCACTTCTCCCACTATGCGAACTGCAAACAGAAGTTTGAGAGTCTCTTTGAGTGGAAACGCAGCCCTACTTACCTTGAACAGCTCCACTTTCAGGCAGATTCTTCTAAATTCAAGATGTCTCTTCTTCTGAACAAGGTTGTAGCGAAGCCTTTTTTCCTCATTAGTTGGGAGAAGGATCTTGAGTTGACGCTGACCCCTGAACAGCTTAAAATTGTGATGGACAGATCGTGTGGTACCTCAACGTGTGTTCGAATACAAGAGACACACTACAAGCTTCTCACACGCTGGTACCGGTCACCGGCGTGGTTAAAAGCTCATAAATTGATTGATTCTGCAGTCTGCTGGAGATGCAAAAGAGACACAGGCACGCTGCTACACATTTGGTGGGCTTGCTCAAATATTCGATCGTTTTGGGAGGAGGTGGAAGTCAAGATAAGATCCTTAGGTTTTCAGGACTTTAGAATTACACCTGCCCTTGTCGTTCTCTTCCTCCCGATTCCAAACATACCAGCTAAGTCGCAACGTTTGATTTATCACCTGCTCTCGGCTGCAAAGGCACTAATAACCCCCTTGTGGAAACAGACTGAGTCCCCCTCTCTCTCTCACTGGCTCGCTAAAGTGGATCAAATAGCTAAGTTTGAAGAACTCTTGAGCTGGTCCCGTAGAAACAAAAAGTCATACCTTTCCCTCTGGTCGCCATGGCTGGACAATAGATGATTACGCCACGCCAGATCCTGAACGCCCGCAGCCATCCATTCTACTTTGCCATTCTGCCATTCCTTTCTGCCTCCTTCTTTTCTTCTCTCTTTCTTTCCTTCCTCTCTTTCTTCTCTTGTCCATGTATTTGTGATGTCTTTATTTGTGTAACCCCCCTCCCCCTCCCCCCCCCTCTTCTTGTCCTTCCCCTACCTAACCCTTCCTTCACCCTACCCCCCCCTTCACTATCCTCTTCAAAACCAAAAAACATGTAAAAATTGTTTATTGACATTTACGGTAATGTTTGCTTTGACGTTCGAAATTTGTATCTCCGCACCACCTTGCTTTCTGGAGCTGTGACTCCACTGAACCTAATGTACTATTGCTTCTGTTTATTCTTCTGCTATTTTGTCAATAAACTTAAAATTAAAAAAAAAAAAAGAAATAATTTTATTCAATACTTTTTGTAGAAGAGGTGTACAAGGAACGCCTCAAAGCCCAGAAAAAAAATTGTCAATGGCACCGGGGATTCAGAGTCAGTCTCCCACGCTGGTACTTGCCAGGACTTAAGCTACTCGGCGGCTGGGATCTGACGAGGGCAGGCGTATTCAGATTAGAATGATCGCTGACAAAAACTAATATATTCGATATTTTTTGTAGAACACGAGGAAGGAGAACGCCTAAAAGCCCAGAAACAAAAAAGTTAAAAGCACCTGGTATTCCCAGCCAATCTCTCACGCTGGTACTTGCCAGGACTCAAGCTGCTTGGCAGCTGCGATTTGATGAGGGAAGGCATATTCAGCTTACAATGACCGCTGACAAGAAATGTCATAATTCGATACTTTTTGTAGAACAGGTGGATGGAGAACACCTAAAAACCCAGGAACAAAAAAAGGCAATGGCACCTGGGATTCCCAGCCAGCCTTCCACGCTGATACTTGCCAGGCCTTAAGCTGCGATCTGACCAAGGCAGGCATATTCAGCTTAGAATGACCACTGACAAGAAATGAAGTAATTCGATACTTTTTGTAGAACAGGTGGACGGAGAACGCCTAAAAGCCCAGAAACAAAATAGTCAATGGCACCTGGGATTCCCAGCCAGTCTCCCATGCTGATACTTGCCAGGCCTTAAGCTGCTTGGCGGCTGCGATTTGACGGGGGCAGGCATATTCAGCTTAGAATGACCGCTGACAAAAGCTGTTATAATTCGATTTTTTTTGTAGAACAGGTGGAAGAAGAACGCCTAACAGCCCAAGGAACAAAATAGTCAACGCCACCTGGGATTCCCAGCCAGTCTCCCACGCTAATACTTGCCAAGCCTTAAGCTGCTTGGCAACTGCGATCTGACAAGGGCAGGGATATTCAGCTTAGAATGACCGCTGATAAGAAATGATGTAATTCGATACTTTTTGTAGAACAGGTGAACGGAGAATGCCTAAAAGCCCAGTAACAAAATAGTCAACGCCACCTGGGATTCGCAGCCAGTCTCCCACGCTGGTACTTGGCAGGCATTAAGCTGCTTGGCGGCTGCGATCTGACCAGGGAAGGCATATTCAGCTTAGAATGACCACTGACAAGAAATGATGTAATTCAATACTTTTAGTAGAACAGTTGGACGGAGAACGCCTAAAAGCCCAGAAACAAGATCGTCAACAGCACCTAGGATTCCCAGCCAGTCTCCCACAATGGTACTTGATAGGCCTTAAGCTGCTTGGCGGCTGCGATCTGACGAGGGCAGGTATATTCAGCTTAGAACGACCGCTGACAAGAAATGATGTAATTCAATAATTTTTGTAGAACAGGTGGATGGAGAACACCTAAAAGCCCAGAAAAAAAATTGTCAACAGCACCTGGGATTCCCATTGAGTCTCCCATGCTGGTGTTTGCCAGGCCTTAAGCTGCTTGGCAGCTGCGATCTGACGAGGGCAGGCATATTTAGCTTAGAATGGCCACTGACAAAAACTGTTATAATTCGATTGTTTTTGTAGAACAGGTTCAAGGAGAATGCCTAAAAGCCCAGAAACAAAAAAGGCAAAAGAACCTGGGATTCCCAGCCAGTCTCCCACGCTGGTTCTCGCCAGGCCTTAAGCAGCTTGGCAACTGTGATCAGACAAGGGAAGGCATATTCAGCTTAGAATGATCGCTGACAAGAAATGATGTAATTTGATACTTTTTGTAGAACAGGTGGACGGAGAACGCCTAAAAGCCCAGAAACAAAATAGTCAACGGCACCTGGGATTCCATGCCAGTCTCCCACACTGATACTTGCCAGGCCTTAAGTTGCTTGGCGGCTGCGATTTGATGAGAGCAGGCATATTCAGCTTAGAATGACCGCCGACAAAAACTAATATTATTCGATATTTTTTGTAGAACAGGTGGAAAAAGAACGCCTAAAAGCCTAGAAACAAAAAAGTCAAAAGCACCTGCGATTCCCAGCCAGTCTCCCATGCTGGTACTTGCCAGACCCTAAGCTGCTAGGCGGCTGCGATCTGACGAGGGCAGGCATATTCAGCTTAGAATGACCGCTGACAAGAAATGATGTAATTTAATAATTTTTGTAGAACAGGTGGACGGAGAACGCCTAAAAGCCCAGAAAAAAAATTGTCAACAGCACCTGGGATTCCCAGCCAGTCTCCCACACTGGTACTTGCCAGGCCTTAAGCTGCTTATTAGCTGCGATCTGACGAGGGCAGGTATATTCAGCTTAGAATGACCGCTGACAAAAACTGTTATAATTCAATACTTTTTGTAGAACTGGTGGACGGAGAACGCCTAAAAGCCCAGAAAAAAAATTGTCAACAGCACCTGGGATTCCCAGCCAGTCTCCCACGCTGGTACTTGCCAGGCCTTAAGCTGCGATCTGACGAGGGAAGGCATATTCAGCTTAGAATGACCGCTGACAAGAAATGACGTAATTTGATACTTTTTGTAGAACAGTTGGACAGAGAACGCCTAAAAGCCCAGAAACAAGATCGTCAACAGCATATAGGATTCCCAAGCAGTCTCCCACAATGGTACTTGATAGGCCTTAAGCTGCTTGGTGGCTGCGATCTGACGAGGGCAGGCATATTCAGCTTAGAATGACCGCTGACAAGAAAGGATATAATTCAATACTTTTTGTAGAACTGGTGGACGGAGAATGCCTAAAAGCCCAGAAAAAAAATTGTTAACAGCACCTGTGATTCCCAGCCAGTCTCCCACGCTGGTACTTGCCAGGCCTTAAGCTGCTTGGCAGCTGCGATCTGACGAGGGCAGGCATATTCAGCTTAGAATGACCGCTGACAAGAAAGGATATAATTCAATACTTTTTGTAGAACTGGTGGACGGAGAACGCCTAAAAGCCCAGGAACCAAATAGTCAACGACACCTGGGATTCCCAGCCAGTCTCCCACGCTGGGACTTGCCAGGCCTTAAGCTGCTTGGCAGCTGCGATCTGACGAGGGCTGGCATATTCAGCTTAGAATGACAGCTGACAAAACTATTATAATTCGATTTTTTTTGTAGAACAGGTGGAAGGAGAACTCCTAAAAGCCCAGAAACAAAAAAGTCAAAAGAACCTGGGATTCCCAGCCAGTCTCCCACGCTGGTTCTTGCCAGGGCTTAAGCAGCTTGGCGACTGTGATCAGACGAAGGAAGGCATTTTCAGCTTAGAACGATCGCTAACAAGAAATGATGTAATTCGATACTTTCTGTAGAACAGGAGGACGGAGAACGCCTAAAAGCCCAGGAACAAAATAGTAAATGGTACGTGGGATTCCCAGCCAGTCTCCCACGCTGGTACTTGCCAGGCGTTAGGCTGCTTCGCAGCTGCGATCTGAAGACGGCAGGCATATTCAGCTTAGAATGACCGCTGACAAGAAGTGATGTAATTCAATACTTTTTGAAGAACAGTTTGACGGAAAATGCCTAAAAGCACAAAAACAAAAAAGTCAACAGCACCTGGGATTCCCAGCCAGTCTCCCACACTGGTATTTGCCAGGCCTTAAGCTGCTTGGCGGCTGCGATCTGACGAGGGCAGGCATATAAAGCTTAGAATGACCGCTGACAAGTAATGGTGTAATTCGATACTTTTAGTAGCACAGATGGAGGTAGAACGCCTAAATGCACCAAAACAAAAAAGTCAACAGCACCTGGGATTCCCAGACAGTCTTCCACGCTTGTACTTGCCCAGCCTTAAGCTGCTTGGCTGCTGCGATCTGACGAGTGCAGGGATATTCAGCTTAGAATGACCGCTGACTAGGAATGTTATGATTCGATACTTTTTTTAGAACAGGTCAACGGAGAATGCCTAAAAGGCCAGGAACAAAATAGTCAACGGCAAACTGGGATTCGCAGCCAGTCTCTCAAGATGTTACTTGCCAGGCCTTAAGCTGCTTGGCGGCTGCGATCTGACGAGGGCAGGCATATTAAGCTTAGAATGACCGCTGACAAGAAATGATGTAATTCAATAATTTTTGTAGAACAGGTGGATGGGGAACGCCTAAAAGCCCAGAAAATAAATTGTCAACAGCACCTGGGATTCCCAGCCAGTCTCCCACGCTAGTACTTGCCAGGCCTTAAGCTGCGATCTGACGAGGGAAGGCATATTCAGCTGAGAATGACCGCTGACAAAAACTGATATAATTCGATATTTTTTGTAGAACAGGTGGAAGGAGAACGCTTAAAAACCCAGAAACAAAAAAGTCAAAAGCACATGGGATTCCCAGCCAGTCTCCCTTGCTGGTACTTGCCAGGCCTTAAACTGCTTGGCAGCAGTGATCTGACGAGGGCAGGAATATTCAGCTTAGAATGACAGCTGACAAAAACTATTATAATTCGATTTTTTTTGTAGAACAGGTGGAAGGAGACCTCCTAAAGCCCAGAAACAAAAAAGTCAAAAGAACCTGGGATTCCCAGCCAGTCTCCCACGCTGGTACTTGCCAGGCCTTAAGCTGCGATCTGACGAGGGAAGGTATATTCAGCTTAGAATGACCGCTGACAAAAACTGATATAATTTGATATTTTTTGTAGAACAGGTGGAAGGAGAACGCTTAAAAGCCCAGAAACAAAAAAGTCAAAAGCACCCGGGATTCCCAGCCAGTCTCCCACGCTGGTACTTGCCAGGCGTTAAGCTGCTTTGCGGCTGCGATCTGACGAGGTAGGCATATTCAGCTTAGAATGACCGCTGACAAGAAACAATGTAATTCAATATTTTTTTGTAGAATAGGTGGACGGAGAACGCCTAAAAGCCCAGGAACAAAATAATTAACGGCACCTGGGATTCCCAGCCAGTCTCCCACGCTGGTACTTGCCAGGCCTTAAGCAGCTTGGCGACTGCGATCAGACGAGGGAAGGCATATTCAGCTTAGAACGATCGCTTACAAGAAATGATGTAATTCGATACTTCTTGTAGAATAGGTGGATGGAGAACGCCTAAAAGCACCAAAACAAAACAGTCAACAGCAGCTGGGAGTCCCAGCCAGTCTCCCACGCTGGTACTTGCAAGGACTTAAGCTGCTTGGCGGTTGCGATCTGAGGAGGGCAGGCATATTTAGCTTAGAATGACCGCTGACAAAAGCTAATATAATTCGACATTTTTTGTAGAACAGGTGGAAGAAGAACGCCTAAAAGCCCAGAAACAAAAAAGGCAAAAGCACCTGGGATTCCCAGCCGGTCTCCCACGCTGGTATTTGCCAGGCCTTAAAACTGCTTGGCAGCTGCGATCTGACGAGGGCAGGCATATTCAGCTTAGAATGACCGCTGACAAGAAATGATTTTTTTCAATACTTCTTGAACAACAGGTGTACCGAGAACGCCTCACAGCCCAGAAAAAAAATTGTCTACGGCACCTAGGATTCCCAGCCAGTTTCCCACGCTGGTACTTGCCAAGGATTAAGCTGCTTTGCTGCTGCAATCTGACGAGGGCAGGCGTATTCAGCTTAGAACGACCGCTGACAAGTAATGGCGTAATTCGATACTTTTAGTAGAACAGGTGGATGTAGAACGCCTAAAAGCACCAAAACAAAAAAGTCAACAGCACCTGGGATTCCCAGCCAGTCTCTCACGATGGTACTTGCCAGGCTTTAAGCTGCGATCTCACGAGGGCAAGCATATTCAGCTTAGAATGACGGCTGACAAAAACTGATATAATTCGATATTTTTTGAAGAACAGGTGGAAGGAAAACGCCTAAAAGCCCAGAAACAAAAAAGTCAAAAGAACCTGGGATTCCCAGCCAGTCTCCCACGCTGGTTACTGCCAGGCCTTAAGCTGATTGGCGGCTGCGATCTGACGAGGGAAGGCATATTCAGCTTAAAATGTCCCCCTTTTATAGTTGGGGTTATACTCTGTGTGACTGCCGGTGGGAGGGTTATGGTGCTCCTCTGCGATTTAATGGGGAAATTTACCCTTTTCCCCATGTATCTCCCCTGTTTGTTTACGTATTGTATTGTTCTATGTGATATTTATTAATATTAATATTACTTATTGACAAGTAATACTTTTAGTAGAACAGGTGGACGTAGAACGCCTAAAAGCACCAAAACAAAAAAGTCAACAGCACCTGGGATTCCCAGCCAGTCTCCCACGATGGTACTTGCCAGGCTTTAAGCTGCGATCTCACGAGGGCAGGCATATTCAGCTTAGAATGACGGCTGACAAAAACTGATATATTTCGATATTTTTTGAAGAACAGGTGGAAGGAGAACGCCTAAAAGCCCAGAAACAAAAAAGTCAAAAGAACCTGGGATTCCCAGCCAGTCTCCCACACTGGTTACTGCCAGACCTTAAGCTGACTGACGGCTGCGATCTGACGGAGGAAGGAATATTCAGCTTAGAATGCCTGTTGACAAGAAATGATGTAATTCGATACTTTTTGTAGAACAGGTGGAAGGAGAACGCCTAAAAGCCCAGGAACTAAATAGTCAACGGCACCTGGGATTCCCAGCCAGTCTGCTATGCTGGCAGTTGCCAGGCCTCAAGCTGCTTGGCGACAGCGATCTGACGAGGGCAGGCATATTCAGCTTAGAATGAACGCTGAAAAAAAATGTTGTAATTCGATACTTTTTTGTAGAACAGGTGGAAGGAGAATGCCTAAAAGCCCAGGAACAAAATAGTCAACGGCACCTGGGTTTCCCAGCCAGTCTCCCACGTTGGTACTTGCCAGACCTTAAGCTGCTTGGGGGCTGCGATCTGACGAGGGCAGGCATAATCAGCTTAGAATAACCACTGACAAAAGCTGATATAATTTGATATTTTTTGTAGAACAGGTGGAATGAGAACGCCTAAAAGCCCAGAAACAAAAAGTCAAAAGAACCTGGGATTCCCAGTCAGTCTCCCACGCTGCTTATTGCCACGCCATAATCTGACGAGAGAAGACATATTCAGCTTAGAATGACCGCTAACAAGAAATGATTTTATTCAATACTTTTTGTAGAATAGGTGGAAGGAGAACGCCTAAAAGCCCAGGAACAAAATAGTCAACGGCATATAATTCAAACCACTTGAGACACAAAACATAAAAAATATAACAGAGAAGATACATGGGGAGATATATGGGGAAAAGGGTAAATTTCCCCATTAAATCGCAGAGGAGTACCATAACCCTCCCACCGGCAGTCACACAGAGTATAACCCCAACTATAAAAGATAATAAAGAGATACTAGGAAAAAAGTCACAAGAGTCACAAAAAGAGGAATATAATCCCCAGTATAAACTAAATACCTAATATTACACACCAAACATAGGTCAGAGGACTAGATATCAAATGTCCACTAACCATAATAGTATGATCAATAAGAATAGAAGGTGGTAAATAAGTAAAAAAAAGTAAAAAAGTGTACCCAAATAGGGTCACTTTTAATACATACCCGTAGGTACCGACATATTTCCTATGATCCAGAGTAACAATGAAGATAGCAGTAGGGGGAACTCGGTCTGAGGCCGGTGGGACTGTAAGAAACGCCTGACGCGCGTTTCGCCCGCACTCGGCTTCGTCAGGAGGCTAATAGCTATAGATCAAGTTGCGGTATATATAACCCAAATCAATATAATAATAAATTTCACCTGCTCATAAGTAGTTCCATTGCGTCCTTCTCTCGGTCCGGCAGACTGTCCACCGCGCATGACCGCGAGTCACACGTGACGTCATCACGTACGCGTAACGTGACGACGTCATTGTGCTCATAGAATGTATTAATAAGATATGCATATTTATGCACATTGAAGACTTCATTTATTACGTCTTGTTCTGGTCTGAGGGCTGGCGACATAAACTTTGTTGTCGCAGGTGATTTGGACTCTGGTGGCGTCGCTTCTGTTAGGCTCTATATTGTGAATAAATGAATTGTGAATGTCTTTTAGATGTGTTTATATATATATATATATATATATATATATATATATGTATGTATATACAGTACTATGAAAAAGTTTGGGCCCCCCTATTAATCTTAATCATTTTTAGTTCTAAATATTTTGGTGTTTGCAGCAGCCGTTTCAGTTTGATATATCTAATAACTGATGGACACAGTAATATTTCAGGATTGAAATGAGGTTTATTGTACTAACAGAAAATGTGCAATATGCATTAAACCAAAATTTAACCGGTGCAAAAGTATGGGCACCTCAACAGAAAAGTGACATTAATATTTAGTAGATCTTCCTTTTGCAAAGATAACAGCCTCTAGTCGCTTCCTGTAGCTTTTAATCAGTTCCTGGATCCTGGATGAAGGTATTTTGGGCCATTCCTCTTTACAAAACAATTCAAGTTCAGTTAAGTTTGATGGTGGCCGAGCATGGACAGCCCGCTTCAAATCATCCCACAGATGTTCAATGATATTCAGGTCTGGGGACTGGGATGGCCATTCCAGAACATTGTAATTGTTCCTCTGCATGAATGCCTGAGTCGATTTGGAGTGGTGTTTTGGATCATTGTCTTGCTGAAATATCTATCCCCGGCGTAACTTCAACTTCGTCACTGATTCTTGAACATTATTCTGAAGAATCTGCTGATACTGAGTGGAATCCATGCGGCCCTCAACTTTAACAAGATTCCCGGTGCCGGCATTGGCCACACAGCCCCAAAGCATGATGGAACCTCCACCAAATATTACAGTGGGTAGCAAGTGTTTTTCTTGGAATGCTGTTTTTTTTGGACTCCATGCATAACGCCTTTTTGTATGACCAAACAACTCAATCTTTCATCAGTCCACAGGACCTTCTTCCAAAATGAAGCTGGCTTATCCAAATGTGCTTTTGCTTACCTCAGGCGACTCTGTTTGTGGCATGCTTGCAGAAACGGCTTCTTTCTCATCACTCAACCATACAGCTTCTCCTTGTGCAAAGTGTGCTGTATTGTTGACCGATGCACAGTGACACCATCTGCAGCAAGATGATGCTGCAGCTCTTTGGAGGTGGTCTGTGGATTGTCCTTCACTGTTCTCACCATTCTCCTTCTCTGTCTTTCTGATATTTTTCTTGGCCTGCCACTTCTGGGCTTAACAAGAACTGTCCCTGTGGTCTTCCATTTCCTTACTATGTTCCTCACAGTGGAAACTGACAGGTTAAATCTCTGAGACAACTTTTTGTATCCTTCCCCTGAACAACTATGTTGAACAATCTTTGTTTTCAGATCATTTGAGAGTTGTTTTAAGTAGCCCATGATGCCACTCTTCAGAGGAGATTCAAATAGGAGAACAACTTGCAATTGGCCACCTTAAATACCTTTTCTCATGATTGGATAGATCTGGCTATGAAGTTCAAAGCTCAGTGAGGTTACAAAAACAATTTTGTGCTTCAGTAAGTCAGTAAAAAGTAGTTAGGAGTATTCAAATCAATAAAATGATAAGGGTGCCCATACTTTTGCATTGGTCAAATTTTGGTTTAATGCATATTGCACATTTTCTGTTAGTACAATAAACCTCATTTCACTCCTGAAATATTACTGTGTCCATCAGTTATTAGATATATCAAACTGAAATGGCTGCTGCAAACACCAAAATATTTAGAACTAAAAATGATTAAGATTAATAGGGGTGCCCAAACTTTTTCATAGGACTGTATATATATGTATATATATATATATTTATATATGGATTTATATTTATTTGATTTATATGTTTAATATTTATTGTTTTTTATTATTTATTTAT
The DNA here is from genome assembly GCF_031893055.1 of Leptodactylus fuscus. Taxonomy (NCBI): domain Eukaryota; kingdom Metazoa; phylum Chordata; class Amphibia; order Anura; family Leptodactylidae; genus Leptodactylus; species Leptodactylus fuscus. Next base: position 221,959,261 of record NC_134265.1, on the reverse strand, counting down.
TCATTATTTATGTATTTCTTTATATATTTTTGTGTTTATTTTTTGTGTTTATTGCACTTCTTGCACAATTTTTTGTCACTCATACACTTTACATATTTATTTATTTATTATTATTAATAGTAACTATACTCTTTTTTATCACTTTGTATTTTAGGATTGTTCACAATATATGAATTTATATAAATCATTAATATTAAATTTGTACACAGTACTTTGCACATCTTTTAGTGTTTTTGAGCACTTGATTTCACTTTCTTTTTTTCACTTATTTATTATTTCATTGTAATTCACAGATTAATTGAATATTTATCACTTGATATATTCTATGTAATTATGATATTTATTCGTAAACACTAGTTCACTTTATTAAATATTCACCTTATTAAATATTATTAGTGTATTATGTAATTATTTTTGTTCGCTGTGTTTTTTATTTATTTATTTATGTCTTTATATATTATGCACTTTTATTAGTCACTATTATGTACTGAGTAGGGTTACTATAATTTATTAGCTTCATATTCAGTCTTGTTCAGTTCTTTGGGGTCTAATCGTACCTTAGCTGTTCATCTATATGGCAGTCCGTCCCTGTGGCCGCTTATACTATGTTATATGTGGCCGGCGCGTGTACGCGTGCGCGACCGGCCAAACTTTATTAATACATTCTATGAGCACAATGACGTCGTCACGTTACGCATACGTGATGACGTCACGTGTGACTCGCGGTCATGCGCAGTGGACAGTCTGCCGGACCGAGAGAAGGACGCAATGGAACTACTTATGAGCAGGTGAAATTTATTATTATATTGATTTGGGTTATATATACCGCAACTTGATCTATAGCTATTAGCCTCCTGACGAAGCCGAGTGCGGGCGAAACGCGCGTCAGGCGTTTCTTACAGTCCCACCGGCCTCAGACCGAGTTCCCCCTACTGCTATCTTCATTGTTACTCTGGATCATAGGAAATATGTCGGTACCTACGGGTATGTATTAAAAGTGACCCTATTTGGGTACACTTTTTTACTTTTTTTACTTATTTACCACCTTCTATTCTTATTGATCATACTATTATGGTTAGTGGACATTTGATATCTAGTCCTCTGACCTATGTTTGGTGTGTAATATTAGGTATTTAGTTTATACTGGGGATTATATTCCTCTTTTTGTGACTCTTGTGACTTTTTTCCTAGTATCTCTTTATTATCTTTTATAGTTGGGGTTATACTCTGTGTGACTGCCGGTGGGAGGGTTATGGTACTCCTCTGCGATTTAATGGGGAAATTTACCCTTTTCCCCATGTATCTCCCCTGTTTGTTTATGTATTGTATTGTTCTATTTGATATTTATTAATAAAATTATATATTTTTTATGTTTTGTGTCTCAAGTGGTTTGAATTATATTCTTGTATTTGTTTTGAGGCCAATGTGTTATATTCTGCTGGGTTCTTGTTTTTGGTTTTCAAAATAGTCAACGGCACCTGGGATTCCTAGCCAGTCTCCCACGCTGGTACTTGTCAGGCTTTAAGTTGCTTGGCGGCTGCGATTTGACGAGGGAAGGCATATTCAGCTTAGAATAACCGCTGACAAAAGCTGATATAATTTGATATTTTTGTAGAACAGGTGGAAGGAGAACGCCTAAAAGCCCAGAACCAGAATTATCAATGGCACCTGGGATTCCCAGTCAGTCTCCCATGCTGGTACTTGCCAGGCCTTAAGCTGCTTGGCGGCAACGATTTGACGAGGGAAGGCATATTTAGCTTAGAATGTCCGCTGACAAGAAATTATGTAATTCGATACTTTTAGTAGAACAGGTGGAAGGAGAACGCCTGAAAGCCCAGAAACAAAATTGTCAACGGCTCTTAGCATTCCCAGCTAGTCTCCCACACTGGTACTTGCTAGGCCTTAAGCTGCTTGGTGGCTGCGAACTGACGAGGGCAGGCATATTCAGCTTAGAATGACTACTGACAAGTAATGATGTAATTCGATACTTTTAATAGAACAGGTGGACTGAGAACGCCTAAAAGCACCAAAATAAAAAAGTCAACAGCACCTGGGATTCCCAGCCAGTCTCCCACGCTGGTACTTGCCATGTCTAAAGCTGCTTGGCGGCTGCGATCTGACGAGGGAAGGCATATTCAGCTTAAAATGACTGCTGACAAGAACTGATATAATTCGATATTTTTTGTAGAACAGGTGGAAGGAGAATGCCTAAAAGCCCAGAAACAAAAAAAGTCAAAAGAACCTGGGATTCCCGGACAGTCTCTCATGCTGGTTCTTGCCAGTCCTTAAGCTGCTTAGCGACTGCGATCAGACGAGGGAAGGCATATTCAGCTTAGAATGACCTCTGACAAGAAATGATGTAATTCAATACTTTTTGTAGAACAGGTGGAAGGAGAACGCCTAAAAGCCCAGGAACAAAATAGTCAACGGCACCCGGGATTCCCAGCCAGTCTCCCACGCTGGTACTTGCCAGGCTTTAAGCTGTTTCATGGCTGCGATCTGCTGAAGGCAGGCGTACTAAGCTTAGAATAACCGCTGATAACTAATGTCGTAATTCGATACCTTTAGTGGCACAGGAGGACGTAAAACGCCTAAAAGCACCAAAACAAAAAAGTCAACAGCACCTGGTATTCCCAGCCAGTCTCCCACACTGGTACTTGCGAGGCCTTAAGCTGCTTGGTAACTGCGATATGACAAGGGCAGGTACATTCAGCTTAGAATGATCGCTTACAAGTAATGATGTAATTCGATACTTTTAGTAGAACAGGTGGACGGAGCACGCCTAAAAGCACCAAAACAAAAAAGTCAACAGCACCTGGGATTCCCTGCCAGTCTCCCACACTGGTACTTGCCAGGGCTTAAGCTGCTTGGTGGCTGCGATCTGACAAGGGCAGGTACATTCAGCTTAGAATGATCGCTTACAAGTAATAATGTAATTCGATACTTTTAGTAGAACAGGTGGACGGAGCACGCCTAAAAGAAGAAAACAAAAAAGTCAACAGCACCTGGGATTCCCAGCCAGTCTCCCACGCTGGTACTTGCTAGGCCTTAAGCTGCTTGGCGGCTGCGATCTGACGAGGGCAGGAGTATTCAACTGAGAATGACCGCTGACAAGAAATGACGTAATTCGATACTTTTTGTAGAACAGGTGAAAGGAGAATGCCTAAAAGCCCAGAAACAAAGAATTCAAAAGCACCTGGGAATCCCAGCCAGTCTCCCACGCTGGTACTTACTAGGCCTTAAGCAGCTTGGCGGCTGCGATCTGACGAGGGCAGGAATATTCAACTGAAAATGACCGCTAACAAGAGATGTTGTAATTTGATACTTTTTGTAGAACAGGTGAAAGGAGAACGCTTAAAATCCAGAAACAAAAAAGTCAAAAGCACCTAGGATTTCCAGCCAGTCTCCCACGCTGGAACTTGCCAGGCCTTACACTGCTTGGCAGGTGTGATCTAACAAGGGAAGGCATATTCAGCTTATAATGACCGCTGACAAGAAATGATTTTATTCAATACTTTTTGTAAAACAGGTGTACGGAGAACACCTAAAAGCTTAGAAAAAATTGTCAAATGCACCTGGGATTCCCTGTCAGTCTCCCACGCTCGTACTTGCCAGGCCTTCAACTGTTTCGCGGCTTCGATTTGACGAGGGCAGGCATATTCAGCTTAGAATGACCGCTAACAAGTAGTGGTGTAATTTAATAATTTTCGTAGAACAGGTGGACGTAGAACGCCTAAAAGCACCAAAACAAAAAAGTCAATAGCACCTTGATTTCCCAGACAGTCTCCCACGCTGGTACTTGCCAGGCCTTATGCTGCTTGGCGGCTGCAATCTGACGAGGGCAGGCATATTCAGCTTAGTATGACTGCTGACAAGAAATGATTTTATTCAATACTTTTTGTAGAACAGGTGTAGGGAGAACGCCTCAAAGCCCAGAAAAAACATTGGCAATGGCACCTTGGATTCGCAGCCAGTCTCCCACGCTGGTACTTGCTAGGCCTTAAGCTGCTTCGCGGCTGCGATCTGATGAGGGCAGGCGTGTTCAACTTAGAATGACCGCTGACAAGCAATGGTGTAATTCGATACTTTTAGTAGAAAAGGTGGACGTAGAACGCCTAAAAGCACTAAAACAAAAAAGTCAATAGCATCTGGGATTCCCAGGCAGTCTCCCACGTTGGTACTTGCCAGGCCTTAAGCTGCTTAGCAACTGCGATCTGACGAGGGCAGGCATATTCAGCTTAGAATGACCACTGACAAAAATTGATGTAATTCGATACTTTTTGTAGAACAGGTGGACGGAGAACGCCTAAAAGCCCAGAAATTAAGATCGTCAGTGGTTCCTAGGATTCCAAGCCAATCTCCCACATTGGTATTTGCCAGGCCTTAAGCTGCTTGGCGGCTGCGATCTGACGAGAGCAGGCATATTCAGCTTAGAATGACCGCTGACTAGAAATGTTATAATTCGATACTTTTTGAAGAACAGGTGGACGGAGAATGCCTAAAAGTCCAGGAACAACATAGTCAACGGCAACTGGGATTTGCCGGCAGTCTCCCACGCTGATACTTGCTAGGCCTTAAGCTGCTTGACGGCTACGATCTGACGAGGGCAGGCATATTCAGTTTAGAATGACCACTGACAAGAAATGATGTAATTCAATATTTTTTGTAGAATAGGTGGACGGAGAATGCTTATGATAGGGACATATGGATCCCTCCGTATGTTGTAGAGGTCCTAATTAGATAATTAATTAACAGGCCTAGATGGACTGCAGCCATCTTTCTTTTAGGCCTGGAGAACTGATTAAAGACACAAGATGGTAGTGTATCAAAAGAGTTCTAATTTTTATTGTAAGAATAGGTAGTTTTAAATACATTACAGACAAAGAGCTGGCTTGGCTATTCTAATCAATGCAACCATGATTGGTTATAGAGATATAAGACAAGCCTGGCACATGGCTATTGGCTGAGGCTCATTATAATCTGCATCTCATTATAACTTTCCACACTGGGATGGACTTTCCCATGAAACAAAGAAGGATTCAAAATACTTATGTGTGAGCTAACATCCCAGACTACGTCTATATGTATATATCATGGCAAAAGAGATAAGATGACACGTTCCATAGACTCTGTGTCTATACACTCTAAGTGACCTTCATATACCATAAAATATGACAGAGTGCCCAGATACCATAAGATTAATACTTTTGTTGGTTATGTGTCCATACATCATGTAAAGGAGATAAGAGATATACAAAGTCTTCTCAAAATGAGGCCCTTGAGAGATAAGGATTAGCAACCTATGCATTAACGTTCATTATCACATTCCCTAAAGTCTAACAAGGGGCCTCCTTGACTTAAGCAGAAAAATACATACTTATACAGTTTATATGTGAAAGAGTACAAGATGGCTGCCAAAATACAAAGATGGAGGACTTAACTCTAACACCTAAAAGCCCAGGAACAAAATAATCAACGGCACCTGGGACTCCCAGCAAGTCTCCCAAGCTGATACTTGCCAGGTCTTAAGCTGCTTGGCAATTGCGATCTGATGAGAGCAGGCATATTCAGCTTAGAATTTTTTGTAGAATAGGTGGACGAAGAACGGCTAAAAGCCCAGGAACAAAATAGTCAACGAAACCTGGGATTCCCAGCCAGTCTCCCACGCTGGTACTTGCCAGGCCTTAAGCAGCTTGGCGACTGCGATCAGACAAGGGAAGGCATATTCAGCTTAGAACGATTGCTGACAAGAAATGATGTAATTCGATACTTTTTGTAGAACAGGTGGAAGGAGAACGCCTAAAAGCCCAGGAACAAAATAGCCAATGGCACCTGAGATTCGCAGCCAGTCTCCCACGCTGGTACTTGCCAGGCCTTAAACTGCTTGGCGGCTGCGATCTGACGAGGGCAGGCATATTCAGCTTAGAATGACCACTGACAAGAAACGATGTAATTCGATACTGTTTGTAGAACAGGTGGACGGAGAAAGCCTAAAAGCCCAGAAACAAGATTGTCAACAGCACCTAGGATTCCCAGCCACACTCCCACAATGGTACTTGCCAGGCCTTAAGCTGCTTGGCGGCTGCGATCTGACGAGGGCAGGCATATTCAGCTTAGAATGACCGCTGACATGAAATTATGTAATTCAATAATTTTTGTAGAACAGGTGGACGGAGAACGCCGAAAAGCCCAGAAAAAAAATTGTCAACAGTACCTGTCTCCCACACTGGTTCTTGCCAGACCTTAAGCAGCTTACCGACTGCAATCAGACGAGGGAAGGCATATTCAGCTTAGAACGATCGCTGACAAGAAATGATGTAATTCAATACTTTTTGTAGAACAGGTGGAAGGAAAACACCTAAAAGCCCAGGAACAGAACAGTCAACGCCACCTGGGATTCCCAGCCAGTCTGCCACGCTGGTACTTGCCAGGACTTAAGCTACTTGGCGGCTGTGATCTGATGAGGTAAGGCATATTCAGCTTAGAATGACCGCTGACAAAAACTGATATAATTTGATATTTTTTGTAGAACAGGTGGAAGGAGAACGCCTAAAAGCCCAGGAACAAAATAGTCAGCGGTACCTGGGATTCCCAGCCAGTCTCCCATGCTGGTACATGCCAGGCCTTAGACCGCTTCGCAGCTGCGATCTGACGAGGGCAGGCATATTCAGCTTAGAATGACCGCTGACAAGAAATGATGTAATTCAATACTTTTTGAAGAACAGGTGGAAGGAGAACGCCTAAAAGCCCAGAAACAAAAAAGTAAAAAGCACTTGAGATTCCCAGCCAGTCTCCCACGCTGACACTTGCCAGGCCTTAAGCTGCTTGGCAACTGTGATCTGACGAGAGAAGGTATATTCAGCTTAGAATAACCGCTGACGAGCAATGATGTAATTCGATACTTTTTGTAGAACAGGTGGACGGAGAACGCCTAAAAGCCCAGAACCAAAATTATCAATGGCACCTAGAAATCCCAGCCAGTCTCCCATGTTGGTACATGCCAGGCCTTAAGCTGCTTGGTGGCTGCGATCTGACGAGATCAGGCATATTCAGCTTAGAATGAACGCTGAAAAGAAATGATTTTATTCAATACTTTTTGTAGAACAGGTGTACGGAGAGCGCCTCAAAGCCCAGGAACAAACTAGTCAACGGCACCTGAGATTCCAAGCCAGTCTCCCCCGCTGGTACTTGCCAGGCCTTCAGCTGCCCTGGCAGCTGCGATCTGACGAGGGCAGGCATATTCAGCTTAGAATGACCACTGACAAAAAATGATGTAATTTGATACTTTCTGTAGAACAGGTGGAAGGAGAACGCCTAAAAGCCCAGGAACAAAATAGTCAGCGGTACCTGGGATTCCCAGCCAGTCTCCCATGCTGGTACATGCCAGGCCTTAGACTGCTTCGCAGCTGCGATCTGACGAGGGCAGGCATATTCAGCTTAGAATGACCGCTGACAAGAAATGATGTAATTCAATACTTTTTGAAGAACAGGTGGACGGAGAATGCCTAAAAGTACCAAAACAAAAATGTCAACGGCACCTGGGATTCCCAGCCAGTCTCCCACACTGGTATTTGCCAGGCCTTAAGCGGCTTAGTGGCTGCGATCTGACGAGGGCAGGCGTATAAAGCTTAGAATGACCGCTGACGAGTAATGGCGTAATTCGATACTTTTAGTAGCACAGGTGGAGGTAGCACGCCTAAAAGCACCAAAACAAAAAAGTCAACGGCACCTGGGATTCGCAGCTAGTCTCCCACGCTGGTAGTTGCCAGGCCTTAAGCTGCTTGTCGGCTGCGATCGGACGAAGGCAGGCATATTCAGCTTAGAATGACCACTGACAAAAACTGATATAATTCGATATTTTTTGTAGAACAGGTGGAAGGAGAATGCCTAAAAGCCTAGAAACAAAAAAGTCAAAAGCACCTGGGATTCCCAGCCAGTCTCCCACGCTGATACTTGCAAGGCCTTAAGCTTCTTGGCGGCTGCGATCTGACGAGGGAAGGCATATTCAGCTTAGAATGACCGCTGACAAGAAATTATGTAATTTGATATTTTTGTAGAATAGGTAGACGGAGAACGCCTAAAAGCCCAGGAACAAAATAGTCAACGGCACCTGGGATTCCCAGCCAGTTTCCCATGCTGATACTTGGCAGGCCTTAAACTGCTTAGCAACTGCGATCTGACGAGGGAAGGCATATTCAGCTTAGAATGACCGCTGACAAAAACTGATATAATTCGATATTTTTTGTAGAACAGGTGGAAGGAGAACGCCTAAAAGCCCAGAAACAAAAAAGTCAAAAGCATCGGGAATTCCAAGCCAGTCTCCCACGCTGGTTCTTGCCAGGCCTTAAGAAGCTTGGCAACTGCGATCTGACGAGGGCAGGCATATTCAGCTTAGAATGACCGCTGACAGGAAATATTGTAAGTCGATACTTTTTGTAGAACAGGTGGAAGGAGAACGCCTAAAAGCCCAGGAACCAAATAGTCAACGGCACCTGGGATTCCCAGCCAGTCTCCCCCGCTGGTACTTGCCAGGCCTTAAGCTGCCCTGGCGGCTGTGATCTGACGAGGACAGGCATATTCAGCTTAGAATGACCGCTGACAAGTAATGGGGTAATTCCATACTTTGAGTAGAAAAGGTGGACGTAGAACGCCTAAAAGCACCAAAACAAAAAAGTCAACAGCACCTGGGATTCGCAGACAGTCTCCCACACTGGTACTTGCCAGGCCTTAAGCTGCTTGGAGACTGCGATCAGACGAGGGAAGGCATATTCAGCTTAGAACGATTGCTGACAAGAAATGATGTAATTCGATACTTTTTGTAGAACAGGTGGAAGGAGAACACCTAAAAGACCAGGAACAAAATAGTCAACGCCACCTGGGATTCCCAGCCAGTCTCCCACACTGCTACTTGCCAGGGATTAAGAAGCTTGGCGACTGCGATCAGACGAGGGATGGCATATTCAGCTTAGAACGATCGCTGACAAGAAAGGATGTAATTCGATACTTTTTGTAGAACAGGTGGAAGGAGAACGCCTAAAAGCCCAGGAACAAAATAGCCAATGGCACCTGGCATTCCCAGCCAGTCTCCCAAGCTGGTACTTGCCAGGCATTAAACTGCTTGGCGACGGCGATCTGACGAGGGAAGGCATATTCAGCTTAAAATGACCGCTGACAAAAACTATTATATTTCGATATTTTTTGTAGAACAGGTGGAAGGAGAAAGTCTAAAAGCCCAGAAACAAAAAAGTCAAAAGCATCTGGGATTTCCAGCCAGTCTCCAATGCTGTTACTTGCAAGGACTTAAGCTGCTTGGCGGCTGCGATCTGACGAGGGCAGGCATATTCAGCTTAGAATGACCGCTGACAAGAAATGATGTAATTTGATACTTTCTGTAGAACAGGTGGAAGGAGAACGCCTAAAAGCCCAGGAACAAAATAGTCAGCGGTACCTGGGATTCCCAGCCAGTCTCCCATGCTGGTACATGCCAGGCCTTAGACTGCTTCGCAGCTGCGATCTGACGAGGGCAGGCATATTCAGCTTAGAATGACCGCTGACAAGAAATGATGTAATTCAATACTTTTTGAAGAACAGGTGGACGGAGAATGCCTAAAAGTACCAAAACAAAAATGTCAACGGCACCTGGGATTCCCAGCCAGTCTCCCACACTGGTATTTGCCAGGCCTTAAGCGGCTTAGTGGCTGCGATCTGACGAGGGCAGGCGTATAAAGCTTAGAATGACCGCTGACGAGTAATGGCGTAATTCGATACTTTTAGTAGCACAGGTGGAGGTAGCACGCCTAAAAGCACCAAAACAAAAAAGTCAACGGCACCTGGGATTCGCAGCTAGTCTCCCACGCTGGTAGTTGCCAGGCCTTAAGCTGCTTGTCGGCTGCGATCGGACGAAGGCAGGCATATTCAGCTTAGAATGACCACTGACAAAAACTGATATAATTCGATATTTTTTGTAGAACAGGTGGAAGGAGAATGCCTAAAAGCCTAGAAACAAAAAAGTCAAAAGCACCTGGGATTCCCAGCCAGTCTCCCACGCTGATACTTGCAAGGCCTTAAGCTTCTTGGCGGCTGCGATCTGACGAGGGAAGGCATATTCAGCTTAGAATGACCGCTGACAAGAAATTATGTAATTTGATATTTTTGTAGAATAGGTAGACGGAGAACGCCTAAAAGCCCAGGAACAAAATAGTCAACGGCACCTGGGATTCCCAGCCAGTTTCCCATGCTGATACTTGGCAGGCCTTAAACTGCTTAGCAACTGCGATCTGACGAGGGAAGGCATATTCAGCTTAGAATGACCGCTGACAAAAACTGATATAATTCGATATTTTTTGTAGAACAGGTGGAAGGAGAACGCCTAAAAGCCCAGAAACAAAAAAGTCAAAAGCATCGGGAATTCCAAGCCAGTCTCCCACGCTGGTTCTTGCCAGGCCTTAAGAAGCTTGGCAACTGCGATCTGACGAGGGCAGGCATATTCAGCTTAGAATGACCGCTGACAGGAAATATTGTAAGTCGATACTTTTTGTAGAACAGGTGGAAGGAGAACGCCTAAAAGCCCAGGAACCAAATAGTCAACGGCACCTGGGATTCCCAGCCAGTCTCCCCCGCTGGTACTTGCCAGGCCTTAAGCTGCCCTGGCGGCTGTGATCTGACGAGGACAGGCATATTCAGCTTAGAATGACCGCTGACAAGTAATGGGGTAATTCCATACTTTGAGTAGAAAAGGTGGACGTAGAACGCCTAAAAGCACCAAAACAAAAAAGTCAACAGCACCTGGGATTCGCAGACAGTCTCCCACACTGGTACTTGCCAGGCCTTAAGCTGCTTGGAGACTGCGATCAGACGAGGGAAGGCATATTCAGCTTAGAACGATTGCTGACAAGAAATGATGTAATTCGATACTTTTTGTAGAACAGGTGGAAGGAGAACACCTAAAAGACCAGGAACAAAATAGTCAACGCCACCTGGGATTCCCAGCCAGTCTCCCACACTGCTACTTGCCAGGGATTAAGAAGCTTGGCGACTGCGATCAGACGAGGGATGGCATATTCAGCTTAGAACGATCGCTGACAAGAAAGGATGTAATTCGATACTTTTTGTAGAACAGGTGGAAGGAGAACGCCTAAAAGCCCAGGAACAAAATAGCCAATGGCACCTGGCATTCCCAGCCAGTCTCCCAAGCTGGTACTTGCCAGGCATTAAACTGCTTGGCGACGGCGATCTGACGAGGGAAGGCATATTCAGCTTAAAATGACCGCTGACAAAAACTATTATATTTCGATATTTTTTGTAGAACAGGTGGAAGGAGAAAGTCTAAAAGCCCAGAAACAAAAAAGTCAAAAGCATCTGGGATTTCCAGCCAGTCTCCAATGCTGTTACTTGCAAGGACTTAAGCTGCTTGGTGGCTGCGATCTGACGAGGGCAGGCATATTCAGCTTAGAATGACCGCTGACAAGAAATGATGTAATTTGATACTTTTTGTAGAACAGGTGGACGGAGAATGCCTAAAAGCCCAGGAACAAAATAGTCAACGGCACCTGGGATTCCCAACCAGTCTCCCACGATGGGACTGGCCAGGCCTTAAGCTGGTTGGCAGCTGCGATCTGACGAGGGCAGGCATATTCAGCTTAGAATGACAGCTGACAAAAACTATTATAATTCGATATTTTTTGTAGAACAGGTGGAAGGAGAACTCCTAAAAGTCCAGAAACAAAAAAGTCAAAAGAACCTGGGATTCCCAGCCAGTCTCCCACGCTGGTTCTTGCCAGGTCTTAAGCAGCTTGGCGACTGCGATCAGACGAGGGAAGGCATATTCAGCTTAGAACAATCGCTCACAAAAAATGATGTAATTCGATACTTTTTGTAGAACAGGTGGAAGGAGAACGCCTAAAAGCCAAGGAACAAAAAAGTCAATGGCACCTGGGATTCGCAGCTAGTCTCCCACGCTGGTAGTTGCCAGGCCTTAAGCTGCTTGTCGGCTGCGATCGGACGAAGGCAGGCATATTCAGCTTAGAATGACCACTGACAAAAACTGATATAATTCGATATTTTTTGTAGAACAGGTGGAAGGAGAATGCCTAAAAGCCTAGAAACAAAAAAGTCAAAAGCACCTGGGATTCCCAGCCAGTCTCCCACGCTGATACTTGCAAGGCCTTAAGCTTCTTGGCGGCTGCGATCTGACGAGGGAAGGCATATTCAGCTTAGAATGACCGCTGACAAGAAATTATGTAATTTGATATTTTTGTAGAATAGGTGGACGGAGAACGCCTAAAAGCCCAGGAACAAAATGGTCAACGGCACCTGGGATTCCCAGCCAGTTTCCCATGCTGATACTTGGCAGGCCTTAAACTGCTTAGCAACTGCGATCTGACGAGGGAAGGCATATTCAGCTTAGAATGACCGCTGACAAAAACTGATATAATTCGATATTTTTTGTAGAACAGGTGGAAGGAGAACGCCTAAAAGCCCAGAAACAAAAAAGTCAAAAGCATCGGGAATTCCAAGCCAGTCTCCCACGCTGGTTCTTGCCAGGCCTTAAGAAGCTTGGCAACTGCGATCTGACGAGGGTAGGCATATTCAGCTTAGAATGACCGCTGACAGGAAACATTGTAATTCGATACTTTTTGTAGAACAGGTGGAAGGAGAACGCCTAAAAGCCCAGGAACCAAATAGTCAACGGCACCTGGGATTCCCAGCCAGTCTCCCCCGCTGGTACTTGCCAGGCCTTAAGCTGCCCTGGCGGCTGTGATCTGACGAGGGCAGGCATATTCAGCTTAGAATGACCGCTGACAAGTAATGGGGTAATTCCATACTTTGAGTAGAAAAGGTGGACGTAGAACGCCTAAAAGCACCAAAACAAAAAAGTCAACAGCACCTGGGATTCGCAGGCAGTCTCCCACACTGGTACTTGCCAGGCCTTAAGCTGCTTGGAGACTGCGATCAGACGAGGGAAGGCATATTCAGCTTAGAACGATTGCTGACAAGAAATGATGTAATTCGATACTTTTTGTAGAACAGGTGGAAGGAGAACACCTAAAAGACCAGGAACAAAATAGTCAACGCCACCTGGGATTCCCAGCCAGTCTCCCACACTGCTACTTGCCAGGGATTAAGAAGCTTGGCGACTGCGATCAGACGAGGGATGGCATATTCAGCTTAGAACGATCGCTGACAAGAAAGGATGTAATTCGATACTTTTTGTAGAACAGGTGGAAGGAGAACGCCTAAAAGCCCAGGAACAAAATAGCCAATGGCACCTGGCATTCCCAGCCAGTCTCCCAAGCTGGTACTTGCCAGGCATTAAACTGCTTGGCGACGGCGATCTGACGAGGGAAGGCATATTCAGCTTAGAATGACCGCTGACAAAAACTATTATATTTCGATATTTTTTGTAGAACAGGTGGAAGGAGAAAGTCTAAAAGCCCAGAAACAAAAAAGTCAAAAGCATCTGGGATTTCCAGCCAGTCTCCAATGCTGTTACTTGCAAGGACTTAAGCTGCTTGGCGGCTGCGATCTGACGAGGGCAGGCATATTCAGCTTAGAATGACCGCTGACAAGAAATGATGTAATTTGATACTTTTTGTAGAACAGGTGGACGGAGAATGCCTAAAAGCCCAGGAACAAAATAGTCAACGGCACCTGGGATTCCCAACCAGTCTCCCACGATGGGACTGGCCAGGCCTTAAGCTGGTTGGCAGCTGCGATCTGACGAGGGCAGGCATATTCAGCTTAGAATGACAGCTGACAAAAACTATTATAATTCGATATTTTTTGTAGAACAGGTGGAAGGAGAACTCCTAAAAGTCCAGAAACAAAAAAGTCAAAAGAACCTGGGATTCCCAGCCAGTCTCCCACGCTGGTTCTTGCCAGGTCTTAAGCAGCTTGGCGATCAGACGAGGGAAGGCATATTCAGCTTAGAACAATCGCTCACAAAAAATGATGTAATTCGATACTTTTTGTAGAACAGGTGGAAGGAGAACGCCTAAAAGCCAAGGAACAAAATAGTCAACTCCACCTGGGATTCCCAGCCAGTCTCCCACGCTGGTACTTTTCAGGCCTTAAGCTGCTTGGCGTCTGCGATCTGACGAGGGAAGGCATATTCAGCTTAGAATAACCGCTGACAAAAACTGATATAATTCAATATTTTTTGTAGAACAGGTGGAAGGAGAACACCTAAAAGCACAGGAACAAAATAGCCAATGGCACCTGAGATTCGCAGCCAGTCTCCCACGCTGGTACTTGCGAGCCCTTAAGCTGCTTGGTGGCTGCGATCTGACGAAGGCAGGCATATTTAGCTTAGAATGACCGCTGACAAGAAATGTTGTAATTCAATACTTTTTGTAGAACAGGTGGAAGGAGAACGCCTAAAAGCCCAGAAACTAAAAAGTCAAAAGCACCTGGGATTCCCAGCCAGTCTCCCATGCTTGTACTTGCCTCTAACCAGCAGAGTTTGGGGAAATCAGAGTGGATTCAGCCTCTAACCTGCAGAGCTTGGGGAAATCAGGTGGATTCAGCCTCTAACCAGCAGAGTTTGGGGTATTCAGGGTGGATTTAGCCTCTAACCAGCAGAGTTTGGGGAAATCAGGTAGATTCAGCCTCTAACCAGCAGAGTTTGGGGAAATCAGAGTGGATTCAGCCTCTAACCCGCAGAGCTTGGGGAAATCAGGTGGATTCAGCCTCTAACCAGCAGAGTTTGGGGGATTCAGGGTGGATTTAGCCTCTAACCAGCAGAGTTTGGGGAAATCAGGTAGATTCAGCCTCTAACCAGCAGAGTTTGGGAAAAACACGGTGGATTCAGCCTCTAACCAGCAGAGTTTGGGGGAATTAGGGTGGATTGAGACTCTAACAAGCAGAGTTTGGGAAAATCACGGTGGATTCCGCCTCTATCCAGTAGAGTTTGGGGAAATCAGAGTGGATTGAGCCTCTAACCAGCAGAGTTTGGGGAAATCAGGTAGATTCAGCCTCTAACCAGCAGATTTTGGGAAAATCATGGTGGATTCAGCCTCTAACCAGCAGAGTTTGGGGAAATCAGAGTGGATTGAGCCTCTAACCAGCAGAGTTTGGGGAAATCAGGTGGATTCAGCCTCTAACCAGCAGAGTTTGGGGAATTCACGGTGGATTCAGCCTCTAACCAGCAGAGTTTGGGGGAATCAGGGTGTATTGAGCCTCTAACTAGAAGAGTTTGGGAAAATCACGATGTATTCAGCCTCTAACCAGCAGAGTTTGGGGGAATCAGGGTGATTGAGCCTCTAACTAGCAGAGTTTGGGAAAATCACGATGTATTCAGCCTCTAACCAGCAGAGTTTGGGGGAATCAGGGTGATTGAACCTATAACCAGTAGAGTTTGGGAAAATCAGAGTAGATTGAGGCACTAACCAGCAGAGTTTGGGGAAATCAGTTGGATTCAGCCTCTAACCAGCAGAGTTTGGGAAAATCAGGGTGGATTGAGACTCTAACGAGCAGAATTTGGGGAAATCAGGGTGGATTGAGCCTTTAACCAGCAGAGTTTGGGGGAATCAGAGTGGATTGAGTCTCTAACCAGCAGAGATTGGGGAAATCAGAGTGGATTGAGCCTCTAACCAGCAGAGTTTGGGGAAATCAGGTGGATTCAGCCTCTAACCAGCAGAGTTTGGTGGAATCAAGTGGATTCAGCCGCTAACCAGCAGAGTTTGGGGGAATCAGGGTGGATTAGGCCTTTAACCAGCAGAGTTTGGGGAAATCAGGTGGATTCAGCCTCTAACCAGCAGAGTTTGGAGGATTCAGGGTGGATTTAGCCTCTAACCAGAAGAGTTTGGGGAAATCAGGAGGATTCAGCCTCTAGCCAGCAGAGTTTGGGGAAATCAGGTGGATTCCGCCTCTAACCAGCAGAGTTTGGGGAGATCAGAGTGGATTGAGCCTCTAACGAGCAGAGTTTGGGGAAATCAGGTGGATTCAACCCCTAACCAGCAGAGTTTGGGGAAATCACGGTGGATTCAGCCTCTAACCAGCAAAGTTTGGGGAAATCAGGTGGATTCAGCCTCTAACCAGCAGAGTTTGGGTTAATCAGAGTGGATTGAGCCTCTAACGAGCAGAGTTTGGGGAAATCAGGTGGATTCAACCCCTAACCAGCAGAGTTTGGGGAAATCACAGTGGATTCAGCCTCTAACCAGCAGAGTTTGGGGAAATCAGGTGGATTCAGCCTCTAACCAGCAGAGTTTGGGGAAATCAGGGTGGATTCAGCCTCTAACCAGCAGAGTTTGGGAAAATCACGGTGGATTCAGCCTCTAACCAGCAAAGTTTGGGGAAATCAGGTGGATTCAGCCTCTAACCAGCAGAGTTTGGGGAAATCAGAGTGGATTGAGCCTCTAACGAGCAGAGTTTGGGGAAATCAGGTGGATTCAACCCGTAACCAGCAGAGTTTGGGGAAATCACGGTGGATTCAGCCTCTAACCAGCAGAGTTTGGGGAAATCAGGTGGATTCAGCCTCTAACCAGCAGAGTTTGGGGAAATCAGGGTGGATTAAGCCTCTAACCAGCAGAGTTTGGGGAAATCAGGGTGGATTAAGCCTCTAACCAGCAGAGTTTGGGGAAATCAGGTAGATTCAGCCTCTAACCAGCAGAGTTTGGGGAAATCAGGGTGAATTCAGCCTCTAACCAGCAGAGTTTGAGGAAATCAGGTAGATTCAGCCTCTAACCAGCAGATTTTCGGAAAATCACGGTGGATTCAGCCTCTAACCAGTAGAGATTGGGGAAATCAGAGTGGATTAAGCCTCTGACCAGCAGAGTTTGGGGGAATCAGAGTGGATTGAGCCTCTAACGAGCAGAGTTTGGGGAAATCAGGTGGATTCAACCCCTAACCAGCAGAGTTTGGGGAAATCAGGGTGGATTCAGCCTCTAACCAGCAGAGTTTGGGGGAATCAGAGTGGATTGAGCCTCTAACGAGCAGAGTTTGGGGAAATCAGGTGGATTTAACCCCTAACCAGCAGATTT
Organism: Leptodactylus fuscus; assembly: GCF_031893055.1. Taxonomy (NCBI): domain Eukaryota; kingdom Metazoa; phylum Chordata; class Amphibia; order Anura; family Leptodactylidae; genus Leptodactylus; species Leptodactylus fuscus. The sequence goes on along the minus strand of NC_134265.1, from coordinate 221,942,282 downwards.
TGGGGAAATCAGGGTGGATTCAGCCTCTAACCAGCAGAGTTTGGGGAAATCAGGGTGGATTAAGCCTCTAGCGAGCAGAGTTTGGGGAAATCACGGCGGATTCAGCCTCTAACCAGCAGAGTTTGGGGGAAATTAGGGTGGATTGAGCCTCTAACCAGCAGAGTTTGTGGAAATCACGGTGGATTCAGCCTCTAACCAGCAGAGTTTGGGAAAATCACGGTGGATTCAGCCTCTATCCAGCAGAGTTTGGGGAAATCAGAGTGGATTGAGCCTCTAACCAGCAGAGTTTGGGGAAATCAGGTAGTTCAGCCTCTAACCAGCAGAGTTTGGGAAAATCATGGTGGATTCAGCCTCTAACCAGCAAAGTTTGGGAAAATCACGGTGGATTCAGCCTCTAACCCGCAGTGTTTGGGGGAATCAGGGTGGATTCAGCCTCTAACCAGTAGAGTTTGGGAAAATCACGGTGGATTCAGCCTCTAACCAGCAGAGTTTGGGGAAATCACAGTGGATTCAGCCTCTAACCAGTAGAGTTTGGGGAAATCACAGTGGATTGATCCTCTAACCAGCAGAGTTTGGGGAAATCAGGGTGAATTCAGCCTCTAACCAGCAGAGTTTGGGGAAATCAGGGTGGATTAAGCCTCTAACCAGCAGAGTTTGGGGGAATCAGGGTGGATTGAGACTCTAACTAGCAGAGTTTGGGAAAATCACGGTGGATTCAGCCTCTAACCAGCAGAGTTTGGGGAAATCAGAGTGGATTGAGCCTCTAACCAGCAGAGTTTGGGGAAATCAGAGTGGATTGAGGCTCTAACCAGCAGAGTTTGGGGGAATCAGAGTGGATTGAGCCTCTAACCAGCAGAGTTTGGGGGAATCAGAGTGGATTGAGCCTCTAACCAGCAGAGTTTGGGGGAATCAGGGTGGATTGAACCTCTATCCAGCAGAGTTTGGGAAAATCACGGTGGATTCAGCCTCTAACCAGCAGAGTTTGGGGGAATCAGAGTGGATTGAGCCTCTAACCAGCAGAGTTTGGGGAAATCAGGTGGATTCAGCCTCTAACCAGCAGAGATTGGGGAAATGAGATTGGGATGAGCCTCTAACCAGCAGAGTTTGGGGGAATCAGGTGGATTCAGCATCTAACCAGCAGAGTTTGGGGAAATCAGGTAGATTCAGCCTCTAACCAGAAAAGTTTGGGAAAAACACGGTGGATTCAGCTTCTAACCAGCAGAGTTTGGGGGAATCAGGGTGGATTGAGACTCTAACAAGCAGAGTTTGGGAAAATCACGGTGGATTCCGCCTCTATCCAGCAGAGTTTGGGAAAATCAGAGTGAATTGAGCCTCTAACCAGCAGAGTTTGGGGAAATCAGGTAGATTCAGCCTCTAACCAGCAGAGTTTGGGAAAATCACGGTGGATTCAGCCTCTTACCAGCAGAGTTTGGGGAAATCACGGTGGATTCAGCCTCTAACCAGCAGAGATTGGGGAAATCAGAGTGGATTGAGCCTCTAACCAGCAGAGTTTGGGGGAATCAGGTGGATTCAGCCTCTAACCAGCAGAGTTTGGGGAAATCATAGTGGATTCAGCCTCTAACCAGCAGAGTTTGGGGGATTCAGTGTGGATTTAGCCTCTAACCAGCAGAATTTGGGGAAATTAGGTAGATTCAGCCTCTAGCCAGCAAAGTTTGCGAAAAACACGGTGGATTCAGCCTCTAACCAGCAGAGTTTGGGGGAATAATGGTGGATTTAGACTAACAAGAAGAGTTTGGGAAAATCACGGTGGATTCCTCCTCTATCCAGCAGAGTTTGGGGAAATCAGAGTGGATTGAGCCTCTAACCAGCAGAGTTTGGGGAAATCAGGTAGATTCAGCCTCTAACCAGCAGAGTTTGGGGAAATCAGGTAGATTCAGCCTCTAACCAGCAGAGTTTGGGAAAATCACGGTGGATTCACCCTCTAACCAGCAGAGTTTGGGGAAATCAGGTGGATTCAGCCTCTAACCAGCAGAGATTGGGGAAATCAGAGTGGGTTGAGCCTTTAACCAGCAGAGTTTGGGGGAATCAGGTGGATTCAGCATCTAACCAGCAGAGTTTGGGGAAATCAGAGTGGATTCAGCCTCTAACCAGCAGAGTTTGGGGGATTCAGGGTGGATTTAGCCTCTAACCAGCAGAGTTTGGGGAAATCAGGTGGATTCAGCATCTAACCAGCAGAGTTTGGGGAAATCAGAGTGGATTCAGCCTCTAACCAGCAGAGTTTGGGGGATTCAGGGTGGATTTAGCCTCTAACCAGCAGAGTTTGGGGAAATCAGGTGGATTCAGCCTCTAACCAGCAGAGTTTGGGAAAATCACGGTGGATTCAGCCTCTAACCCCGGTCTCCGCTTCCTTCCTCATCACAGAAATGAGCCCCCGCCAATGGTCCTGGAGGTTGAATGATGGTCTCCTGAATAACACCGCCTTGGTCTCAGATATCTCCAAAGACCTGAAAGAATACTTCTTACTCAACTCCACATCAGATGTCTCCGTCAGCACAACCTGGGAAGCTCATAAAGCTTATGTAAGAGGTCTTCTTATCTCCAAAGCGTCACTCATTAAGAAACAGAGGCAAAAAGAGGTAGACTCCCTGATGGCACAGATAAGAGCACTTGAACGAACACACAAACTAACGAGATTATCCTCTTTATTGACTGAACTCGCATCCTTGAGAGAGAAGCTTAAAAGACTATTTCATATGCAAACTGCTAAGAATCACCTCCTTTTCAAATTCCGCCTCTACGCCCATGGAGATAAAGGAGGGAAAATGATGTCCCAGATGATAAAGAAAGCGCAAGCGAAGACACACATTTCCAAAATCAAAACTGAGAAGGGCGACACAGTATCGGACACCAACCGAATAGCGGACGCTTTCCAAAAATGTTATTCTAACCTCTATAATATCCCTCCCCCTGGTGATGGCTTGGAACACATCAAAGAAACCACCTCTACCTTTCTGGACTCACTGCATCTCCCGAAGTTGTCAGAAGAAGCGGCGAACACTCTTTTAAATCCAATCTCCACTTCGGAACTTCAATCGATTGTCTGTAGTTTCCCCTTAGGCAAAAGTCCCGGACCAGATGGCCTCACTGTCCTGTACTATAAAAAGTTTGGAAATATTCTGCTACCTAAACTTACAGACTGGTGCAACTCCCTTCTTCAAGGCTCATTACTCCCCAGACAGGCACAAGAGGCTCATATAACTCTCATTGCCAAAAATGGCAAAGATCCCACGGAGTGTGGAAGCTATCACCCAATATTCCTCCTTAATTTGGACCTCAAAATCTGGGCCAAACTCCTAGCCTCTAGACTCCAACCACTGCTCCCTTGCCTTATCAATGAAGAACAATCTGGCTTTATCAAAAATAGAGAGGGCAAAAACAACTCTCACAAACTACTCCACGCAATATCCCTATCACGAAAACTGAGGAATAAGCTAGTCCTTCTCGGCGTAGATGCCGAGAAGGCATTTGATCGAGTGAATTGGGGCTTCATGCGTGCAACCCTTGAGACATTTGGTTTCCCGCTTCCCTTCATATCTGCAATTTTCTCGCTCTATTCACAACCTCATGCGAGACTTAAAATTAATGGGACACTCTCTCCGTTCTTCAATATTACAAATGGGACGAGACAGGGCTGCCCCCTGTCATCCTCATTATTCATTCTGACGATAGAAGCTCTTTTGCAGGCCGTCCGCATCCACCCGGATATTGAAGGGGTAACTGTTGGCTTAAAATCAATTCACTCAGTAGCCTTTGCCGACGATGTTTTATTTCTGCTATCAAATCCTGAAAAAAGTCTCCCGGCCTTGACGACCCTACTGGAAGATTACGGCAGATTATCCAATTTTAAGCCCAATTTATCCAAGTCAGAAGTCTTGGTTATCTCTCTTCCGAAGGCGTTGCAGAATTCCCTCAAGGCAACCTCTCCATTTGTGTGGAAAACAGACCAGATATCCTACTTAGGAGTACAACTGACGAGCAACTTAAACAACTTGTTTGCAGCCAATTTCCTTCCCTTGCTTAAGGAAGTGAAATCCCTGCTTCACTCCTATGACATACCTTATGTCTCATGGTTTGGAAGAAAGAACATTTTACAAACTTATGTACTACCAAAATTGTTGTACACGATTAGGATGCTGCCCATACCCCTACACAAATCTTTCCTTACATCTATGAGATCTTTGTTTATCAAGTTTCTCTGGAGGAACGGAGCGACAAGATTGCCATTTAGCCTCCTTTCTCAAACTAAGTCCAGGGGTGGAATATCCTTACCTGATGTGACGACCTACTACAAAGCTAACCTTTTGACCAGATGGCTAGCATTAAGTACACCTCCTCAAAACTCGATCATTAGAGAGATGGCTGCTCAACAAATAGGTGACTCACTAGATAAACACTTGTGGACTCCAGACCCTGCGAAAATTAGAGACCCCGAGTTTGATACTCTGTTGAAAGGTCCGTGCCAAGTGTGAAATGAGATGCGCACCCTTCTTTTGCCACATTATGCTAAGTTCTTCCCAGCTCATTTGCTTCCACACCTCCTGAAAGTACCTGCAGGCGGTTATGAGGACTTTTGGATACTATTGAAAGACAAACGGTTAGAAGACCTCCTTAACAACGGAGTGCCCTTAGATCAAGACTCCCTTCAGACACTGATTGGAGGCAAACCGCTCTCCTTCTTACACTACCAGCATTTTAAACACAGCATATCCTCCTTGCCCAACTCGACCGCAATAGGAGATGCACTGACCAGGTTTGAAAGGATGCTGGTCCTCACATCGCCGAAGAACAGGAGACTGGCCAACTGTAAAGCAGCTTTGATAGAAGTACTTCCTGAGTCCAAACCAAAATACATTTCAGCGTGGGAAGCTGATCTTGACATGGAATTCAATGCGGACGAAATCACCTCCATCTTGCAAACCTCACATGGTTTCTCTAACTGTGTACGGCTCCAAGAGTCTCATTTCAAGCTCTTGGCGAGATGGCATCGAACCCCAGTTTGGTTACATGCTCAAAAGCTGGCAAAAGATGACCTGTGCTGGAGATGCCACTCTGATAAAGGTACCACTTTCCATATTTGGTGGACATGCCCGAAAATAAAGAACTACTGGTCTCAAATCACACAACAAATCCAATGCATTACCAAGTCCACCCTAGTGTATCCCCCTGCCTCAATTCTTCTCTCGTGCCCTACGTCGTTCTACACACCAAACAAATCCAACCTTGTAACTCACCTTTTCGAAGCAGCTAAAAGCCTTGTTCCCAACTATTGGCTCCAAACCACCGTTCCGTCAGTTGTAGAATGGAAAGAGAAAGTCACACAAATTTTCAAATTCGAAGAAATGCTCAGCTGGTCCACTGGCTCGCACGGACGCTTCCTGAGAACCTGGTCCCCATGGGCCCGCTACTGTCGAATTGACATCTCTATAGACCACCAGTAATCTCTCCCAGAAAATGTTCAGTACTCCAATTTGCTCCCCCATACTGTCCCCTCCCGTAACCCGACTACCATGGACTATCTCTCTCCCTCTCCCCCTCATTTTCTCCCATCCCCTCTTCCCCTGCTCCTACCTATCTCCTTTACGTTGTAACTCTTTCCTCCATACAGGTCATGTTGTAAGCTTTATATTATCACTTGGACTTGCTTTGTTCAACCCATACTTAGCAGAGGGCTTTTCCCTCTGCTCATTGTTTGTATCCTCTATGCTCGACGTGTTTGTACATTCACAAACTGTTCCTTTTTTTTCTTGCCGCTATATTTGCTGTAAAATTTGAAAAATGTTAATAAAATAAGATTTGAAAAAAAAAAAAAAAAGAAAATCTCGGTGGATTCACCCTCAACCAGCAGAGTTTGGGGAAATCAGGTGGATTCAGCCTCTAACCAGCAGAGTTTGGGGAAATCAGGTGGATTCAGCCTCTAACCAGCAGAGTTTGGGAAAATCAGAGTGGATTGAGCCTCTAACCAGCAGAGTTTGGGGAAATCAGAGTGGATTCAGCCACTAACCAGCAGAGTTTGGGGAAATCAGGGTGGATTCAGCCTCTAACCAGCAGAGTTTGGGGGAATCAGAGTGGCTTGAGCCTCTAACGAGCAGAGTTTGGGGAAATCAGGTGGATTCAACCCCTAACCAGCAGAGTTTGGGGAAATCAGGGTGGATTCAGCCTCTAACCAGCAGAGTTTGGGGAAATCAGGTGGATTCAGCCTCTAACCAGCAGAGTTTGGGGAAATCAGGTGGATTCAGCCTCTAACCAGCAGAGTTTGGGAAAATCACGGTGGATTCAGCCTCTAACCAGCAGAGTTCGGGGGAATCAGGGTGGATTCAGCCTCTAACCAGCAGAGTTTGGGGAAATCACGGCGGATTCAGCCTGTAACCAGCAGAGTTTGGGGAAATCAGGGTGGATTGAGCCTCTAACCAGCAGAGTTTGGGGAAATCAGAGTGGATTCAGCCTCTAACCAGCGGAGTTTGGGAAAATCACGGTGGATTCATCCTCTAACCAGCAGAATTTGGGGAAATCAGGGTGGATTCAGCCTCTAACCAGCAGAGTTTGGGGAAATCAGAGTGGATTCAGCCTCTAACCAGCGGAGTTTGGGGAAATCAGGGTGAATTCAGCCTCTAACCAGCAGAGTTTGGGGAAATCAGGGTGGACCTAGCCTCTAACCAGCAGAGTTTGGGGAAATCAGGGTGGACTAAGCCTCTAACCAGCAGAGTTTGGGAAAAACACGGTGGATTCAGCCTCTAACCAGCAGAGTTTGGGGGAATCAGGGTGGATTTAGCCTCTAACCAGCAGAGTTTGGGGAAATCAGGGTGGATTCAGCCTCTAACCAGCAGAGTTTCGTGAAATCACGGTGGATTGATCCTCTAACCAGCAGAGTTTCAGGAAATCAGGGTGGATTGAGCCTAGAAGAATGAGAATTGTGCAACGCAGATGGTGGAGGAGTATGAGTTGGAATTGTAGAGGTTGAGCGCAGACATGACAATTCATGTTGGGGTGCTTGACACTGTTGGGCACGAAAAGGATGGGTCTATCCAGTGGCAGTTTATTTTGATGAAAGTCAGCTGGTCGGCACTCTCAGCTGACAGCCAGCTGCGCTTATCCGTGATGAAGCCACCGGCTGCGCTGAAGATCCTTTCAGATAGCACGTTGGCGGCAGGACAGGACAGCACCTCCAAGGCGTTTAGGGCAAGTTCAAGTCACAGGTCCAACTTCGACACCCAATACGTGTAGGGTGCAGAAGGATCGGTGAGGACAGGGCTGTGGTCGGACAGGTATTCCCGCAACATGCACCTATACTTTTCCCGCCTGGTGACACTAGGCCCCTTAGTGGTGGGAGTTTGGTGAGGGGGTGCCATTAACGTGTCCCAGAGCCTAGACAGTGTGCCCCTTGTGGGTGTGGACCAGACGGCACTTGTTCGCCTCATGGAGGAACTGTCCTCTCTGCCGCCAACGACACTTGATGGAAACATCTCCATCATGTTCTGCACCAATTGTTTGTGGCAATCATTAATGCGATTGGCCCTCCCCTCTACTGGAATAAAAGACAAGCTGTTATTTTTATACCGGGGGTCAAAGATTGCAAATATCCAGTATTGGTTGCTCTCCGTTATTTTGACTACACGCTTGTCACTTGAAAAGCACCCCAACATGAAGTCAGCCAAAACGCTGTGAAACGGACAGGTGTGTGGACCTACTCTCCTGCTGTGACAGTTCTGCTGCTATCCCTGACTCTTCAGTGTGATCTGCGTTATCCCTGATGGCAATGAGGGATTCTCGCATCACACACAAGAGCGGGATTGTTACGCTCACTAGTGCGTCGTCACAGCTGACCCTCTTGGTGGACTCCTCAAACACCCGTAGGATTTCACATACGTCTCCCATCCATGGCCACTCATGGTTGAGAAACTGAGGGAGCTGACTTTGTGGCACCCTAGGGTTTTGGAGATGGTACTCCATCAAAGGTCTCTGCTTCTCAACCACTCTGCTCAACATATGATATGTTGAGTTCCAGCGTGTGGGGACGTCGCACAACAGCCGGTGTTCGGGCAGATGTAGGCGTTGCTGGAGTGTTTTGAGGCTAGCAGCGTCTACTGTAGACTTGCGAAAGTGGGCGCACAAGCGGGCACCACTAGGTTAAAGACGTGGGCCAGGCATGGAACATGTTGGAGGCTGGCAAGCTCCAGAGCTGCTACCAGGTTCCTGCCGTTATCAAACACGACCATGCCTGGGCCCAGGTGCAGCGGCTCAAACCATATTGCCGTCTCATCGAGGAGGGCATCCCTCACCTCGGAGGCAGTGTGCTGTCTGTCCCCCAAGCTGATGAGCTTCAGCACAGCCTGCTGACGTCTATCCACGCCACTGCTGCAACATTTCCAGCTCGTAGCTGGGGTCAATTTAACGGCGGCGGAGGAGGAGGGTGTTGTTTCAGAGTCCCTGCCAGGAATGATTGGCGGGGAAACGAGGTACACCGGCCCAGTTTGTGACCCTGTCCCAGCCTCAACTACATTCACGCAGTGTGCAGTCAGTGAAATGTAGCGTCCCTGTCCGCATGCTCTTGTCCACGTGTCGGTGGTCAAGTGGACCTTTGCGCAAAGCACGGAACTTAGGGCCCGCCTGATGTTGCGTGACGCGTTCTGATGCAAGGTTGGGTCGGCACAGCGGGAGAAGTAGTGACAGCTAGGGACGGCATAGCGAGGTGCCGCACTTGCCATCAGGTCACGGAAGGCCAGAGTTTCCACAAGCCGGAACGGCAACATCTCCTGGGCCAGGAGTTTGGAGATGTGCGTGTTTAAGGCTTGTGCATGTGGGTGGGTAGCGCTGTACTTTTATCTGCAATAAAATGTCTGAGAGATGGTGGGTTGCTGGGAGGAGGCGCATGATGGTGCAGGAGAAGGATCTGAGACAGGAACAGGGGAGGATGAGGGAGAAGTCCCCAAAGTGGTGGAGCCAGATGTTGTGGTGTCCTGGCTGGTGCTCTGGACTGCAGCGCCAGCACTGGCAACAGTGGGAGAGGCAGTGGCGGCAACGCCGGACGACGATTGCCCTGCGTTTGCTCTCTCCCATTGAGTTCAGTGCTTGCATTCCAAATGACGGCGCATGGAAGTGGTCGAAAGGTTGCTCTTTTCAGAGCCCCTACTCAGCTTCGAGTGGCAAATTGTGCAAATCGCATTATATTTGTCCTCCGCGCATTCCTTGAAAAATCTCCACACCATCGAGGAACGTGCCCTCGATGGGCGAGTTTTTTCTGGGCTGGCTATGATAGGGAACATCTTGGGCCATTCTGGGTGTGGCCTGGCTTCGGCGAAGCAGCTAACCTCTGCCGCTGGACATGCCTCTGCCTCTAGCTACCCTCTTTGGTGCTGCACCTCCCTCCACATCGACACTGCTTTCCCCGCTTGACATCCCCCCTGTCCAGGTCGGGTCAGTGTCCTCGTCGTCCATCACCTCCTCTTCCAATTCTTCTCTCGCCACCTTCTCCTCCTGCACACCCTTGCACATGGCAACAGGCTGCTCTGATGGCAACTGTGTCTTGTCATTGTCACTGAGGGTGGGTTGCTGGTCAACCGCCACAAAATCAAAAGGAGATGGAGGAAGCTCCAGTGTTTGGGCATGTGGTGCACAAATCAAGAAAAAAGATTTTAGAGCTCACCCAATTTATCTATGTCTAGGCAGCGGTCTTGTTCATTCTTCAGGATGCACGGCACATCACGGACAAAGGATGTCTTGAATGCAGAAATGGAAAAAAAAAAAAAAAAAGCCGGCAACTCATCCGAAGGGAAAGTACAATAAAATTTAACTTTTAATAATAAATCATAAAATTAACAAAAGAGGGAACAAAAAATAAACAAAAACAGAAAAAATCCCCCTAAGAAAACGCCTACACGTTTCAGAACATGACGTTCTTTTTTCAAGGCATGTGTAACAATCATTGACTTCACCCTTTATATAGTGTGGCTTCCCCAAGCCTAAGGTACCAGTTCCGGTTAATCAATACTAAATGAATACAGATGAGGTTTCCCACTTTCGAATAACACCCTTTGTCCTACAGCACATTTGTTAATAAACTTTTCTTCATATATTCACATACAAGAATATGATCCAATTTGTATTGAAAAGTTACATAAAACATGTATTTGATGACATAGAAATATAATGTTAAATGTTATCACACATATATTCAACAAGATGACGCATGGTCAACGGTACAACAACAACCTCCAAGCTGCTCCATTCAAAATGGGACAGCATAGATGATATTAAAGAGTGATATATAACTCACTATATGTTACCAAGTCAGATCGTTATAGATGAAGATTTATACATTTCTAGTTGAAAAAATAATAAGCGCTCTAATTTGCATGACTCGTTCTACCCAATCAGGGAATGACAAAACAAGTCATTCATGAAGTCCAGTAGTGGACCCCCATGTGACCTACATTCGACAAACCAGCACCTAACACTCAAACACGAAAGGAATGGTGTCCCGGACATCAAAAAAATGGGTGCGATATGACCTCTATATTGGCCACTTCATACTCTGTAATATGTCTTCCAATTTTATCTAGATGTTCCACATATTATTAGATAAAAAATAAAATATAATAAATAACAATTTGGAACACAGATAGGGCTTCATTAGTATATTATGACAGGTCACATGACTGGTTCTACCCAATCAAAAAGTCATGACTTAAGTTGTTCATAGAGTTCAACAGTAGAACTTCATTCAATTTGCTGTGGATCGCTGCTATTTTTCAGGACCCCCCAAAATTCAAGGCTTTTTTTGGCTCTATATGAACTAGTCACTGCTGTGGATTCCGGCTAGTCTGTGTGCGGACAGCCAAAAATGAAAGCTGTTTCTCCGCTATATATGAAGTTGTAACTGTTCTGTATCCCTGTTTTCCACCATCCGGGAAAAGCTGGACTGATGTCCCTACAGTGTATAGCTCTGAGAAGAGCTGTTGCTTTTCTTCTTTAGTTCTTACCTGCCTATCTGAAGCTAATCGCTATCTAGCCCTCAGCAGATGTCTATCTCTCCCTGTCTCTCACCGGCAAATGACGAATATTGGGCTGGACTATTCTTATAAATGGGAGGTCACCTGATTTCGGCAGCCAATGGGTTTTTTTCAATTTTTTTCACTGCCTCCGTTGTCGTAGTTCCTGTCCCACCGCCCCTGCACAGTTATTGGTGCTAAGAACGCACCAGGGAAAGTGATACGAATTTTAATGCGTATGCAGCCTGGTATTCGATTGTGAACGAATACATCGAACGCCATGATATTCGATCGCATACCTATTCGATCGAATGGTGTTCGCTCATCTCTAGAGATGAGCGAACACTAAAATGTTCGGGGTTCGAAATCCGATTCGAACAGCCACACACTGTTCGACTGTTCGAACGGGTTTCGAACCCCATTATAGTCTATGGGGGGAAATGCTCGTTTCAGGGGTACGCAACATTCAATCAAATTCTACTTACCAAGTCCATGAGTGAGGGTCGTGTAACACTCAGGAGGGCCAGGGCTGGTATCACGGGTAATATATCAGATGTGGCTGGCTTTTAGGGGGTCCCTGGGTCCCCAATGTGCACAAAATCTCCTTTTTGATGTCTCCGACTACCCATCCCCACTCTGATATCTGACAATGACAACAGACAACCAGGTCTCGGGGCTAGCCGTTGCTTTTTTACTAGCAGGACAAAGTAATACAAATGTACATATGGAGTAATCCTTCACATACAATACAGCGATCTTTGTAGGTAGTGCCCAATTGAGCAGGTGATGGTGCTTGGAGCAGGAATGCTTTGGATAGTTTTACTAGTAGTTGCTTGGGTAGTTAAACTTGTATATACTTGTAAAGATGGCCTGTATCCAGGGGGTTAGTCCTCAACAAACTGGGTACACGTATGTAGAAGAGGAACTAGAATGTGCCAGCAGCGGGAGACCCTCAATTTCTGCCAGACTAGCTAAGGGCTTCTTAAATATAGATTTGTCCCAAAGACTTACTTGAATAGAGAGATACGTGTGAGGTCCCAGATGTATGGATAGGCAGGTCCGTAAGCTTTAATGCTTGTAAGCTTGGAGCTTCAGAGGAAAACACTCTCTGAGGAGAATCTTGAGTACAGAGGAAGAGACATCTCTGCTTGCAGTGCTCTGAGGGTTGGCTGCCATTTTCAGCTTTCCATGTGTCTGTGTCTACATGTCTTGTCTACCGCTAGCTCCACACAAAGAACTCAGACAAAAGGTCCCCAACCCCCCCTAGAGGGGGCTGTAACTCCTCCTCCTCCAGGCCAGTCAAGGGAGCTTGATTGGTCCTGAAGGTCACCTGATTATACTGGACACCCCTTTACACTGGCAACTCAAATTACAATGGCAAAGTATAGGCAGGAGTAGTTCACAAAAACATCCACAAGATGGCGCATTAATAGACTCCCTGGGGGGCGGAGCCTGACCGTCAAACGAGATGGCCGCTTGATCTGTAGCTCAGTCACTCGTACGCCCGAACTTCACCCCTTTACTACAGCTATATCGAGCGAACATGGTCAAGACTGGCGGCAATCGATTGGGGGGATCCTCGGGTACCCCCCGGACACATTCTTCACAGTCTGGAATGCAGCAATACCTGCGAAAGAAAGATCCCCGTCCCCTCAACTTACCTCCAAGATGGCGCCGGAAGAGGGAGATAGCAGCGCTGAGGAAATGGCGCTGGAATCTGATGTGGAGAGTCAGTCGCATGATAGAGGTCAGACCACTGTTATTACTCAAAACTTTCTGCGTAAAGCCTTGTCTCAGGCCATCGCCCCGGTACTGGCCGAAATTGCAGAGCTCCGAGCCGACTTGAAGGCTATGGATAAGAGAGTCGAAAAGCTTGAAACTACCCAAAGAGAAATAGTTCACTCTGCGTCCTCTATGTCCTCCCAGCTGGAGACGCAGGCGGACTTCATTAACAAAAGCTTTCTACAATTGGAGGATTTGGAAAATTGCAATCGTAGACGCAATGTGAGAATACGGGGCATCCCAGAGTCGTATGAGTCGGACTCCCTACCAGGTACAGCCTGTAAGATTTTTGAGATGTTATTGGGGCCTGATAGACTTACCGTAGCAGCCATTGAAAGGATCCATAGAGCGATACGCCCCAGACCAGGGCCTGAGGACCCACCTCGCGATGTTATATGTGCCCTGCTCTCTTCAGCCGACACTACGGCTATTCTTCAGGCAGCTAGAGACTCCTCAGCGCTAGATCTAGAGGGGGCAAAAATACAGATTTTTCAAGACCTTTCTCCGTCTACGCTACAGAAACGTAGAGCAATGAAACCCCTACTGGATGCCTTGAAGACCCGCAAGATCCCATATTCATGGCTTTTCCCCTTTGGCCTGTCTATTCTTCATAACGGACGGCGATTTAATGTATACTCACCTGCAGACCTCCCAGGTGCATGGGCGACTATTGGTGCTGCACCAGTGGACATCCCTTCCTGGCTCCCGATACCACTGGATTCTCGGGATGAAAGAGAGACTACCTCCCTGTTGCTTTCTCCTCGAGCCCGGAGCCGACTCCGCTCCCCTAGAGCTCCCAAAGGAACTCCTCGCCGACGTGAACTGGTTCTCCGTGACGAGTAATCACTCGTTTATGGACCTGTGCTGTCCCCGGAGGACTTTACTCTTTACTGGATCGTGAGATATTTCTAAATTGCTACTTGAGGAATACCTGTCGTACCTCGTATGCTATAACGGAGATTTTGGTTAAGATGTTTTATACAGTTTGTTATTTGGGCTTGTACCATTTCCCCCCTTCAGATCAGATGGGACGTGTATTGTGTGCACTTCTAATTGAGGAGACGCCTACTTGGACAAATGCTTCTAGTCTTTTTGAGTTAGAAATATGCTGGTAATGGACTAGTTCTTTCAGTTCTAAACCGTACTTCTCATATTGTTAGTCTATGTTGCTTTGCCCCGCCCCTTTTTCCGCTCTTTGTCTACTCCCCTGACTTCTCCCTCTTATGGTTACTCTTGCCCCGTACTCCCCCACTCGCCGCGCCCTCCTACAGCACCACGCCTCCTCCCTTCCAATTCCCTTGCCTCCCCCCCACCTCCCCTTTTCTCCCCCTTCTTCTTCCCATACTCCCGTGCGCCCCCAGGTTTACGCGTTAGTACGCTAGATTCTGATTAAGCTACTTCCGGTCCCCTCTCTTGGACTTCTTCCTGGGCGCGTGAGGTGGATTGTATTTATATATGTTCACATTGACCGAATGCTTGTTATTCTCTACTGCGCATTGGCAACAATGCTTCCACGAGAGTGTCTCTTGGCACCTGAGGTGGATGCGACTCCCACCCTCCGATACTGTATGTGATGCTCCCTATTCTTTTACTCTCCCTTTCTCCATCTTTTCTCCCTGCCTTTGTCTGTTCGTTATTTGCTGGCTTGTTGGTTTGTTAGGTTCCAGCTGTGTGACTTGTTTTTGTTAGTTTTTCTGCCTGTCCTTTGACCTGGTTCTTTTTTGCTAGTACTGGTAGGGGGGTGGAGGAGGGCTCCCAATTGATCAGGCTTTTCTTCACCCGTTCCCTACCGCTTCGCTAGACATAGAAGTATTCTTGTTAACTTTTTACCTGCTTTAGTTGGTCTGGTTTGGTGCGGTGGACGCACAGATTCTATCCACCGTACTTTTGTGAGCTGCACTGATTGACTGACTTCCCCTTTTTCCTCGTTCCTTTGTCCTTCCCTCCCCCCCTCCCCGCATATCTGACCTACCCTGTGTGTCTACTCTACCCTTGCCTGATTTATCTTCTCTCTATCTTGTCTGAATTCTTGAACTTGATCTTGCCTTCTTCTGCGTGCTTCACCTCCTCTATCTCCTTTATCTCTTGCTCTGTTTTCTTTGGTTTTACTCCCCTTTTTCTCTCTCTAGCTGTTAGAATATCCGAGATTACCACGCTGCCATGGCAACCACGATGTGTTTTTCACTGAATACAAAACGCCTAAACTCCCCGAATAAGCGTAACGGTTTGTTTCACATGCTTCGACGTAGGAAAGCTAACTTGGTCTTTCTTCAAGAGACCCATTTTAAAGATGGTAAAATCCCCTATATCCCCAAGAGGCAGTTCCCTCAACATTTTCATAGCACCCATCCCTCTTCTGCCTCCAAAGGAGCTTCACTGCTTATCCATCATTCCATACCGCTATATTTTTGTAAAAGGAACGGTGGCCTCAGTTATGTACACCTTTGCTTCTGTATATGCCCCCAACCAGGGCCAGGTCCCTTGGATCTTAGATATGTTACGAACTCTAAAACTATTTGCGGAGGGACATCTCATTTTGGGGGGAGACCTCAATATCACTTTTGATTATGCCCTGGACTCTACGGCTCGTAGACCCACCCAAAGCCAAAGGTCAATCGGCAGGCTTATGTCCTCTTTGCAGGATCTGCAATTGCTAGATGTTTGGTGGACTTTGCACCCATCAGCTAAAGACTTTACCTTCTTTTCTAATACTGCCCGGACCTATCATAGGTTAGACTACTTTCTAGTATCCCGCACCCTTCTCTCTAATGTCTTGGATTCCGCTATTGGTAATATTGATTTTTCAGACCATGCCCCTGTCTCACTGCAAATTCTCCTCCAAAATGTCCCGAGACCTCAGTGGTCATGGAAATTAAATGAGTCATTACTAGATTCCGAAATAGACGCTGAATGGATTGGAGATAAATTAAAAGAGTACTTTGCAATACATTCAGCTTCTTCTTGTAGTTTACCCATTGTCTGGGAGGCTCACAAGTCTTATGTCAGAGGTTATTTTATATCCCTAGCCACGCGAGTAAAGAAAGACACCCGAAAACGCCTTGATGAGATATTGTTACGTATAGCTCAGATTGAAAAATTGCACAAGCGCTCCCTGACGGACGCAGCCCATGATGAGTTAGTATCCTTGAGGGACCAACTTAAAGATTATCTTAATCGCCAATCTGCTAAACAACACCTTCACTATCGGAAATTACTTTATGCGCATGGAGATAAGGGGAGTCGTATTATGACCAACCTTTTGAAAAAGGAAGGGAAAAAGCTTTTTATATCCTCTATTCGTACTCACAAGGGCCCCTTAGCAACTGCCACACTCGATATAACTAAAGAATTTCTTTCTTTTTATTCTAGTCTTTATAACCTGGATACTGCCCTATCTAAGGAGGAGAAGCGATCCAAAATTGAGAAATTCCTTGGAGAATCCTTATTGGCCCCTATCTCGCAGGAGGAAATTCTAGACACGTTGGATGGTTTCCAAATGGGTAAGAGCCCAGGTCCAGATGGCCTCCCCCTCCGTTACTTTAAACAATTTAAGGAGATCCTTTGCCCTCACCTCACCTCTTGGTGCAATGCCCTTCTATCGGGTGCTCAACTCCCCCCACAAGCACAAGAGGCCCATATTACATTAATACACAAAGAGGGTAAAGATTCCTCTGATTGTGGTAGCTACCGACCCATCTCTTTGTTAAATCTAGACATTAAGTTATGGGCAAAATTGCTCTCTAGACGACTACAATCATTTATCCCTGGCCTGGTCAGAGATGAACAATCCGGATTTGTAATGGGTCGAGAGGGTTGCCACAGTATGATGAAGCTTTTACCTGCTATACATGTAGCTCGGATCACAAAACACTCCCTGGTCTTGCTTAGAGTTGACGTAGAAAAAGCGTTCGACAGGGTTGATTGGTCTTTCTTGCGTCTTGCGCTGATAAAATTTGGCTTCCCACAACGGTTTATATCCGCTATCTTCTCTCTGTACGATTGCCCGTCCGCTCGTCTCCGAGTTAATGGCACGCTATCTGATAGTTTCGTCATTTCTAACGGGACGAGACAGGGGTGCCCCCTTTCCCCAACCCTCTTTATCCTTTTTATTGAAACCCTCCTTCAGGCAGTGCGCCAGGATGATAGGATCAAGGGAGTGCGGGTACAGGAAGATGATCTACATGTTACTGCTTTTGCAGACGACCTTTTGTTTCTTATAATCAATCCTGAAGACGGTCTACCCGCTCTTTGTGATAAATTATTAGAATTTGGCAAACTTTCAGGTTACAAGACCAACTTCTCGAAGTCAGAAGTTTTAAATATTACTTTGTCGAAGCCTATGGTTAATATCCTACGTACCCGTACCTCCTTCTCCTGGGCGTCCTCGGAAATCAAATACTTAGGTATTTCTTTGACATCTGACCCTACGGCCCTTTTTAGTAGGAACTTCCCTCCTTTACTAGATGATCTTAAAAGATCCCTCTCTTCCTATGCGACACTACCAGTTTCCTGGTTTGGCCGCAAGGCTATTATTCAGACCTATCTCCTCCCAAAAGTATTATATAAACTAATGATGCTACCGATCCTAATCCCGAAGTCGTTTTTTGTCTCACTTCGTCAAATCTTCTCTAAGTTCATTTCGGAAGGGGGATTGGGCCTCCCTAATCTCTTTAACTACTACCGGGCGTCATTGCTTAGCTGGTGGACAGAGCTGGCTACTCCGTTGCATTCCCCGATACCATCTCAAATTCTCTCTAATCATTATGGCTCTACTTTTTTGCGTCACCTATGGATACCAGCGCTAAGTATTAGACGAACTTCTCAAGACCCGTTTTTGGACAGTGCCCCTTATGTATGGTCCACATGCGGCTCACAATTAGCACCCCAACCTTCCCCTTTATTACCACTGGGTTTTCTTCCAGACTTAGTGGGGGTGGATGCGCACGCTTACCGATCCATTTGGGCCCGATTGAACCATTTGTCATTGAGAGATATCTCTACTGAGGCCGGCCTACTTCCGTTAGAAGATATATTGGCTAGGGTTCCTGACCTGTCCATCTCTTTCCTACATAAACGGCATTTATCCCACGTTTTACATAAGGTTCGTGACTCTCTCCCATTTCGCTATGATCTTACCCCTTTCGAGAAGGCGCTATCTTCCAGTACTAAGATGCTTAGGAAAGTTTCCCATTTATTGCACTTGCATATCTCTCCTCCCTCCACGTACAAACCGGCATATTTGTCGTCATGGGAAAGAGAACTTGATCTGTCTCTGTCTCCGGAGGAGGTTAGTTCTGTACTATCTAATTCTCATGGTACCTCGCCATGTGTCCGTATCCAAGAAAACCAATTTAAGCTACTGGCGCGTTGGTACCGAACGCCTGACTGGCTCCGCCAGCGAGGTCTTACCACCACAGATATGTGCTGGAGGTGCAACTTGGAGAGAGGTACCTATAAACATCTCTGGTGGGACTGCTCTCTAATGAAACCATTTTGGGCTGCTGTTCAGACTTCCCTTCGATTAGTTTCTTGCAGATCGTTCACAATAACCCCAAAGATTGTGTTTCTGAATCTCCCCTCCCCAGGCTATAATCCTAAAAAGAGCAAGTTGGCTAATCACCTATTGTCGGCAGCAAAATTGACCATCCCGTTATTTTGGATGCAGAAGATCACCCCGCCTATTTCTGTTTGGGATGATAAAGTATCACAAATTGCTAGGTTCGAGGAACTTTTGGCCTGCTCACAACGTTCTCATGATACTTATAGAAGTACATGGTTACTTCGGAATGTAAGCATGACACCTTGATTCGTGACCGCCTTGGCAGCTCATGAAGTCTGCGGATCTCCATTCTGTTTGTTCTTTCTTTCTGTTCCCTCTCTTACGCTATACTCTGTTTCTTATTCCTGCGCTCTACCTTCCCTTCCTGTCTCTCATTTATGTTTTTTCTGTTCTAGTTCTCTCACTCTTGTCCTTCTTAAATGTTAAGTTCCCTCAACTCCCAATCCCTGATTTCCCTTCCCTGCCCGTTGCCCCTCTGTCTTTCCCTAGCCTCCCTTCCCTTCCTCATTTTTATTTTTAGTCAGTCATGTAAGGCTTAACTTTGTAACTTTCTTATAGTTCATACTGAATTATGTGATATACAACATTGCTTTTCGTTTTGCTGTATGTACTTGTTTGAGCTCTCTCTTTTCAATTGTAGCTCACGCTCATGTATTTGTTTATTTTGTGTTATTTCTGCTCAATAAACTTTTGAATTAAAAAAAAAAAAAAATTAATAGACTCCCTGTGTGCTGGCTCTGGTAATATATAGAAGGAATGAAGGGGGAGGAAACGCTTTACCTTATATGCAAATGTCCATACCATCTCGGTCTGCAAGGACTATTAAAGGGAATGGGACGAGCAGTACCGGGACATTACAGTCGGGCTGGATTCTTCTCCCTGCGCAGCGTCCCCTTCCGGCCTTGAATTCACTCTGCTAGGCATCGGGCCTGGGCAGAGCCGACTGCGCATGCCCGCACTACAAGCGTGCAGGCGATGGCGGCAGGGAAGGCCATGTGGTATCCAGACCCCCATCCAGGAGGGGAGGGGAGCACTGATGATGGCTGCCCTGTGTCCACGATGTCTGCGGGCTAGGAGTGACAGCAGGCTTTCCAGAGATCCCAGGAGCAGCTGCAAGGTGACCGGAGGCATGGCCAGGCTGGCCGGGTCCTTAGCAGGGGAGCCGGGAGATGAGCCGCGTGGATGGCGGGCGCCATCTTGGATCCTGTGTGGATGCAGGCTGCTTCAAAACGCGGTCCCCGGAGAAACCGCTCGATGGAGAAGTCGTGGGATGCCCCAGGAGGGGTTAAAGAGGATCGCTGTGTCCCCCTGCGAGATTTGCCCATGTCGGAAGGGCTGTAGAGAAGCCGGTCGGTCGGAACAGCAGGCTATATCGGAGGCCGGGGAAGGAGCTCAGGCGACGTGCGTCTCTACTCCTCCATAGCCAGGCCACGCCCCCCCGGAGAGGCACTTTTAGACCTAATTTTAATAAATGAACCTGACAGACTGTCAAAAGTGGAGGTTGGTGGACATCTGGGTAATAGTAAGCATAACATCATATGTTTTCTTGTACACATTAAGAAGATGTTCATTAGAGGGGGTACAAAAACACTAAACTTCAGGAAGGCCAATTTTAACCAGCTGAGAGAGGAGCTTAGCAGCATACACTGGGACAATGTCCTCAACGTGACGGGAACACAAACAAAATGGGACATCTTCAAAAATATACTAAACTAGCAGGAGGACCCGGCTTCGCACGGGTATATTTCATTTTTTGTTTGTGTAGTGGCCCCATAAGAATTGTCCAGTTTTGCACTGGTGTATTTTGTATATCGTTTGTGTGTGTCCATAAGCGTCATGTGATCATGTGTATCTCATTTCGAATATCAGTGAAAAACCTGTGATCAGTTGTTATGGAGACCTTGAGTTGGGAATGCTGTATCTCAGCAATGGTACTTCCGAGCGAGTTGGAGTCTCGTCTTAAACCTTCCCGGATACCTGAAGTATCTCTGTACCAAATTTGGTGAAGATCGGTCCATTCGTTTGGTCGCGCATAAAGAACAGACAGACAAGAATTCATTTTTATAAGATAGAGAGAAGAGATGAGTATAACGCACTATATAAACTGGCCCTATCTGACCCTGAGGTAATTGTACGGTACCGGATTTATACAGTCTCTTAGCTCTCTGTGGTGCTCCCTCGGTGCAGGCCTGGGTCCAGGAACTCAGCAAACTCGGTCTTGGGTGAAGGTCTGAACACGGTGATGGCAGTCTAAGGCACAGTCTGCAACATGCGCAGCAAACCGCTATAATGGTAAGGCACCTCCAGAAAACAGTCTATGAATATTTGGTTGAGCTGCAGCCGTCCATAGCAAGTCTCTCAACCGGCCTTTAGTCTCTAGTAAGACTCTCAACAACACTGCTGCTTTTTCCTGTAAGCCTCTGCAGTGCTTCGGGCCTTGCACTATGCTCTTAGAGGCTATGGCTGACTAACAGGTCCTCACAGCACAGAATCTGGGCCCAAACTGGCTGCTCTCAGCTTCCTGCTCCACGTCACTTCTTTTGGACTGCACCATTAAGCAGGCAGAACCAGGGAGATTATTGTCTCTTACATTAGTACAGTCCTAGGCAATAAAAGGTAATGTCACAGAAAAGTTTGAAAGGGGCAACTAACTCCTACAATTCTCAGGTGCCTTTGACTATTTTATTCATGGGCATTCTCCTTTCACCTGTTCTATAAAAAGCAGCAAAATAAACCCGTTAGGGTGCATTCACACTGAGTAAACGCTAGCTTATTTTGTAGAGTAAAATTACACTTGTAAATTTTGCTATTCCATTGACTTCAATGACATTTTACAGGCGTATTTTTACAGGCGTATTTTTTACAGGCGTATTTTTTACAGGCGTATTTTTACACTTGTAAAAAAATATCATTGAAGTCAATGGGATAGCAAAATTTACAAGTGTAATTTTACTCTACAAAATAAGCTAGCGTTTACTCAGTGTGAATGCACCCTTACAGTCAGCGTAGTTTTTATTCACACACTTCATTTCTATGGGTCCATAAACAAGGCTGTAGATTTTGTGTCCAAGTCCTATACCAGGAACAGAAATTATTAAGCCTATCCTACTGTAGGAAATCCAACAAGTCTTTATGCAGATCCAGAGCTGCGGATAACACACGAAAATGTGTTTATTTTTTTTAAGGATTAGTATTCACGAACAGTAAAAACTACTACACGTGTGCAGTAGGCCTTAGCCAAAGCTTACACTTAGGCTAAGGCCACACGTACCATAATTCAGCGCAGTCGATTCATCTTTTTTCATTATTGTTTTGCAGAATTTACCTCGCTGGCCTTTCTTCGCTTATTATACTTATATTGGAAACATCAGCATTTCCCCAGGTATAATGGACATGTTCAGACTTTCAAAAATTTGTCACACACTCAGTCACTATAAAAGATACTGTAAAACTAAAGCGTTTCTATAACAAGGAGCTTCCGTCCTCTAGAAAAAATAAAAAATTCAGCGTACTGTCTGCTTTCTCGATCTGTGCTGGTCCCGTAGCTCTTTACCGCCAGAAGGCGGAATTCTAGCGGTATACAAAACCGCATGAGCCCCAGGCGGTGAAAGGACCTCTGTAAAGGGAAATGTATCACAAAGCTCTCGAGGGGGGAGTGAAAGCCAAACACCTGCTCCAGACCGCAAATGGTGCCTTTCAGGTCCGCTTCACATCTGTGTCAGACGGAGCCCATTGAAATTGGCAGAGGCAAACAAAAATAAATAAAAATTGCAGCACGGACAATTATATCTACGGAAACGCTGGCAAATTCCCTGTAGATATAATTGAACAGAAAGTTCATGGAGTTTTCCTCTGCTGACTACTTTCTGTTACAAAGAGCTGCAGGAAGAACAGCGATGCGTTCACGCCGCAGTTGTTCCCGCAGCGCTTTAGCGCTGTGCTTCCGGCCAGTGCTTTAAAGTCATAGCAAATGCGAGATGGATTGGGACCTGCAGATGCTTAAAATTGATAGGCATGTCGCTTGGTAGCAACACCTGACACTGAAGAGATGAATGACCTCGCTTTGAATAGTAAATACAGAGCAGCCCTCCCACAGTATTAGGGTCCATTCACACGGAGGAAAATGACGCTGTATTTGGCACTGAATTTTTAGAGCTGGAAAAAAAAAAAAAAAAAAAAAAAAGA
Source organism: Leptodactylus fuscus (assembly GCF_031893055.1). Classification (NCBI taxonomy): domain Eukaryota; kingdom Metazoa; phylum Chordata; class Amphibia; order Anura; family Leptodactylidae; genus Leptodactylus; species Leptodactylus fuscus. The sequence continues at coordinate 221,919,749 of NC_134265.1, read as the reverse complement.
AAGCCTCCGAATTGATTTCAATGGGCTCTGCTAGCTTTTTTTTTTTCTCTCCCACGCATGTAATTTTCCGCTAGCTGAAAATACAGCGCCATTTTCCTCTGTGTGACTGGACCCATACTATGACCTGACCTGACATCTCGGTAATGAAAACCGCCTCACCGGCAGACTGGTGAAGTTGCCCATAGCAACCAATCAGAGCTCAGCTTTCACTTTACCTCAGCAGCTCCAGTGATGAAAGCTCCTGCATAGTAAGCAATAATGACACCATGAGGCAGTTTTCGCCTGACCAATATTGCTGCTCAGTAAGGCTGCTTGCACACTACAGGATTTTTCACGGCTCCCTGGGCTGTGGATACTACATCTCCATAAACTTCTATAGAGCTGCAAAAGTCACAGCTTTGTGCACAAAGTTTTCTATGGAACCACCGAATCCACGGCACGGAAGCCCGTAAAAAAAAATACTGTAGTGTGCAAACAGCCACTAAGGATACCAGACATGTTTTGTCAGTGCATTCATGTATGTGTGCACGTGTGTGTGATCCACGAGTATGTATCCGTGCACGCATGCACATATATCATCCATATGTGTATGTGCGATCCATGAGTTTGTGCGTGTGCAATGCAAGTGTCCACGTGTGCAGTAGTTGTGTGTGCGCTCTGTTCGTCCATGTATATAGTGTGCATCCATCCGAGTGTGTTCCTCGTGCGTGTGTATGGTGTGCGTGTGGTATTTATGGGGGTAGTGTTTGTGTTGTGTGCATCTAGAGTGGTCTGGTTTTTGTGTTGTGGGTTGGTGTATGTGTGATGTTTAGATGGTTTTGGTGAAATACGTGTTGTGGCCCCTTTAGTGGTGACTTTTGTGCAGTCGCTATAATTCGTCCCTGTCAGTCACAAACTGTTTCCCTTCAGCGCTTTCACATTTCCCAATTCTATGGATAGTGCCTAACTTCAGGGACCCAAATCTCATGACGAGGAGGGGCGCTAGCAAGATGTAACGTGCGCAGTACTCTGCTCCTCTGGGTGGAGAGGGGGGGGGGGGGGTGCGCGCTAAATTTCACTCAAATCAGGCAAGAACTGTGGATTTGTATAGAGCAGACTACTACAGATTTGGAGATCTATAAAATATATAGATATCAAAAGGCAGGAAATTTCAGCTATTTGCAGTTTTGCTGATAGCCAGCTCTGTTATCTCTATGTAAACACACAGATAATATGCAACTGCTTGTACTGAAGCCACTGAGTATTATCTGATCTGCAGAAGCTGCTGCCACAGATGAGAAACCCCCCCCCCCCCCCCCCCTTTAATCCAAATTGGCAGATGTAGAAGAGCTTGGTAGGTGGTGCATTTATGAAAATGTAGCAGAGCCTTACTTGCGGTAACAACTGATGGCAGGTTTTTCAATGATATCCATACTGATACACATGATGCTTGTGGATCAATAGAAACTCACAGCTTCTTCAGTGTTCACATACACACAGCTTTCCATAGCAACTACTCTATTCGTATGGGGCCACTACACAAACAAAAGATTAAATATACCTGTGCAAAGCCAGGTCTTCCTGCTAGAAAATATATAATATACACACACTACATATTGTTACTTTACACAAACCTCTGTTTCCAGTTTATTCTCTCCCACAGCTCTACTACAGCAGCCTCCCCCTGTCCCCCCTTTAGCTCAGTCCTGTACAGCTTCTACCTTGCATAAGGCTATTGTGACCGGTCACACTTGTGTGGAGCCTTTACATAACTGACAGGTTTTTTTGCAGGACCTACAAAAAAAAAAAAAAAAAAAAAAATCCTGGCACAGAGGCCAAGTTCGCACAGTTTTTTTGGTCAGGATTTTGAGGCCATAGCCAGATACAGTCTCAAAATCCTGACCAAAAAGATGGCTCTCATTGAAGTCAATGAGATCCACTCAGGTCTTTTTTCCAGGAGCAGTTTCTTCTGGAAAAGAGGAGAGCTGCTCATTCAGGCTGTTTTGCCTCATGATTCGGCCTGAAGACACACCCTCCTCCAGACTCGGCCCCTTCATTGGGCCTGGAGTGGAGTGCGCAGCTGGATGCCGGGGGTAGTGCACCAGCTTTCAGTCGCAGTTACCTGGCTTTAGGTCCTGAACCTGAGGCAGCCTCCTCCTCAGGTTTCAGACCAAAAAAAAAAAAAAAAAACCTCCGTCTGAACTTACCCTTAGTATTGCTGGCAGTTTGTAGACCTGCAGCAAAGAAGAAATTCCACCTTTGTTTGTAAACCACACAGTAGAATAAAGATATCATGTGAAGACAACCATTGCAATGGGAAACTTCACTTTATTTTTCTGGAGACATTTCAGAAACAAATATACAATACAATAAGAATTGTGACTTTTTGGAGTCTAGACCATAATTGCAAGAACTTTCTAAGATCTGTCAGAATTGCTAGCTGGTTAAGGAAAACATTTTTTTGTACCGTGTTAGCCAGTGGATATGAAATCAATAAAAAAAAACAAAACGAGTCTTTGGTAGTGGATCCCTTTATTAATGACTAATGACAGATTAAGAGTTTTCGAAATATACCTGAGGAAGAAGCAGAAAGCATCAAAAGCTTGTAATCTGTCATTAGTAAGGGGGCGTTCACACAATCGTCAGTGTCCGCTGCTAATGTCCGCACAAGATTTTGAATGGACATTAGCAGCGGACACAGATTGTAGTGTGAACGCCCCCCCTTAGACATTAAAAAAATGTATCCACTTCTGAAGATTCAAGTTTTTTTTTAGCTGGTTATGTTCATAGGAAACTTTACAGCAAAAAGACAAATTGAAACATTTCATAGAACTAATAGTTGATACGTGAGATGAAGGTCCAGCCAGGTGTCCATGTCACATGTTCTCCACTCCTGAAGCAAGCACAAGTCTAGAAGAGAAAGTAAGTTCATGTCATTTTACAGAAAAATGGGAAACCGGATACGACAAAATAAATTTGGAATGCTATAAGATACGACAACCGACCGACAAAAACGCTCCACTACATACTTTTGGAATGAACATTTTACCGCCATTGCAAACAAAGAAAAACTCTTAGCACACCGTCATCCGTCCACACAACACCGACAACCTGCTGCAAAACCAAGACCGCAGGATGCAGCAAACAAAGCCTGAGCAGCCACCTTTAGACCAGAGGGTTTTCTGGCGACTGGTGTCAGATGCTGGTCAATGCAGCTACACTCCCGCCACGATGCTGTATGAGCTAAGCAGCGCAGGTACTAAAGTGAAGTCCTCAATTGGAAATCTGATATGGATAAGGCCTAAAATACCAACTCTTGAAGCTCCCTGTAAAAGAAAGCAGGGATTCCTGTAACTTGCAGGCCCAAATAGCACATGATCTCCAGCCCCTGCTAAGCCCCATACCACTCGCGGTGATGTTACCGAAATATAGACAAGCATAGCGATACGCTCCGGCCGAAAGCGTGGCCACCATGCGCTATAGTACAAGCAACACCACCACTTGTAGCACAGTGCCCAACAAGCACCAAAAATCCATGTGCTGCCTGTGCCTACATATCACAGAAGTCACCGCCATCTTCCTCAGGGAGCTCCCAGAGTTGAGACTCCAGGCCTCATCCAGCCAGACGCCCACTTAAGGGCTTCACTGAAGCAGCTACACCACTCAGACCACACAGCACCGCAGAAAGAACACAGCTACACTGGCCAGCGTTTGATACCAGTTGCCAGAAAGCCCATCTGGACTTTAGGCGCCTACCCATGACTCGGTTCACCACAACCCTTAGCGTTAACCCCACAGCAAACTGCCTGTACTGTATGAAAAGAGTTTTGAGTACCAAGAGAGGTTTTGCCTTCATCCCATTAAAAAGACCCCATGCTAAAAGTTGATACTACAAGTAGACGTACTAAATATAGCAGTCTACCCACATCCTCCACCACCCTCTCCATCACCACATGAAGGCTCAGATTCATAAGGAGGGGTTTATGAACCCTTACCTCCGACGCAACAATGGTAAAGGCAGTTTTGGGAACTACAGACTATAAAGGATAATGTGCCACAGCTTTGAAGAGACTCACAAATGCAAACCACATATGGACAACCATCAATAACCCGCCCCATCTTACAAGAACACTGACACACTGCAACATCGCACAACCTAAACATAGCATGCACCGACAGGACCCCTCAGAGATCTGGCACAGAACAGGAATGCCAACTCCTGAGAACGAAAGCAGCCATTTCCGTAATTAGCAGGAGCGAACAGCACATGATCTCCGGCACATGTGCTGCCCGTTCCTACAGGTCACAGAAGTCACCACCATCGTCTTCAGGGAGCTCCTGAGTTGGACTCCAACTGTTACCCACAATCTCCACTTGGTGGGGTTTAGTTCAGCACCTACACTGCTCAGATCATACAGCATCACAGTGCGGGAATCACAAATCCCATGCAGCTTGTGACATGTCCCCTCAGTGCTAGCCGGATGCAGGATTTGACAAGTCGTGACAGCCATCCACACCTAGTCTACATCTACTTGCCCCTTCATGACTCTACAACGCATTATCTTTCTAACAACTAACCACACAGTAGGATACAAGCTTTATAAACCTAGATTAGAGGTCAGTTCTCAAGGACACAGGCAAAACCTAAAGAGCACATAGTAATCTACCGCTAGTGCCCTCCACCACCCCTGCCATCACCACACGAAGGCTTGAATTCATAATGAGGGACTTATGATCCATAGACCTCCGACATAACAATGAAGAGGATAGCTTTAGGCACCAGTTTTATATTGATCCTTGCTCACAGCAGCTGCAAAATACCCAAAAAAAAGGCCAAATGGAACTTACCTACAATCTTGTAGAGGGCAAGGTGATGTTCTTCTAGTAGTAGATCCAGCTTTCACAGCTACAAAAGAGGAAAACACGACACTTAAAAAACCGTTTTAGTGTCGATTCAGAAACTGCAGGAGATTGAATATTGTTGGATTTCTTAAAATCGACATCAGACAAAGGGTAGAACTTATGCATCAGAGTTATATAGTGAGCAGAACATTCAATACAGTAACACTTACCGTACTTACCCTGATCTTCTCAGCAGAACAAACATAAATCAACATTATCACAATAGCATTATATGGTGAACAGACATACTAAACTATGTTGTTAAAGTAAGAAAGGGGATGGAGGGGTGGGAAGTGTGTGTGTGTGTGTGTGTGTGTGTGGGGGGGGGGGGGGCAGAGTCATTCTGATCAAAGTATTAAAGTGATAACCCCTCCATTATCACAATGATACAGTGACAATAATGACCAAGATTTTTTTAGTGAACAGTTACCCAAGAGTTGCCCGAGACAGTAATAAGGGTAGTGTGTCTAATATTATATACACAGAGAAAGGTGGAGGAAGACAAGGCCAGCAAATACAACCTATAACCCCGACAGAGTTGATCCAGAGGAAGGCGAAAACTGGCAGTCAGTACAAGACCCAGGATCAACTATTCTAACAAGTGTAAAACCCTCATACAGTAGGGAATATTGAAATATAATATCCACAGTGTGTCGTTTTATAACATTCATGTACACATTAGATAAGGTTGCATAAAGAGAAACATACATAAAGTACAGCCCTACAGAGTTGATCCAGAGGAAGGCAAAAAACCCCATGAGGCCAATGCCAATAACCCCATGTTATGGGAAAAAAATTCCTTCCCGACTCCAGTACGGCAGTCAGTATAAGACCCTGGAAAAACTCGTCTAGATTTACCATTAGGACTGGGGACAGCCAAAAAAAAAGTAGCAATACATGCATTCTCTATAGTAGGTTGAGCTAGGGCTGGGCCGACAGTCTCACCATACAGTTGTATGGTGAGCTGCCATTTCCCTACAGCTTATATTAGTCTAGGCATACTAATGCCATTAGGATTAGACTCATTTCTATCATGGTATTAGAGGGAAAAACCTACTACAACTCAGGGGGCCTAGGGCAGAGACTAGCCAAAGCAGAAAGTTACTCTGATGGCATGGTGAAGCAAGAAATGCAGAGCATCAATTGCAAAGTTGGTTTGTTTTTTAATTTAATTACTAGCCTTCACACGGTGTTACATCAATATCCCCTCCAATATCAATGCAACGGGTCATGCTCCGGCACCCTATCTAGCTAGGACTAGGGATGGGCTATGGCCTCACCATGCAGTTGTATGGTGAGCTGCCAGGTTGTTTTATTAGTCTAGGCATACTAATGCCACTAGGCGGCGGCGTTCTCATCAGAGCATTAAAGCAATAACCCGCCCAACTATCACAGTAACACAATGACAAAAGCAGCCAAAACCGCCGGACTAGGGCTAGACCTATTAATGCCATTAGGAATAAGGGAGGCCAGTTCCATCAAATGCATTAATGTAATAACCGACCGAAATATCACAGAAATACAATGACAGACGGCTAAACCCGTCAGGATCTGCTCTCAAGTAAGAACTGGCAGGCATAGCTCTCTATAAGACCCGCCAAGGCATAGATCTGTTAAGAACCACCGGGCGCTGTCTCTATAAGAACTAGCAAGCACAGGTCTCCCTATAAGAACGGTCACCTTCAGAGCTCCCACAGAGTTCCACAGGCAAAGCTAAGAGCAAATAAAAGGGGGGAAACCTACCGTGTCAACTCAGCCGGTCCCACGTCTCTGCAGCACACCAGTCCACGCGCCGTCCTCCTTCTGCACAACTAGCTTCCGTATACTACAACAGCTGTATTTAAGGCATCACATGCTTGCCACACCCCCTCACGTGTTTCTGAGGGGGCGTGGCCAACTAATTGGGAAGGTTTCTACACAGCTGTTGTAGCACGTGCCAAACAAGTGAAAGTGGGTGTGGCTGGAATAAATTCACATAGCAGGGAAACAGCAGAATGACGAAAGCAATATGTTTCTAAAGCACGTTTTCGCCCTCTTTCTGTTCTTCAATAGTTTGGAGATGTGCACTTGGAGTAGTGCTGAGTGGAATGTTAGCAGTGTATAGGACACAAGTACCTTGTTTTTATTTTTGTGAGTAATGAAAACGTGTCTTCCTAAAGATACTTCTGTATCTCTTCACAGGACCCAAGCATCCATCTATTGCTGTTACTGTAGAATGACTAAATATACCTGTATTTCTTCCCCAGCTCCTTTACCACAAGTAGAACTTTCAATCCGTCAACCAATCTTAATACGACCAATCAACGGTATTACACTAAGACTACACTTTATATGACTGTGCTGACAGTACCAGTATTAAAGATGGTAGACGCGAAATCCTAGTGGGCTAAAGGACTTCCGGTGACGACGTGATCATGTGATCAGACTGGCGTGGGCGGAGCTATTCAGGACAGTGCCGAGTTACACAGGAAAAAGAAGTTGCAGTGAATGGAGACTGGAAGGAGGTAAGAAACGGCATGTGTAAGCAAGAGGGGTGGAAAGGGCTGGGGGAGAGGGTCAGGCTGTGTGTGAGCATGATATAGGAGTTTGGATGGGTAAAGGCTAAATACTAGACTCCGTAAGGACCGTCTGCCGATACAAGGTCACATGACCGGATAGGCGTGTCTTTACTTGTAAGCAAGACCTTCCACAGTATCCTGTGTAGTGGAGCAACATGGAGAGCTGCGAGGTGCACGATTTAGTGAAGGGGGGGAGATACAGTAGGTGGACTGCAGGGAGTAGTGTAGAGGGGGAGAGATGTGCAGGGTCGGACAGGCCCGCCGGGAGACCGGGGAATCCCCCCGTAGGCCCCAGCCTGGACTATTAAGACCCTCATTATGGGGCCCTACCGGACCTCCACTGCCTTTTTTTTTTTTTTTTTTTTTAGTAGACAGTGGAGGTTCGGTAAGGCGTCTGCTCAGGGCTGGTGTCAGCACCCGGGCAAGTCACTGTGAAGTATGAAGGGAGACAGACTCCGTGCTGAAGAGACAGCATGTGTGAGTAATAGGGGAGACATGGGGGGGGGCAGGCTGTGTGAGCGAGAGGGGAGACATGGAGGTGCAGGCTGTGTGAGCGAGAGGGGAGACATGGAGGTGCAGGCTGTGTGAGTAATAGGGGAGACATGGAGGTGCAGGCTGTGTGAGCGAGAGGGGAGACATGGAGGTGCAGGCTGTGTGAGCGAGAGGGGAGACATGGAGGTGCAGGCTGTGTGAGCGAGAGGGGAGACATGGAGGTGCAGGCTGTGTGAGCGAGAGGGGAGACATGGAGGTGCAGGCTGTGTGAGCGAGAGGGGAGACATGGAGGTGCAGGCTGTGTGAGCGAGAGGGGAGACATGGAGGGGCAGGCTGTGTGAGCGAGAGGGGAGACATGGAGGGGCAGGCTGTGTGAGCGAGAGGGGAGACATGGAGGTGCAGGCTGTGTGAGCGAGAGGGGAGACATGGAGGTGCAGGCTGTGTGAGCGAGAGGGGAGACATGGAGGTGCAGGCTGTGTGAGCGAGAGGGGAGACATGGAGGTGCAGGCTGTGTGAGCGAGAGGGGAGACATGGAGGTGCAGGCTGTGTGAGCGAGAGGGGAGACATGGAGGTGCAGGCTGTGTGAGCGAGAGGGGAGACATGGAGGTGCAGGCTGTGTGAGCGAGAGGGGAGACATGGAGGTGCAGGCTGTGTGAGCGAGAGGGGAGACATGGAGGTGCAGGCTGTGTGAGCGAGAGGGGAGACATGGAGGTGCAGGCTGTGTGAGCGAGAGGGGAGACATGGAGGTGCAGGCTGTGTGAGCGAGAGGGGAGACATGGAGGTGCAGGCTGTGTGAGTAATAGGGGAGACATGGAGGTGCAGGCTGTGTGAGCGAGAGGGGAGACATGGAGGTGCAGGCTGTGTGAGCGAGAGGGGAGACATGGAGGGGCAGGCTGTGTGAGCGAGAGGGGAGACATGGAGGGGCAGGCTGTGTGAGCGAGAGGGGAGACATGGAGGTGCAGGCTGTGTGAGCAATAGGGGAGACATGGGGGGGGGCAGGCTGTGTGAGCGAGAGGGGAGACATGGGGGGGCAGGCTGTGTGAGCGAGAGGGGAGACATGGAGGTGCAGGCTGTGTGAGCGAGAGGGGAGACATGGAGGTGCAGGCTGTGTGAGCGAGAGGGGAGACATGGAGGTGCAGGCTGTGTGAGCGAGAGGGGAGACATGGAGGTGCAGGCTGTGTGAGCGAGAGGGGAGACATGGAGGTGCAGGCTGTGTGAGCGAGAGGGGAGACATGGAGGTGCAGGCTGTGTGAGCGAGAGGGGAGACATGGAGGTGCAGGCTGTGTGAGCGAGAGGGGAGACATGGAGGTGCAGGCTGTGTGAGCGAGAGGGGAGACATGGAGGTGCAGGCTGTGTGAGCGAGAGGGGAGACATGGAGGTGCAGGCTGTGTGAGCGAGAGGGGAGACATGGAGGGGCAGGCTGTGTGAGCGAGAGGGGAGACATGGAGGGGCAGGCTGTGTGAGCGAGAGGGGAGACATGGAGGGGCAGGCTGTGTGAGCGAGAGGGGAGACATGGGGGGGGGCAGGCTGTGTGAGCGAGAGGGGAGACATGGGGGGGGCAGGCTGTGTGAGCGAGAGGGGAGACATGGGGGGGGGCAGGCTGTGTGAGCGAGAGGGGAGACATGGAGGGGGCAGGCTGTGTGAGCGAGAGGGGAGACATGGGGGGGCAGGCTGTGTGAGCGAGAGGGGAGACATGGAGGTGCAGGCTGTGTGAGCGAGAGGGGAGACATGGAGGTGCAGGCTGTGTGAGCGAGAGGGGAGACATGGAGGTGCAGGCTGTGTGAGCGAGAGGGGAGACATGGAGGTGCAGGCTGTGTGAGCGAGAGGGGAGACATGGAGGTGCAGGCTGTGTGAGCGAGAGGGGAGACATGGAGGTGCAGGCTGTGTGAGCGAGAGGGGAGACATGGAGGTGCAGGCTGTGTGAGCGAGAGGGGAGACATGGAGGTGCAGGCTGTGTGAGCGAGAGGGGAGACATGGAGGTGCAGGCTGTGTGAGCGAGAGGGGAGACATGGAGGTGCAGGCTGTGTGAGCGAGAGGGGAGACATGGAGGTGCAGGCTGTGTGAGCGAGAGGGGAGACATGGAGGTGCAGGCTGTGTGAGCGAGAGGGGAGACATGGAGGTGCAGGCTGTGTGAGCGAGAGGGGAGACATGGAGGTGCAGGCTGTGTGAGCGAGAGGGGAGACATGGAGGTGCAGGCTGTGTGAGCGAGAGGGGAGACATGGAGGTGCAGGCTGTGTGAGCGAGAGGGGAGACATGGAGGTGCAGGCTGTGTGAGCGAGAGGGGAGACATGGAGGTGCAGGCTGTGTGAGCGAGAGGGGAGACATGGAGGTGCAGGCTGTGTGAGCGAGAGGGGAGACATGGAGGTGCAGGCTGTGTGAGCGAGAGGGGAGACATGGAGGTGCAGGCTGTGTGAGCGAGAGGGGAGACATGGAGGTGCAGGCTGTGTGAGCATGGTTGCGTCTAGATTGGAGTTGCTCCTGGTAGGTCCTCCCTCCAGCAACTCCAATCTAGTCACCTCACTAGTGAACGGTCTAGATTGGAGTTGCTGGAGGGAGGACCTGCTAGAATCATCTCCAATGTAGACTGTTCAGTACTGAGGTGACTAGAATGGAGTTGCTTCGAGGAGCTGCTGCCAGAAACTCCAATCTAGTCACTTCACTACAGGAGCAGCTAGAGTGGAGTGTCTATAGGGAGGATCCGTAACTGGCCAAGAGAGACATTGTATATGTATATAATATCAATAAAAATATAGGAAAAACACATTCCTGGACATGTTTACATATGGCATTGATATATATATATTACATAAAATATACCTATATAAATATATATTTGCCATATGCTCTGTACAGGGAGGTGACGCCGCAGCCTTACGTGTTTATTATAACTTGCGCCACTTATTGTAAGTGATAATGGAAATATATGGCAATTTAATAACTGATATAGAGCTAAATTCTGACGTATCGCTGTGCGCCTGATTTATCAGTATATAGTTAATGCAGGTAGGCTCATGATGGTCTCGGCATATTCTGTAGTTACAATAGGTGGGTCCTCCTTGCAGCAACTCCATTCTAGCTGTCTCAATACAGAACTGACTAGAATGGAGTTGCTGCAGGTAGGTTGATGGTCTGGGTATATTCTGTAGTTACAATAGGTGGGTCCTCCTTGCAGCAACTCCATTCTAGCTGTCTCAATACAGAACTGACTAGAATGGAGTTGCTGCAGGTAGGTTGATGGTCTGGGTATATTCTGTAGTTACAATAGGTAGGTCCTCCTTGCAGCAACTCCATTCTAGCTGTCTCAATACAGAACTGACTAGAATGGAGTTGCTGCAGGTAGGTTGATGGTCTGGGTATATTCTGTAGTTACAATAGGTAGGTCCTCCTTGCAGCAACTCCATTCTAGCTGTCTCAATACAGAACTGACTAGAATGGAGTTGCTGCAGGTAGGTTCATGATATCGGTATATTCTGTAGTTACAATAGGTGGGTCCTCCTTGCAGCAACTCCATTCTAGCTGTCTCAATACAGAACTGACTAGAATGGAGTTGCTGCAGGTAGGTTCATGGTATCGGTATATTCTGTAGTTGCTATAGGTAGGTCCTCCTTGCAGCAACTCCATTCTAGCTGTCTCAATACAGAACTGACTAGAATGGAGTTGCTGCAGGTAGGTTCATGGTATCGGTATATTCTGTAGTTACAATAGGTGGGTCCTCCTTGCAGCAACTCCATTCTAGCTGTCTCAATACAGAACTGACTAGAATGGAGTTGCTGCAGGTAGGTTGATGGTCTGGGTATACTCTGTAGTTGCTATAGGTAGGTCCTCCTTGCAGCAACTCCATTCTAGCTGTCTCAATACAGAACTGACTAGAATGGAGTTGCTGCAGGTAGGTTGATGGTCTGGGTATACTCTGTAGTTGCTATAGGTAGGTCCTCCTTGCAGCAACTCCATTCTAGCTGTCTCAATACAGAACTGACTAGAATGGAGTTGCTGCAGGTAGGTTGATGGTCTGGGTATACTCTGTAGTTGCTATAGGTAGGTCCTCCTTGCAGCAACTCCATTCTAGCTGTCTCAATACAGAACTGACTAGAATGGAGTTGCTGCAGGTAGGTTGATGGTCTGGGTATACTCTGTAGTTGCTATAGGTAGGTCCTCCTTGCAGCAACTCCATTCTAGCTGTCTCAATACAGAACTGACTAGAATGGAGTTGCTGCAGGTAGGTTGATGGTCTGGGTATACTCTGTAGTTACAATAGGTGGGTCCTCCTTGCAGCAACTCCATTCTAGCTGTCTCAATACAGAACTGACTAGAATGGAGTTGCTGCAGGTAGGTTCATGGTATCGGTATATTCTGTAGTTACAATAGGTGGGTCCTCCTTGCAGCAACTCCATTCTAGCTGTCTCAATACAGAATTGACTAGAATGGAGTTGCTGCAGGTAGGTTCATGGTATCGGTATATTCTGTAGTTACAATAGGTGGGTCCTCCTTGCAGCAACTCCATTCTAGCTGTCTCAATACAGAACTGACTAGAATGGAGTTGCTGCAGGTAGGTTCATGGTATCGGTATATTCTGTAGTTACAATAGGTGGGTCCTCCTTGCAGCAACTCCATTCTAGCTGTCTCAATACAGAACTGACTAGAATGGAGTTGCTGCAGGTAGGTTGATGGTCTGGGTATACTCTGTAGTTGCTATAGGTAGGTCCTCCTTGCAGCAACTCCATTCTAGCTGTCTCAATACAGAACTGACTAGAATGGAGTTGCTGCAGGTAGGTTGATGGTCTGGGTATACTCTGTAGTTGCTATAGGTAGGTCCTCCTTGCAGCAACTCCATTCTAGCTGTCTCAATACAGAACTGACTAGAATGGAGTTGCTGCAGGTAGGTTGATGGTCTGGGTATATTCTGTAGTTGCTATAGGTGGGTCCTCCTTGCAGCAACTCCATTCTAGCTGTCTCAATACAGAACTGACTAGAATGGAGTTGCTGCAGGTAGGTTCATGGTATCGGTATATTCTCCATAGGTTATTCAGTATAGGACCTATATCTTATAAGCTCCGCCTACAGTAATAATAATAATAATAAAACACACATTTTAAAAATTTATATTTTATTGAACTAAAACCATCCGCACAATCCTCATTATCCATATTTAAAAAAAAAAAAAAAAAACCTAAACAAAAAACCACCTCCACTAGTTACCAACGTAGTCCATCAACCCCCTCCCTTCTACCAACTTACCTGTCCTGGTCTAGTATTACCTGCTTTCATGGAATAAACCAGCCACTGTCGTCTCATGCGGTGGGGTTACTAGAGTAAAGACAGGATCACATGTGCGCCAGGTTCTACGTTGTTTAAAGAGGACCTTTCACTTCCTGGGGCACATGCGGTGTAATACACCACTAGAAAACCAACAGTGTGCTGAATTCAGCGCACTATCGGCTTTCCCTTTCTGTTCCGGTACCGTAGTTCTTCACTGTCAGAAGGGCGTTTCTAACAGACAGTCAGGAACGCCTTTATTCACAGTAGCATCTATTGCGCTGTATTGTGAGACTGGGGGGCATTGCTTATTTCCAACAATGACGTCTATGGACGAGTACTATCAGGAGGGGAGGAAACGTTCCTCACCACTCTCACAGTACGACTTTGGGCTTTCTAGCGGTGTATTACACTGCATGTGCCCCAGGAGGTGAAAGGTCCTCTTTAAATCTGTCATGTGACCTGAATGATGAAAAGCCAGATCGCTAAAACATCGGTTACTCATGGACACCAGTGGACTCCATTGACTTAATGGGGTCAGCCGTTTCCATACTGAAACGGGCAGAGAGAACAATCCTCCGTGCAGGACTTTTCTCTCTGTCGATTTCTGCGGCCGATGTGAATCTAACCGCAAATTTAGTCCAGTGACCTTCTTTTTTAATTAATGGAGAACCAGAATGTGAGGCCTCCTCCTACTGAAAGGATAGTACCTCAGGATAGGCCATCAGTATTAGATGTGTGGGGGCCCCTGCAGATCTCTGGTGTTGTACAAACTGTAGTGGCGAGTGTAGGTACCGCAGCGATGCGCCATTACAATCTCTGTACCGGAGATATGCAGGGGTTTTACGTGTTGGGGTTCCCCTGCAGGTCTAATATTGATGGCCTACCCTGAGAAAGTGGATAACTCCATGAGGCTTGCTCCCCACACCACTTAAACACAGTGGAAGAAACGTGGCAGAAGAAAAAACAAAAACAATCCCATCCCCATTTTACGGTAAAATAGATGCAGCGGATACGCTGCACTGTCATGGTTTTGGAAATTGGAGCATGCCAGTTATACCCCAGGACGTGGCGGCGGCTTCCCTATTGGTATAGTTAAAGCAGAAAGTCCACAGAGGAAACCTGTACAAAGCGCTACAGGAAGAACCCCGATGTGTTGCTGTTTTTCCAACAGTGTTTTTTTGCTACAGGTGCTACGTGGGGCCTTAACCACAAGTCATGTCAAGCTTGTGATTAACCCCTCCTTGGGTAATCAGCAATTCAATCACTTAGATGGAATCACTGACTGCAGGAGGTTGGGGGAGTCAGTGGTGAATACAGCTCACCAGGCACACTTGGTGGTCTTCGGGGGGCACGTTGTATTAATGAATATATGGGGGGGAGAACACAGGCAGCCTGCTATACAAATAAAGCAGGGGTCGGCAACCTTCAGCACACCAGCTGTTGTAAAACTACAACTCCCAGCATGTATACTTGCTCTGCTGTTCTTGGAACTCCCATGGAAGTGAATGGAGCATGTTGGGAGTTGTAGTTTCACAGCAGCTGGAGAGCCGAAGGTTGCTGACCACTGAAATAAAGTATAGCTGCCCTAATCTTCCTTAGGGTTGCACCTGCTGTACAGGGAGAGTAAAGTGACCATGACATTTGTTAGAATTGCTAACTCATGCACTAGAAAGAGTTAATTGCAGTCATAACCTGACCACGACTAACCCCAAGTGCAAGAGTCACAGTCAAGGGTTTACACTCAGTTATGACACACAGAAAAGTAATGTCTTAAGATTCGCCCCCATCAGTTTGGTGCTAGTGATCACTGCAGGGTTGGAGAGTGAGCAGTGCAGAATATTTATACCTACAGCTCACACAGGAGGCAGCCCCCAGGTCCTGGATCTCCCCTATCATACAGATGGCAGCCCCCATGCCCCTCTCAGGCTACAGATGGCAGTCCCCCATGGACTGAAGCCCCCCTCAGTATACAGCAGGAGCACCCTAACACATAGGTGGCAACATCCAAGGTGCTGGACCCCTCCAACACACAGGCAGCATCCCCAAACACACACAGGTGGTAACATCTCAGGGCCCAAGAACAACCCCCACCCACATACAAACAGCACTGCAGGAATCCCCCATTTACATGAAGGCAGCACCCAAATGACCTAAACACAACAAAGCAGTACCCTGGAACCTCCGCCACATGCCCACAGGTGGAAGTACCCAAGGGGCCACCACCAAAATCACCTCACACACACAGGTAGCATCCCAGGGGCCTCCAAACAAGGACACAGGTCGCAGCACCCTGGGACCACCTCCAGAACTCCCTCTCACATACAAGCAGTACCCCAGGACCCCAACACACAAATTCAATACCCCTGGGAACCCACACAAACGCATGCAGCAGGCCCCCCCAGGGACCCACCCCACCATTACATGCAAGCAGCACCCCAGGGATGTTTGCTCATCCATTAGATGTCAGCAGCACCCCAAGGACACCGCCCCCCCTGTAGATGCCCAAGCACACCAAGGATGCATGCCAACATAATTAGATGTCGATGGCACCCCAGGGTCTCTGCCCCTTTTAGTTGCCAGAAGCACGCCAGGGACACCTTGCCCCTATCCATGCCAACAGCATACACCATAGATGCTAATAGCACTCCAAGGACCTCCCCCTTTATGCCAGAAGCACCTCGAGGACCTCTACCTTTCTTCAGATGCCAGCATCCCAAAGATCCCTGCCCACTTAGATGCTAGCAGCATCCAAGGGACTCATGCACTCCTACAGATGCCAACTGCACCCCTGCCCCCCCCCCCCCCCCCCCGTTTAGAAGCACACCAAAGATCCCTGTCCTTCTCTTTTAGTTGCCAGCAGCACCCCAAAGGCCCCTGCCCCTTCTTAGATGCCAGTAGTACCCCAAAGACCCCCCCCCCCCCAGATGCCAGCAGTATCCCAAAGACCCAGTGCCCCCCATTAGATACCAGCAGTTCTTCAAAGACCCACTGCCAGGGGTGTAACGATCGTGACCTGGCCCGGTGAGACACGGGGCCAGTAGCCAGCTAGAGATAGTCGGGGTCCAGTACCACTATGTGACAGCAGCAGGGGAAAGCCTGGTTCCCCGACCACTATATATATTGTAAATGAAAAAGGGCACCGGCATATTGCCAGGCCCTTTTTCAATAGACACTGGCCCAGGAGAGGTGACTTAAAGTAAACAGATATACTCACCTCTCTGCGTCCTCTCCGGCGTCTTCCATCATGTGATTGAAGCCTGAGATTAGGCCCCAGCAGTCAGATGGAGCGCAGCGGCGTAATGATGTCAGTGACCCCTCATGTGACTGCTGAGGACCAATCACAGGACTCAACAGAGACGTCAGGAAGATGCTGAAGACAGCCGGAGCCAGGATGCCCAGGAAAGGCGAGTATTAGGGTTTGTTAATTTTATTCACCTACCCTGGGCCTCCTATTATTATACTCTGGGGTCTGAGGTGACCACAGTGTAGAATAATATCACTGGAGGGGGCTGTTGGGAGCATATAATACTGGGGGGGGGGGGAGGCACTGCTGGAGATATAATGTGTGTGTTGGGGGGGGGGGGCACTGCTCGACATGTAATATTGTATATGGGGGGGGGGGCTGCTGGGTATGTAATACTGTGCACGCCACTGCCTCCCCTCTTAGATGCAGCAGTACCCCCAAAGATCTCCTGCGCCCCCTTAAATGCCAGAAACACCTAAAGGACCCCGTCTCCCTCTATGCCAACGACTCCTATACCACCCTAAAGATCAATCCAATCCACCAGACCCTTCGGGATACAGTCCCATAAAAATGCGCTCCCCTCAGCCTCATCGAACATGCAGTCCAATGTAACTACATCACTCTCTTCCCTCAGCCTCATGCAGTCCCATGTAACTACATCACTCTCTCTCCTCAGCCTCATCCAACATGCAGTCCCATGAAACTACATCACTCTCTCTCCTCAGCCTCATCTAATGTGCAGTCCCATGTAACTACATAACTCTCTCTCCTCAGCCTCCTCCAACATGCAGTCCCATGTAATTACATCACTCTCTCCTCAGCCTCATCCAACATGCAGTCCCATGTAACTACATCACTCTCTCTCCTCAGCCTCATCTAATGTGCAGTCCCATGTAACTACATCACTCTCTCCCCTCAGCCTCATCCAACATGCAGTCCCATGTAATTACATCACTCTCTCCCCTCAGCCTCATCCAACATGCAGTCCCATGTAATTACATTACTCTCTCCTCAGCCTCATCCAACATGCAGTCCCATGTAATTACATCACTCTCTCCTCAGCCTCATCCAACATGCAGTCCCATGTAACTACATCACTCTCTCTCCTCAGCCTCATCTAATGTGCAGTCCCATGTAACTACATCACTCTCTCCCCTCAGCCTCATCCAACATGCAGTCCCATGTAATTACATCACTCTCTCCCCTCAGCCTCATCCAACATGCAGTCCCATGTAATTACATCACTCTCTCCTCAGCCTCATCTAATGTGCAGTCCCATGTAACTACATCACTCTCTCCCCTAAGCCTCATCCAACATACAGTCCCATGTAACTACATCACTCTCTCCCCTCAGCCTCATCCAACATGTCGTCTCATGTAAAACAAACCTGTCTCTTCCCTTCCATCCTCCATTACCACAAGACAATCCTCTCTGCTTTCTGTTCTCCAGCTTCATGAGCTCGGCTCCGGCTTCCTCTATACAGCACAGAGCAGTGATGGCCGAAACTCTGCCCTCCTCTGAGAGGCCACGCCCCTTCCTGTGACATCATACCTACCAGGAGCAACTCCACTCTAGTCACGACCCTGTGAGCATATAATACCGTGGGGGGGTGTCACTGGTGAGCACATAATTCTGTTTGGGGGCCACTGTGGTGCACATAATAATGTTTGGGGGTCACTATGGAGTACCTAATTCTGTTTGGGGGCCTCTGTGGTGCACATAATACTGTTTGGGGATCACTATGGAGTACCTAATTCTGTTTGGGGGCCCCTGTGGTGCACATCGTACTGTATGGGGGTCACTATGGAGTACCTAATTCTGTTTGGGGGGCCTCTGTGGTGCACATCATACTGTATGGGGGTCACTATGGAGCACGTAATACTGTTTGGGGGCCCCTGTGGAGCACGTTATGCTGTCCCAGTATTGCTTACATGTGGGGCGTTGCGCTGCTTTCTCACCGTATTCTTGATAGCTGCAGTTGTGGGTACTAAAGCTGTATCTCTTTCAGGTATCTGAGATATTACTTTAGCGCCCATAACCGCCACTATCAAGAATTCACTCTAGTAAGGGGATAGGGGACCACGGACAAAAGTTTGTACCCAGGCCCACAAAACATTAGTTACACCAATGGCGCTGCTCTGGGTCCAGGCACCGCCAGTAATATAGCTTATTTTTAACTAGATCGACTGTGCTGATACACAGACGTCCTGTACTTGGATGTAAAGTGGGCACCTCCGTTCATCAGGATCGCAGGTAGGTGAGTATAACACTTTTTTTTTTTTTTTTTAGCTTAGTTTTGGGTATTTTAATAGTACAAGGGGTTGTTTGGAGGGGGAAATTATAATTATAAGGAGGGGGCATTATGAACATAAGAGGGGTCATTTTTATAGGGGTTATTAGGGGACATTACGAATACAAGGGGAGGCTATATTAGGAGGCATTATGAACATAAGTCATTGATATTAGGGGTGCAGTATTTATGTCAGGGGGAATTAGGGGCATACTATGAGGGGGCAATTAATTTAATGAAAGTGGCACTTGGGCTTTATTAAGACTAAGGCCTCACGTTGCAAACTGCAACAAAATAGCGCTGCAGGAAAAACCGCAGCAGCAACGCATTGTGTTTTTTTTTTTCCCGCAGCGCTTTTCATTTTCTGCTTCCATTACACCTATAGGGAAACCATCAGTGTTTTCGTAGGTATAAGTGATATTCCAGCGATTTCCAAAACCCCAACGGTTTTGGAAATCGCAGCATGTTCACTGCACATAATTTTCCACAACGTGTGGATGGGATTTGCTAGAATCCCATTCACATTGCAGGAACTGTTGGCTTTTTCCGTGGTGTTTTCGCCATATGAAGCCCCATCCACACTTTGCGTTAAAATAAGATACATGCTGTAATTTCCAAAGCAGTCTTGGGTTTTAGCGTTAGACATTGCAGCATGCCTACGGAAATTCTGGCGGTTTCAATATAATTGAAGCAGAAAATAGAGAGGAAAGCTCTGCAAACTTTTCTGTGCAAAGGCCTGCAGGAAGAAACGTGATGCGTCATGGACGCGGTTTTTCCCGCAGCGCTTTTTTGCTGCAGGACACCACGTGGGGCCTTGAACTGGAAAACTCCTTAAGCCTATTTATATTGATGATCTATCCTCAGAATAAATCATCAATAAGAGATAAGTGACCCCCTGATCAGTTGTATGAAGGGGCCATGGTGCCTGTTTATATCACACGCTGTCTGTTTATAGTGACCGTGTGGTGTAATTACAGCCTTGTCACATAGACGCTTATAGGACGAGGCTGTAGTTACATGACATGGCCACTGTGAGATGTACGATACTGCGTAAACAGAGAAGGGGTCACGGCGCTTGCACAGATGCCACGATTCACTCAAACAGCTGATTCATCCCTCATTATTACACCTCAGCCACGGAGGTGTAAAAAAAAAAAAAAAAAACACACACTCGCCTGTCCCCAGCACCCTGTTGTCCTCCGCCTCTGTTTGTTCCGTCTCATGGCAACACCTAATTTCTGGAAATTCTGTACCCAATTCCTCTTAGCGGTCACATGATGTGCAGGACTCCCAGCAAGAAGGTGCCAGCACGAGACTGAATGGACACTGGCCGAGGACAACGGGTTGCTGAGGACAGGTGAGTATGCTTTTTTTTATTTTCAACCTCCAGCCCGGCACATGAGTTGCTCCAATTCCTGGACAATATCTTTAAAGGATTTATCCATGTTTCTAATATTTATGGCCGGTCCTCAGGATAAGCCATCAATATTACATCTGTGGGAATCTGACAGCCAGGACCTCTGCAGATGAGCTTTTTCATTACAGTGCGGCTACAGGTAATGGTGACAATTCTAGGAGCCACGCTGCTCTCTTGCCATACAGGATGTAGCAGTGGGTTTAGGTAGTGCAGTGGTACACATCGTATGGCAGGCGAGCAGCCGGCTCCTGATATTACCTTTAGCCATCCTGTCTCTGTACAACTCATCTACAGGGGTCCTGGCGGTGGGCCCCTAAAAACAATTCCACTGGTGGGCCCTAAACACCCCAGTCCGACCCTGTGCAGGGTGGATGTGGGGTACACAATTCACTGTGGGGGAGAGATGGGTGCATGGCAAACTGTGGGGTGGGGAAGTGTGGGGTGCCTGGTGAATTGGGGGGGGGGATTTAGAGCTGTGTTACTTTAATGGATGGCAAGCTATGGTTGATGCTTGGTGGATTTAGGGTAAGTTCACACAGGTTTTTTTTTTTTTTGCTCAGTTCTTTTTTTTCTGGGAGCCGTTTGTTCCAGAACGGACATGCTCATTCTTCAGACACCTCGCGACATCCGCCTGAAGGCACTCCCTCCTCCCAACTAGGCCCATTCATTTGGACCTAATCCGGAGCGGAGTGCGCAACTGGATGCTGGTGCAGTGCACTGGTATCCAGTCACAGCCACCTGTATTTTGGGACCGGAACCTGAGGCAGCCTCAGGTTCCGGTCCAAAATACCCCGTGTGAACCCGGCCTAAGGATTGCATAAGAGGCACAAAGAAACTCCTCCATTGGCGGTGCAGAGGTGATTGACAATGTGCTTTAGGTTAAAGCCCCACATAGGGGGCCACAGCCAAAAAGCTCTGCAGGAAAAACCTCTGTGGAAACACATTGCGATCTTCCTACAAGGCCTTTCACGTAAAATGTGCAGTTTTCCTCTGCGGACTTTCTACTTTAGATATACATATAGTTTCCATGTGCTGCAATGTACAAAAAGTAATGTGGGGATAGTGCAGTGCTTGTTGCGGTGCGTGTCAGGGTCGAATTCCACAGCACGGGTCAATCGGTCAGATCCAAATTAGTATTAGCATGTGTGCACCGCACGAAGAATGACACAGACACTCAGTTCCGTTTTCAAGCCCAGCCCAGCACTGAACTGCGTTTATTTCACGTCACACATAGTTATACAGGAAAGGAAAAGAAAGGGTTAATGCATAATATAACCTGAAATTCTTCACATGATTGGCTCTTGATCGTGACGTATAACCTGTTGTAGTCTTGGTTACAATCTAAGGAATTCAGCAAAACATGAGAGTCAGCGCCATCTTAGAATACATTCTTTATTCCAAAGCTGATAGTCTTTAGTTTTAAAGGAAAATTAGTATTTCAACAAAACGTAAAATATAACATGCTATAATCGTGACCTGAGCTCTGACAGGGGTACACCAGAGGGACATGGGGGATAGTGGGATATACCTGGATGTAGTTATAGCTGCACTCGTTAGTATCGGGTCTCCAATACTGTGAAGACCCAGTGGCTATGATGGCCGCCATCTTTAAAGGTCCGGCATGTACTATTACAGATGTCGGGAAGGGATACAATTATTTAAAGGGATCCTATCATTTAAACACTTTTTTTTTTTTTTTTTTTTTTCCTAGCTGACACGTCGGAATAGCTGACACGTGCAGGCTATTCGTCTTTATCCGTCGTCTCTGGTCCGCCGTTCGGTAGAAAGACCGGTTTTTACTGGTATGCAAATGAGTTCTTCTGCAGCACTGGTGGGGTGGGGGGCAGCGCTCAGACAGCACTTGCGGCATCCCCAATGCTGCCAGAGAACTTTCTCCAGCGACGCCTCCATCTTCAACAGCAACCGCCTCTTCTGCGTCTTCTCTGGGGTCACACCCCGGCGCTTGCGCAGTCGGTTCTGCCATCGGGATGCAGGCAAGAGCCGAGTGCACAGGCCGGCGGCCATTTTTTTTGGAGGCCGCTACGCGTGCATGTGCAGTACGCTCCTGTTCTCCATACAACTATAGGAGCTTACTGTGCATGCGAGCGTAGCGGCCTCCAAAAAAATGGCCGCCTGCCTGTTCACTTGGCTTTTGCCTGCGTCCCAATGGCAGAGCAGACTGTGCAGGTGCCGGAGTGTGACCCCAGAGAAGACGCAGAAGAGGTGGTTTCTGTTGAAGATGGAGGTATCGCTGGAGAGACTTCTCTGGCAGCATTGGGGACGCCCCCAGTGCTGTGAAAACTCATTTGCATACCGGTAAAAACCCGGTATTTCTACTGAACGGCGGGCCGGAGACGACTGATAAAGGTAGGCGACAAATAGCCTTTCTTAAGGCTATTCCGCCGTGTTAGTCATAAAAAAATGCGTTTGAATGATAGAGGTCACTTTTTAAAGGGATCCTGAGTTTGTTCATGTTTTGCTGTTATTTTGTTGTTTTGACTTTTTTATTTTTAATAAATTTTATTTTTTGGGCAAAAAAATTAAAAAATAGATGTGTAAATAGTGTTTTCTGAATGTCATAACTTTAATAGTAAGAAATCCATCAATTAGCTATAACTTACCCCATCCCCACCTCTTGTGTCACCAAAGCGACTCTGACTCATCAAGGCACAACAAGATCTCTGCATACAGTAGTGGAAGACCTAGAACATGATGGAGTAAGGTTACGTTCACACTACTGTTATGCACGTCCGTTACTGTTATCTGTCATAGGATGAGAGCAACAGACATAGATGGAGTCTCCTCATCCTCCTGCGTCTGTTCCCATTGACTAGAACATTAAGAAAAAAAACCCATTAAGGACGCCGTCTTCTGTCTCTGTCTCTTGTGTTTTTTCCGTAATTTTTGTTTATTTTTGTAAAGGAAGGAAAATGTCTGGCGCGCACAACTTATTCTTCAGTCACAAAACTAAACTTAAATGATGCAGGAAAGATGGGAGACTGAGGACAGACAGGAGACAGCGGCCATCGTGTTGTTTACATTAGTGTTAACTTGAATGGACACTGACTGTCTCTGTCCATTTCTCTGCTGCAGTTAATGTTCGTTGCGGTCATCCATCAAAGGACATTAAAGGGGCTCTTTCAGCAAAATTTTGTTGTATGAGCCTCACATATGCGTGAATAGCCTTTAAAAAAAGGCTATTCAGGCACCGCTAATCTCATTTTAATCCCCCGTCCTGTTTTAAAATCTATAAAAACATATATGTAAATCATACTTGAACGTGCACACTGGGCGGTGATGCACGATCCGACGTCATCTTCTGGTACGCCTACCTCTTCTTTCGGCGACGCCCACCGGTCCTGGCTCTTCCCCGGCTTCATCTTCTTCCATCGGTTCAAATCCAATTGGTTGAAATCCGGCGTGTGCGCAGTAGCCCTCCCTCCGGAGCTACTGCGCACACTCCGGCGGCACTGCCATTGAGAAAAATGGTGCCAGAGGATGTGCAGTAGCTCCAGAGGGAGCATTACTGCGCACGCGCCGGACTTCAACCAATTGGATTTGAACCGCTGGAAGTAGATACAGATGAAGCCGGGAAGAGCCAGGACCGGAGGGCGTCGCCGAAAGAAGAGGTAGGTGTGCTAGAAGATGACGTCGTATCGTGCACGACCGCCCCCCGTGGATGTTCAAGTATGATTTACCTATATGTTTTTATAGTTTTATTTTAAAACGGGACGGGGGTTTAAAATAAGGTTAGCGGTGCCTGAATAGCCTTTTTAAAGGCTATTCACGCATATGTGGGGCTCATACAGCAAAATTTTGCTGATAGAGCCCCTTTAACAAGGGTAGCCTGAACCCGCTCTAGGGCTGCTATTACACAGGTGTGTTTTTGATCAGAGTAGAAACAACAGCACATGCGCTAATGTGAATAAAGACCACATGTGTAATGGCACCCTAAGGCCGGCTTCACATGGAAACATTTGGTTGTCAGCTGTGGTTCCCAGACCAGGACCCGGACTCCCAGCAGTATAGTTGTTTATGATGCTAGGAGTTCCGGCTTCCTCGCAGCTTCAGCGTTCCATACTGTAATGTCCGTGTGAAGCCGGCCTAAGGGTTACTAATATGTGAGGCCCCACGTTGCGGAAACGCTGCTTATTTTGTTGCAGTTTTTTGAGGCAAAGCCAAGACTAGCTACAAGAGGAATGGGAAATATATAGGAAGTTCTTATACTTCTACCTTTTGCACAATCCACTTCTGGCTTTGACTCAAAAAACTGCAACAAGTAAAGCTGTGTTTCCGCAACGTGGGGCCCCGTCACACGGCCATGCTGCAGTTCAATCTAATTGAAATGAATGGGGATGAGCTGTAATACTAAGCACAGCCTCTATACAGTGTATGGCACTGTGCTTGGTAAGTAGAGAAGAGACCACAGCAATCAATATCATAGTCCCAATAATCCCTTTAATTTATACCTTCATGTAACTCTAGGCTGAGACCTCACAAAATAGGACTGATCTAAGGGCGGGTCCACACTTGCGCCCGGTCTCTGCTTTGTGAGTTTCCATCTTGTGCCCGAGAAACCCTGATGGAAACCCGGCAGCCAGTGTCCGCTTCTGAGTGGCCGTGAGCGTCTTCAAATCTCTGCGGCGAAACAGTTTTTGTTTTTTTTTAACTGGACACAAAGTCGGACATGCAGGAAAAAAAAAAAGGTTTCGCCGCGGATGCCAGAAGACGCTCACGGGCGGACACTTTGCAAACCCATTCAAATGAAAAGTGACTGCCAGTTTTTGTCTCCTGTCCAGTTTCTCGCAAACGAAGAAGACGGAAACCTGTTCGTTAGTCGTTCGAATAGTCGAATATTGAGATGCTATTCGTAACGAATATCGAACCCCATTATAGTCTATGGGAGAAAATGCTTTGTTTCAGGGGATCCTACCATTCGACTCAGGAGGGTCACCTAGTCCACTATTACACCTCAGCAAATGATGCCAACACCTCTGCAATGCAACTGGGACAGCAGGGGAAGCATGTCTGGGGGCATCTAACAAGCCCAAGTCACTGTATTACCCCACTATCACAGCCTAACAACTACACACTTTCCACATTCAAAAAAACCTCTATCAAAGTGGGAAAATACCTGGAAACCTTCTTTACTCCCCAAATGGATGGACACAAACCCCAATTTAAGCTCAACAAACATTAACAAGCACCCCTTTTAAACCACGTTCCCCATGACAACCACAGATGGAATAGGCAATGGGAAATCCTTCAGTCCCCACCCCGAACTGTCATTGTGGATGTGTGTGATGTGGTAAGACCTTCCAGAATTCACTTTTAAGGCCCTTAACATGAGCGCTTCCAAATTAAGTTACACACCCTTAAGCTGAGCTACCAGCAGAAATTGAGGCCCTTCAGGTTACTTCAGCCTTTTACCTGCAGAGTTTTAGGCCCTTGAACTTAGTTCAGCCTTGCAGCAGCAGAGATTTGTTGGCCCTTTGGCTGACTAGAGCCTTGTAGCAGCAGGGTTTTATTTTTTGGCCCTTTGGCTGACTAGAGCCTTGTAGCAGCAGGGTTTTTTATTTTTTTTTGGCCCTTGGGGGAGCCCTAAAACATTAATTTGCAGGCGCCTGTGGGGGGAGCCCTAAAATATTAATTTGCAGGCCCCTGTGGGGGGGGGGGGGTATGCATGAGATATTTTTTTTTTTTTAATTGAAATAATTTTTTCAAACATTCAGTAGTAGGGGCTGGGGTTGTAGAAGGATGAGAAGGATGAGGAAGAGTAAATTGGTTCCTGACTGAATCTCTCCAGTACCTGGGCTATGGAGTGGATACCCAGCTGGATATCTACATCCTCACCCACGTCTCATGCTGCTGCTGGCAGCCTCTCTCCAGTACCTGGACTCTGGAGCTGATACCCAGCTGGGTATCTAGTTCCACGTCCCCTGCTGCTATGCTGCATGATTTGCTAGCTAGTTATTAATTGAGCTCTGAAAAGAGCTGTTATTATTCCCAATTCCTGCCTAAGGGCTCATTCACACGGAGTAACGCCGGGCGTGTATCACAGCCGTACACGCCGGCATTACGGCAGACTGCCAAACACTTCCCGTTCACTTCAATGGGAGCGCTCCAATGAGGCTATTCACATAGCCGGGTCACGGACCGTCAAACAATACAACATGTTCTCTTTCTCCACAGATCTCTTCATACACTGTCTCTATACTATCTTATACCATCTGAAACCTTCTAAGTACAGTATATGATACATGGATACAGTGTGAGACGGCTAAATACTATCACTGGAAGGACCTCACCGGTATGAAACCTTGTATGTATAGGAAACATGGAAAAGGAAAACTCCCTCACACTTTTTGCTGAAAAATATTTTTACCGCTTTTATTGTTGATTTCCAAACAATTGTTGGAATAATAATAATAATAAGACACATATTATCTTTATCTTATAATTCTTATGATCTAATCTTGTCCCTTTATTGTGAGATTTACAAACATTACTGAAGCCGGAGCCCAGCTATTATAAAGGTCCTTACAGAGAGCGGGGTTTAGCCAATTCACAGTGAGGGTGCGTTCACACGATGTAACGTGGAGTGCAATCTGGCACGTATACACGTGTGAGCAGATTGCGCTCTGAAAAAGATCCCATTCATTTCAATGGGAGTTAGGAACGTATACGCCGTGTTATTTTGCGGCCGCAAAACAATCTGCTCACACGTGTATACGTGCCAGATTGCGCTCCACGTTACATCGTGTGAACGCACCCTGAAGCAGCTAAATACTATAAGAGATCAGGACCGACTAATAGGGGGCAAAAATGGTCCCTACAAATGATGGGAAATAGACAGCTCACATAGAGTTGGCTAAATACTATCACTGGTGAGGACCTGGTCCCTCTGGAGTACGGGATTTAGCCAATTCACTGTGAGCTGGCTAAATACTATCTCGGTTAAGGACCCGACCACCAGGCGGCAAAAAGGTCCTTACCAGTAAGGGGAAATAGACAACTCACACTGAGCCGGCTAAATACTAGACCTGGTAAGGACCAGGTCCCTACAGCGTCTACAGGGGCGTAACTACCATAGAGGCAGCTGCCACAGGGCCTGGGCCATTAGGGGGCCCGGTGACAGCCGCTACCGCTGCATTTTTTTTTTTTTTTTCTTTATAGGCTGTTAGGGGCGCTATTCACTTGCCGATTCTGGCTGGGCCGGGATCGGTAAGTGACACTGCGGGCCCCACAAATACTATCATTATACTCGGGGGGTCTTTGCAGACCCCCGAGTATAATGATCAGCGGACCGGGAGAGGTAATAAACATAAAAAACACTGTTACTTACCTCTCTACGATCCTGCCAGGCCTCCTTTCTGACGTCACATGAACCCGGCCTGCGTCCCGGGTCATGTGATGTCTGACGTCATTTCAGAAGAATGGCAGCGGAGAAGACAGCGTAGGAGCCGGGGACAGGTAAGAAACAGTAATTTTTTATGTTTTTATTCCCCTGGGTCTCCGATTATTATACTCTGGGGTCTTTTCATACCCCAGAGTATAATAATTGTTTATGGGTGTCCACTATGGGGTATAATACTGTGTGCAGGGGCCACTATGGGACATAATTCTGTGTGCAGGGGGCAGTAAGGGACATAATAGAGTGCGGAGGAGGGGGCCGGTCGAGGTCTTCGGGAGGGGGGGGGATGTCAAAAGTTCGCCACGGGGCCCCGCCATTCCTAGTTACGCCACTGGGCGTCTAGTATTTAGTCACAACCGTTCAGACTGTGTGTGAGCATGATAGAGGGGTTCAGGCTGTGTGACAAATGGGTCAGTCTCATGAAGGGAACACTTAAATCCCCCCCCCCCCTATGTTATTTATTGTTTTACATGGGGCTTGTGTCTCTGCTGTCACATCAAATTCCGGAATGTCCTTTTTTTTTTTTTTTTTTTTTATACATTTGACTAAAAATAAACCTCAAAACAATGTTTAACTAGGTTTTTGTTTGTTTCTAGGTTTATGTGAGATCTTAATGGTGTGAAGACTCCACTTCAAGATCATTAGGTGCCAGTGCTCTAGACCAAGCGAAGTGCCCCCTTGTGATCAAATGTCTCAACCGGGCTCCTCTAAATAGGCAACACTTATAAAGGTTTATAAAATAAGGCTTTGTTTGGAGCCTTCAGTAAAAGTTATTTGATGGCCCCCTCAGTGCCCCCACACTCAGGAGAATGTCCCCTTCGCTGCCCACATGTAATATAATGACCCCACAGCGACCAGCATGTTATATAATGGCCCTTACTCTGCCTCTACATGTATGCAGCCTGCAGTAGAAGTGCCAATATTTCGTAATGCATTACATTAGGGATAAGGCCCCCTGGGGGGGGGGTATACCTGGGTCTGCAAAAAAAATGCCCTATGCACCCCCATACACGGAATTAGAAAAAAAGTTATGGGTGTCATAATATTGGCACAGTTTTGGGTTTTTGTTACGGGGTTAAAATGTAAATAAAACCATATAAATTTGTTTTCCCTGGAATTGTACCAAAACATAGAATACAGGTGACATGTCATTTTTGGTTACAGAGTAAATGCCATTAAAACAACAATAGCCTCCCATGCCTGCGTTGTAGTGGTGGCTTGCCGACTGCAGAGCAAAGAGCAACGGCTGGACTATTGTGTGCTGCGGCAGAGTCAGAAAAGAGGGAGGAGCTGTTTTACTGGAGGAAGTCTGGAAGTAAGAGAGAGGCAAGTATGATGGGGCGGGGGCGGTGGGCTTATTATGCTTGGTTCACACATCAGTATGCCATCCGTCCGTTTGAATTCAGTTTGAGACTTAAAACGGATTGATGCACATACTGATTGCATACTGGATGGCATACTGATGTGTGAACCAAGCCTTAGTTGAGAAGGTCTAGTAATGGTCGGGATAGCTAGAGAGACGGAGGGGGAGGTAGTGCAAGTCAGCGTACACGTACCATGATGCATTAGCTAAGGCTGCTTCACATCTGTGTTCGGTATTCCATTTGGGGAGACCGCTTGGAGATGCCCTCTGAACGGAATATTGAACGCATTAAAAAGCGATGAGCAATGAAACCACACGGACCCCACAGGCTAGAATGGGGTCTGTGTATTTTCCGCATGAATCATGCGGAGAGAAAAGTGCTGCTTTCCCCCAATGGAAATATTGCAGGTGTTAATCCACCTTTTGCTAGTAACAACGAATCCCAGTGCAGTGTAGGCACGACCCCTCAGGATCTGACACTAGCTGTTACCCCGGCCCCATCAGATGTCCATTATTAAGTATATACTATATAATCTTTTAACATGATGTGGTCTAGAATTCCGTTCCCCCGCCTCTCCCCTTCCTATTCCCATTCCTTGCTTATTTGGGTCTTCCCCTCCTCCTTGGTCTTTCTTTTGTAGGGTTTTAAATTTTTTTACCTTAAATTATTATTATCTTTTTGATACTAAATATGAAATTAAAAATCAATTTTTAACTAAAAATATTCATTGTCCTGTTTTCATTTTCGTTTTCTCTGTGGTCTATAAAAAACTTTCATCAAGCAGGTTTTCTGGGTTGATGGCCCCCCCTCCCCCTTAGGATAGGGTCACCAATATTGGATCAGTGGGGCTCAGCACTTCCAGCCAGTCTCCAGTGCTAGAACCTAGAAGGCTCTGTAGACTGTATGTTGGCGGTGGTTAATACTACATTTCTGTTCACTGTATATAAGCGGGGTAGAATACTACAGCTCTGTTCGCTGTATATAGGTGGTGGTTAATACTACAGCTCTGTTCATTGTATATAAGCGGGGTAGAATACTACAGCTCTGTACACAGATATAGGCCGTGGTTAATACTACAGCTCTGTACACAGTATATAGGTGGTGGTTAATACTGCAGCTCTGTTCACTGTATATAGGCGGGGGTGAATACTGCAGCTCTGTTCACTGTATATAGGCGGGGGTGAATACTACAGCTCTGTTCGCTGTATATAGGTGGTGGTTAATACTACAGCTCTGTTCATTGTATATAAGCGGGGTAGAATACTACAGCTCTGTACACAGATATAGGCCGTGGTTAATACTACAGCTCTGTACACAGTATATAGGTGGTGGTTAATACTGCAGCTCTGTTCACTGTATATAGGCGGGGGTGAATACTGCAGCTGTGTTCCTAGTTATTGGGAGCAGGGCTGTAGTGCTCCGGCACCACCGCTATACCAAGGACACAGATGTCGGCTTCCAGCACCAGTGACAACAAGCTATTCACTCCAACAGCCAAACGCACTGTATTTTAAAGGATCCACTCACTCCAACAGCCAAAGCACTGAATTTCAATGGCTCCACTCACTCCAACAACCAAAAGCACTGCATTTTAATGGCTCCACTCACTCCAACAGCCAAAAGCGCTGAATTTTAATGGCTCCACTCACTCCAACAGCCAAAAGCACTGTACTTTAAAGGCTCCACTCACTCCAAGGGCCAAAAGCACTGCATTTTAAAGGCTCTACTCAAGCCAAGGGCCAAAAGCACTGTATTTTAAAGGGTCTACTCAGTCCAACAGCCAAAAGCACTGTATTTTAAAGGCTCTACTCACTCCAACACCTCTGTATTTTAAAGGCTCCACTCACTCCAACAGCCAAAAGCACTGAATTTTAAAGGCTCTACTCACTCAAAGGGCCAAAATCACTGCTTTTTAAAGGCTCTGCTCACGCCAAGGGCGAAAAGCACTGTGTTTTAAAGGCTCTACTCACTCCAACAGCCAAAAGCACTGAATTTTAAAGGCTCTACTCACTCAAAGGGCCAAAATCACTGCTTTTTAGATAAGATAAGACAAGATAATCCTTTAATAGTCCCACATTGGGGGAAATTTCAGCGTGTTACAGCAGCATAGTAATACAGATACAGGATAATACAGAGTAATATATTACAGACGTAGACATAGATAAGCTGAGAAGAGAAGATATACTAGGAGTCCATGGCAGCTAAGGAAAAACAGAAAAGAAAGAGGAAGACCTCATGGTCATCGTCATAATCATTAGTTCTCTTTGCGGAGTGATCTTCGTTTGGTCTGATGTAGATTATACAGCCTGGTCGCGGTTGGAAGGAAGGACCTGCGATAGCGCTCCTTCTCACACTTGGGGTGAAGCAGATGGTCGCTTATAGTGCTGCCAAGTCCCATCAGGGTCCCATACATGGGGTGGGATTTGTTCTCCCGCATGGAGGTCACCACAGACAGTATCCTTCTGTCACCCACCACCTGTACTGGGTCCAAGGGGCTCCCCAGGACAGAGCTGGCCCTCCTGATCAGCCTGTCAAGTCTATTTCTGTCCCTGGTTGATATACTGCTTCCCCAGCAGGCCACACCGAAAAAGATGGCTGAGGCAACCACAGAGTTGAAGAAGGCCCTAAGAAGTGTCCCCCGGACTCCGAAGGCCCTCAGCCTCCTGAGCAGGTAGAGTCTGCTGTGGCCCTTTCTGTGCAGCGCCTCCAGGTGATCAGCCCAGTCTAGTTTATTGTTGAGGAGCACGCCCAGGTACTTATAGGTCCTGACTATCTCAATACATGTTCCTTGGATCTCCCCCGGGGTCGGAGCACCTCTCCGTTTACTAAAGTCCACCACCATCTCCTTGGTCTTCCCAGCATTAATCCTGAGCTGGTTCTGCTGGCACCATTCAACAAAATCCCGGTTTAAGTCTCTGTATTCCCTATCGTCGCCATCAGTGATAAGGCCGACTATAGCAGAGTCATCGGAGTACTTCTGTAAGTAACAGCTGGATGAGTTGTGCCTGAAGTCAGCAGTGTACAGTGTGAAGAGGAATGGGGCAAGAACTGTACCTTGTGGTGCCCCCGTACTACAGATCACAGTGTCAGACACACAGTCCTGGGCTCTCACATACTGAGGGCGGTTTGTCAGGTAGTCTAGTATCCAGTTAGACAGGTGATGGTCCACACCACCAAGGTTCAGCTTCTCCCTCAGTAGCCCTGGCTGAATGGTGTTGAAAGCACTAGAGAAATCAAAGAACATTATTCTCACAGTGTTCCCGGGTTTCTCCAGGTGAGAGAGAGCTCTATGAAGAAGGTGGATGATGGCATCATCTACCCCAATGCCTGGCTGGTAGGCAAACTGGAGGGGGTCCAGAGCGGAGCTCACTAGGGGGCGTAGGTGTGTCAGGACCAGTCTCTCTAGGACCTTCATCAGGTGTGATGTCAGTGCTACTGGTCGGTAGTCATTGTGGCCCATCGGGTTGGGTTTCTTTGGGACTGGTACCACGCAAGATGTTTTCCACAGTTGAGGTACTACTCCCAGCTTCAGGCTCATATTGTACATGTGCGTAATAATGCCACCCAGCTGGTCGCTGCACATTTTAAGAACTCTTGCGCTTATACCATCAGGTCCCCCCGCTTTGTTTGCTCTAATATTCTTCATTTCCTTACACACCTGAGACTCCTGCAGGATCAGATAGTCAGATTGCAGTTGACCGCAGTTCGGTGGGGGTTGGGTCTTGGTGTGTGAGGGGAGGGCGGTTGGCTGACATGCTGGTGGAGGGAGCATTTGCTTGGAGTCGAATCTATTGAAGAATAGATTAAGCTCGTTAAGCCACTTCCTGTCCCCTACTGTTCGGTGCCCTGTCTTTTCCTTGTGTCCTGAAATTGCCTTAAGGCTGTCCCACACCTCAGAGACTCTACCCTCCCCCATCTGTAGCTCCATCTTCCGCCTGTAGTTGGCTTTCCCTTCTCTGATCAGTTGTCTTAGTTGTTTCTGCACCGCGCCCAGGCCATTTTTGTCCCCAGACCTAAAAATTCTCTTTTTTTCCCTTGAGGAGAGTTTTAATCTCAGAGTTGATCCATGGTTTGTTATTGGAGAAACACCTCACCTTTCTAGTTGGTACCGTGCTGTCCACACAGAAATTAATGTAGTCCGTTATGCAATGTGTGAGTCCCTCAATGTCCTCTGGAAATGAGTCTTGAAACACTTCCCATAAAGTTACATCAAAGCAAGGCTCTGCTCACGCCAAGGGCGAAAAGCACTGTTGGTGCAAGGCTGTACTAACTGAAATGGCCAAAAACACTGATTTTTAAAGGCTCTGCTCACGCCAAGGGCCAAAAGCACTGTATTTTAAAGGCTCTACTCACTCCAACAGCCAAAAGCACTGTATTTTAAAGGCTCAACTCACTCCAAAAGCACTGCTTTTTAAAGGCTCTACTCACGCCAAGGGCCAAAAGCACTGTATTTTAAAGGCTCCAATCCCTCCAACAGCCAAAAGCACTGTATTTTAAAGGCTCCACTCACTCCAAGGGCCAAACGCACTGCTTTTTAAAGGCTCTGCTCACGCCAAGGGCCAAAAGCACTGTATTTGAAAGGCTCTACTCAGTCCAACAGCCAAAAGCACTGTATTTTAAAGGCTCCACTCACTCAAAGATCCAAGAAATCTCTGCTGGTGCAAGGCTGAACTAAGTTAAAGGGCCTAAAACTCTGCAGGTATAAAGTTGAAGTCTCCTGAAGGGCCCCAATCTCTGCTGGTAGCTCAGCTTAAGGGCCTGTAACTTTGTTTGGAAGGGCTCACGTTAAGGGCCTTAAAAGTGAATTTTGGAAGGTCTTACCACATCACACACACATACACACACACATCCACAATGACAGTTCGGGGTGAGGACTGAAGGATTTCCCATTGCCTATTCCATCTGTGGGTGTCATGGGCAACGTGATTTAAAGGGGTGCTTGTTATTGTTTGTTGAGCTTAAATTGGGGTTTGTGTCCATCCATTTGGGGAGTTAAGAAGGTTTCCAGGTATTTTCCCACTTTGATGGAGGTTTTTTGAGTGTGGAAAGTGTGTAGTTGTTAGGCTGTGATAGTGGGGTAATACAGTGACTTGGGCTTGTTAGATGCCCCCAGACATGCTTCCCCTGCTGTCCCAGTTGCATTGCAGAGGTGTTGGCATCATTTGCTGAGGTGTAATAGTGGACTTGGTGACCCTCCTGAGTCGAATGGTAGGATCCCCTGAAACGAAGCATTTTCTCCCATAGCCTATAATGGGGTTCGATATTCGTTCGAATAGTCGAATATTGAGATGCCATTCGTAACGAATAACGAACATCGAATATTTTACTGTTCGCTCATCTCTAATACCCACTTATCTCTCCTCATGGGAAAAAGAATTAAACACAAAATTCACAAGTGCAGAGACTGACCTAATTCTGAAAAATTCTCATGGCTTCTCTAGGTGTGTAAGATTGCAAGAGACTCACTTTAAGGTCCTAGCAAGGTGGTACAAAACCCCTGAATAGTTGCATGCCCATGGCCTAGCGGAGTCCAAATTGTGTTGGAGGTGTAGGACACAGACGGGTAGCATGTTACACATCTGGTGGTCATGTGACTTGCTCCGACCCTTTTGGACGGGTGTAGAAACTCAAATTTCTAGAGTGATGAAAAATCAAATTTGATTGACACCCGAAATGGTCTTATTGTCCAAGCCCTCACCCCAATACTCACCTTCAAAAATGAATCTCATTACTAGAGATGAGCGAACACCCAAATGTTCGAAGTTCGAAATCTGATTCGAACAGCCGCTCACTGTTCGACTGGGTTTCAAACCCCATTATAGTCTATGGGGAACATATACTCGTTAAGGGGGAAACCCAAATCCGTCTCAGGAGGGTCACCAAGTCCACTATGACACCCCAGGAAATGATACCAACACCCTGGAATGACACTGGGACAGCAGGGGAAGCATGCCTGGGGGCATAAAAGTCACTTTATTACATGGAAATCCCTGTCAGCTTGCGATTTTCGCAAGCTTTTTCCTATAGGAATGCATTGGCCAGTCTTCAGAATTCGGCCAATCAGCGCTGGCTCTGCCAGAGGAGGCGGAGTCTAAGATCGCTCCACACCAGTCTCCATTCAGGTCCGACCTTAGACTCCGCCTCCTCCGGCAGAGCCAGCGCTGATTGGCTGGAGACTGGCCAATGCATTCCTATGGGTATGCGGTGATGCAGCCAAGCTGAGCGAGTGCACACACTCACCTCTGCTGTGTTGAGCCAGTTCTGCTCAACTACACCGTGTGCCGGTCGGCTCTGCTGTGCGAGCTCGGCACACACTCAGCTTTGCTGATTCTGTATACTGATTCTGTATACTGGCCAATCAACGCTGGCCAATGCCAGCGGTGATGCAGAGCTGAGTGTGTGCTGAGCTCGCACAGCGGTGCTGACCGGCACACGGTGTAGTTGAGCACAACTGGCTCAACACTGCTGAGTCTCTGCACGTCTTCTGTACCTCATTCGGCCAATCAACGCTGCTCAATGCATTCTTATGGGAAAAAGTTTATCTCACAAAAAACACAATTACACACCCGATAGAGCCCCAAAAAGTTATTTTTAATAACATTCCCACATAAATAAAGGTTATCCCTAGCTATCTCTGCCTGTACAGCTATCCCTGTCTCATAGTCACAAAGTTCATATTCTCATATGACCCGGATTTGAAATCCACTATTCGTCTAAAATGGAGGTCACCTGATTTCGGCAGCCAATGACTTTTTCCAATTTTTTTCAATCCCCCCGTTGTCGTAGTTCCTGTCCCACCTCCCCTGCGCTGTTATTGGTGCAAAAAAAGCGCCAGGGAAGGTGGGAGGGGAATTGAATTTTTTTGGAGTTTGCCACGTGGTGTCCGTATGGAATCAAACATCTCGAACAGCCTGATATCCGATCGAACATGTGTTCGATAGAACACTGTTCGCTCATCTCTACTCATTACCCATTTAATCGAAGCAGCAAAATCACTGTTGCCTTTATTCTGGCTCTAATCTACTCCCCCAACGATACGACTCTGGAGAGAAAAAAAAATCATCAAATCGCCAGGTATGAGGAATTAATGTACTGCAAATCGCGCACACGTGATACGTACTTGAAAATATGGTCTCCCTGGTGGAAGGTTTATGAGGATCTAGCCACTAGCCAATAAAAACCGGCTGTTCTATTGTCTTATTTCCTACCCCAATTTCTGGACTGATAACACAATTCCCCCCTCCCTCTTATCCTCCAACCTGAACCCTTCTTCCCCATTTTTTTAGGTAACCTCCCCACCTAATGCTTAATCAATACACATTTGTCTAGTCATATTACCTACCCCTCGTCCCAGTATGGAAAGTTAATATGTTAGGTTCTTTAGTGGGATATGTGTATACTCTTCTATATTTGTAGAACGAGGTTACGACCCATAATCTGTATTTTGGTTGTTTCTTACAGATAATATTCTTACGTTGTTTTCATTTCATTGTTTGATTACTTGCTATGTTTCACTCTATTTGCTATTAGATGCTTGTCTTGACTAGTATCTGTTTTCTGTACCTCTTCTGTGAACTCATTGTTAAAATTTGTAAAATTATTAATAAAATCAGAATTTAAAACAAAAACACTGAGATCATAATGTACTTGCCTAAAATGAAAATTTGCAATCCCTCGTACAGACTGTTGAAGGTGATACATTCGCTTCCAATACACACGTTGGTTAGATGAAGTAATTATGGTGTGGACACCTTATGGAACAGAACAGTGAAAATAATGTTATAGGTGACATAATAAATACAAACAGTGCCCAACTGACTATATTGGAGTTTGACAGAGTTCTGCTATTCTTTCCAAGTTTTATTTCTATTTGTGGTTGAGGTATAAAGGTGTTGTCCAGATTCATTTTTTTAATTAAATCGGAAATGTTTTCCTCTGAAAATATAACTTCTACTTAAGTGGTGGTTCCTCTAAACAGTCTTTCACTTGTACTGGTGTCACCACAGTAGTGATTGTATTTACGGCACAAGAACTATAAGGCCAGTGATTGGCTGCAGAAGTCACATGTGTAGTATGTTATCACTGCATGGTCACTAGGGTTGACAAGCGTATTGCCGTCTATGGGAGATTTTGTACATTACCTTCGCAGCTGGTCATAGACTAGCCACGATAGTAATATCGCTATGACAGGTCTGGGAGCCTTCAGTAGGCTCCCGGCTGTCACCAGAACAGGTCGGCTCACCCGGCCTGCAACTTTAAAGGTATGGGGCCGCTTTGTGGACGGGGGTGGGGTTAAGTTTTAATGCCTTGAATCAGAGTACATTCTGATTGCAGGCATTAGCATCGGGCCTCCGCATATAGCGGAGACCCGATTGCTATGGCGACCGCTCTGCAGCAGAGCAGTTCACCCCCATCCGCCCTTTTGCCTTTTGCCTGCACCATCATGCCCCTTCCCAGCCACTCCCCATCTCCCAGGCGTTTCATTGCAGGCAGAAGCACAGCACAAGCCACCCACATGCCCAAGCCTTCAACGGCCTCATCTAAAAAGTGCTGGTCTTGGAGATGTTGGCGTTTCTGCTTCTGGATACTCAGGCCTTCCTTCATCAGATGGCAGCTGTGGCACCTCGCTATGCTGGGCTTAGCCGTTGCTACTTCTCTTGGTGTGCTGTCCCCGCCTTGCGCCTGCACGTGTCCCATAACATCAGTTGTGCCCAGAGTTCCGCGCTTTGCTGCAAGGTCCACTTGACCACCGGCACATCGACAAGCGCCTGCGGTCAGGGATGCTGCTTCTCTTTAATGATAGGCCAGGTGAATGTAGTAGAGTCTGGGCCCAGGGTGAAAACT
Organism: Leptodactylus fuscus; assembly: GCF_031893055.1. Classification (NCBI taxonomy): domain Eukaryota; kingdom Metazoa; phylum Chordata; class Amphibia; order Anura; family Leptodactylidae; genus Leptodactylus; species Leptodactylus fuscus. Next base: position 221,881,988 of record NC_134265.1, on the reverse strand, counting down.
GGGGTGGCCTATCTCCTCTCCTAGCCCAAAATTCATGGCAGGGGTTCTCTGAAAGCCTACTCCTGCGCTGCAACCTCGACCCAAGCTACGAGCTGAAAACGCTGTAACACTGGCATGGGGAGATGTCAGCAGGCCGTGCTGAAGCTCATAAGCTTGGGGGACAGTCAGCACACTGCCTCCGAGGAGAGGGATGCCATCCTGGATGATATGGCAATATGGCTTTCCCTGCTGCACCTGGGCCCAGGCTTGTTTGCGTATGTGATAATGACAGGAACCTGGTAGCAGATCTGGAGCTTGCCAGTCTCAAACACGGTCCACACATGGCCCACGTTTTAACGTTGTTGATGCAAAGGTTCTTTGAAACCTACACCATTGTGCCTGATATACTGGTCAAAGTGCAGCCATTTTCGTAAGTGAAAAGTAGCCTCTGCTAGGCTGAAAACATTCAGAGCACACTCCTGTCATCTTCGCACCATTGGCTGGCGGAGGAAGACGAGGGGGATGAAGTGGCATTTCATGTCACTGTCCCACACGAGGCTTGAGGGTGAAGTTCAGTGCATCCATTGCTTCAGCACGGATGGTGTGAAGGGGAGTGGAAAATGGAGGAAAAGGAGAGTGACCCTTACAGTTGGGGGCAGCGAAGTCATGCCAAGTAATACACTGGCACACATGGCTGACTTCATGTTGGGTTTCTTTTCAAGAGACAAAGGCATAGTTCACATCATGGAGAGCAAACAATACTGGATTGAACAAAAAATTGGATTGAGCTTATATAGCGTGACTGAATTGCTGTGTATCACACTTAGCTTTTGGGGGGTAGACCCTTAAAAATTGGATTGAGCTGATATAGCCTGATTGAATTGCTGTGTCTCCCACTTAGCTTTGGGGGGTACAGCATTAAAAACAGGTTTGACCATACATGGCCTGACTGAACGGCTGTCTCCCACTTAGCTTTGGGGGGGGGGTACAGCATGTGGAAAGCTGGGTTGAGGGTATAGAACTGGACTGAATTGCTCTGTATCCTTGTTAGGTGTTTGGGGGGACACCCCATGGAAAGCTGGGTTGAAGGTATAGAACTGGACTGAATTGCTCTGTATCCCTGTTAGGTGTTTGGGGGGACACCTCATGGAAAGCTGGGTTGAAGGTATAGAACTGGACTGAATTGCTCTGTATCCCTGTTAGGTGTTTGGGGAGACACCCCGTGGAAAGCTGGGTTGAGCGTATAGAACTGGACTGAATTGCTCTGTACCCCTGTTAGGTATTTGGGGGGACACCGCCTGCAAAGCTGGGTTGAGCGTATAGAACTGGACTGAATTGCTCTGTATTCCTGTTTCGGGGGGACACCCCATGGAAAGCTCGACTCCTCTCCCTGCAGTATAGCTTTGAAAAGAGCTATTGTTTTTCTTCAGTTTTTCCCTGCCTACTAAATCCTCTCTAGCCCTCAGCAGCTCATCTGTCCCTACATCTACAAGCCGCAAAATGACACGAAGATGGCGCTGGCTATTCTTATAAATGGGAGGTCACATGTTTTCGGCAGCCAATGGGTTTTTACCATTTTTTTCAATGCCTCCGCAGTCGTAGTTCTTGTCCCACCTCCCCTGCACAGTTATTGGTGCAAAAACGCGCCAGGGAAGGTGGGAGGGGATACGAATTTTTACTGCGTATGCTGCGTGGTATTCGATTGGAAACGAATAACTCGAACGGCCTGATATTCGATCGAATACCTATTCGATCGAACGGTGTTCGCTCATCTCTAATTATGTACTTAATAGTAAATTACTGGGTAAAGACTAACAATGAGAAAGACTTAGGGATTTTGGTGGACAGCAAGTTTACCTTTAGTGACCAGTGCCAGGCAGCTGCTGCCAAGGCAAATAAAATTATGGGATGCATCAAGAGGTCTAGATTCTCATGACAAGGACATAGTTATGCCTCTATACAAATCACTGGTACGGCCACACTTAGAATATTGTGCGCAATTTTGGGCCCCGATATACAAGAAAGACATAAGTGAACTTAAAAAAGTGCAAAGACGGGCAACCAAAATGATTAGGGGAATGGGTGGACTGGAGTACAACGATCGATTAACAGACTTGGGGTTATTCAGTTTAGAGAAAAACGTCTACAGGGAGATCTTAGAACAATGTACAAATACATGAAGGGACAATGCAAAGAACTTTCAAAGGATCTTTTTACTCCTAGGCCAGTGACTGTGACAAGAGGACATCCACTACGTCTGGAGGAGAGAGGGTTTCACCAGAAACATAGAAGGGGATTCTTCACAGTAAGAACTGAGAGGCTATGGAACTCTCTGCCCCAGGAAGTGGTGATGGCAGATTCATTAAACAAGTTCAAAAAGGGTCTGGATGCCTTTCTTGAAGAGAAAAATATAACAGGTTATGGACTCTAGATTTTAAGGACACATTGAGCCAGGGTTTTTATACTGACTGCTAGATTTGTAGTCGGGAAGGAATTTTTTCCCCTGAAATGGGGCAATTGGCATAAGCCTCATAGGGGTTTTGTTTTTTTTTGCCTTCCCCTGGATCAACACTGTAGGGATTGTAGGGTTATTGGTTGGACTTGACGGACTAATGTCTTTATCCAACCTCATCTACTATGTAACTATATTATTATATTATAAAAAGCATCAATTTACATTATTTCTTTTCAGCGGTCATCCTAAGCTGAATATGCCTCCTCTCCTCAGATCGCAGCTTCCAAGCCGCTAAAGGCCTGGTAAGTACCAGTGTGGGAGACCGGCTGGGAATCCCAGATGCCGTTGACTATTTTGTTCCTGGGCAGTTAGGCGTTCTCCTTCCAACTGTTTTACAAAAAGCGTCGAATTACATTCTATTTTCACAGCGGTCATCCTAAGCTGCACATGCCTGCCCTTGTCAGATTGCAACCGCTAAACAGCTTACGGCCTCGCAAGTGCCAGCGTGGGAGACTGGATGGGAATCCCAGGCGCCATTGACTATTTTATTCCTGGGTGTTTAAGCAATCTCCTTCGAAATGTTCTACAAAAAAAGCTTTGAATTATATTCACTTTTGTCAGCAGTCATCCTAAGCTGAATGTTCCTGCACTTGTTATCTCGCAGCCGCCAAGCAGCTTAGGGTCTGGCAAATACGAGTGTGGGAGACTGACTGGGAATCCCAGGTGCCGTCGACAAGTTTGTTTCTTGGGCAAGATGTTCTTCTTCCACCTGTTCTGTAGAAAGCATTGAAATACAGTGTTTTCTCTCCGTGGGCATCCTAAGCCGAATATGCCTGCCCTTATTAGATCACAACAGCTAAGCAGTTTAAGGCCTGGCAAGTACCAGCGTGAGAGACTGGCTGGGATTCTCAGTTGCCGTTGACCGTTTTATTCCTGGGCATTTAAACGTTCTCCTTCCACCTGTTCTATAAAAAGCATCAAAATACCTCAATCTATGTCAGTGGTCATCCTAAGCTAAATATGCCTGCCCTCGTCAGATTGCAGCTAAAAACCTGGCAAGTACCAGCATGGGAGACTGGCTGGGAATCCTAGGTGCCGTTGACTATTTTGTTTCTTGGGCAAAAAGGCGTTCTTCTTCCACCTGTTCTACAAAAAGCATCGAATTACATCAGTTTTCGTCAGTAGTTATCCTAAGCTGAATATGTCTACCCTTGTAAGATTGCAGCTGCCAAACAGCTTAGGACCTGACAAGTACGAGCATGGGAGACTGTCTGAGAATCCCACGTGCTATTGACTATTTCTCTTTCCACCTGTTTGATAAAAAGCATCGAAATACATCATTTTATATCAGCGGTCATCCTAAGCTGAGGATGTGTAAGCCGTGTACCGAGGTGTGCTCCCCAGGATACAGCAAAGTCACGAACAAAGGAAGTGAGTCCAATTCAATTTAACCAAGATAGGATTTTACTTAGTTTAGTTAACCTCTTTTGTCCAAAAGAACACTCCCAGGTATTACATTTACACAGCCTAGAGACTGGGACCCTGGTGTTATACAGCACGGTGCCCACTAATGTGGCCTTCAATATACTCCAAGCTTTTACCTACCTGCAGGCTGTGCCTATGCAGCTGCCTGTTACCTTTTATTACCCTATTACACAGGAACAATTCAGTGTGTGTGACACAGGCACCGGCGGTGTAACATCAAAGTTTACAATCTTATCGCAATACTACTAAATTCCCCCCCCAAACCAAGTACAACTAAGCAAGCATAATAGTTGGTTAGCTTGCAAGCCAAACAGTGCAAAGTTAAACTAATTGTTGCTCCCAGACTTCCTTAAAAGTCCCTTTCTGAGAGATACAACTCTGTAGAAATCCTCTGTGACTTAGTCCTTCTACCAGACAGGTAGATAGTTCACCAGTATTGCAGCCTGGGGTGATGATTATACCTAACTAGCTAACTACAGGCTTTTACTCAGTGCCAAGCAATTTGGCGCCAAACTTGCAGTGTGGTGCGTGCACGTTTACTTCTGTTGGGTACCTTTTAGTCTCTGTTAGCATCAGGTTGAAGAGGAGCTCCTCAGACAGCATGCGGTCTCACTGACAGTCTCACTTCTCAGCCAAGTCTCTGACAGTAATCTTCTCCTTAGGATGGTGTCTGGACAAACTCTGAAAGTCTTGAATTCTCAGCTATTCTTGCTGTGGCTTCTCCCTCCAAGGACCCTCTCCGCACCGAGATGTCTCCACAGCTCTCTCTTCTGCTTCAGATTCCAGCACACACTGTCTCAAAAATGGCTCCTAAACCCTCCTACAACGATCAGGGTTCCCACATCAATCCTCCAGGGGCATACAGCCTTTTTCCTTTTACTTGTCATCTTGCAACAGCGACCTCTTGTGGTCAAACAACAAAATGTCAGGTTGTGAAAACACCAACTCAATTACACATTGCACATTCACTCCACAGGGGCTGTTTCACTCTCTTACATATGGCTGCCCTCATCAGATCGCTAGTTGTCAAGCAGCTAAAAACCTGGCAAGTACCAGCATGGGAGACTGGCTGGGAATCCAAGGTGCCGTTGACCATTTTGTTCCTAGGCAGTCTCCTTTCAACTGTTCTGCAAAAAGCATCGAATTACATCCTATAGTGTCAGCGGTCATCCTAAGCTGAATTTGCCTCCCCTCGTTAGATTGCAACAACTAAACAGCCTAAGGCCTGGCAAGTGCCAGTGTGGGAGACTGGCTCGGAATCCAAGGTGCCATTGACTATTTTGTTCCTGGGCATTTAAAGGGGTTGGCCACCTTCAGACCAATATTGACAAACAAATGTACAATAAAAAGATATACAATTTTCCAATATACTTTCTTTATCAATTCCTCACGGTTTTCTAGATCTCTGCTTGCTGTCACTCATTCTGTTACTTCTAGAGGATAAAACGCTGACCATGGTCATGTGATTTACGGTCCATGGTCATGTGATGCGCACACAGGTGCCGCTCGTTACAGTCACAGCACAGTAATCAGACATCTGCCTGGTAATCAGCTGTACACCTGTGGGCAAGTCACATGACCATGGACCGTAAATCACATGACCATGGTCAGAGTTTTATCCTCCAGAAGTAACAGAATGAGCGACAGCAAGCAGAGATCTAGAAAACCGTGAGGAATTGATAAAGAAAGTATATTGGAAAATTGTAGATCTTTTTATTGTACATTTGTTTGTCAATATTGGTCTGAAGGTGGCCAACCCCTTTAAGTGTTCTCCTTCCAACTGTTCTACAAAAGCGTCGAATTACATTCTATTTTCAGAGCGGTCATCCTAAGCTGCGCATGCCTGCCCTTGTCAGATTGCAACTGCTAAGCAGCTTCAGGCCTGACAAGTACCAGTGTGGGAGACTGGATGGGAATCCCAGGTGCCATTGACTATTTTATTCCTGAGCATTTAAGCGTTCTCCTTCCACTTGTTCTACAAAAAGCATCGAATTACATCCTTTGCTGTGAGCGTTCATCCTCAGCTGAATGTACCTGCCCCGTCAGATCGTAGAAACTAAGCAGATGAAGGCCTGGCAAGTACCCGTGTCGGAGACTGGCTGGGAGTTCAAGGTGCTGTTGAATGTATATTTTTTCCTGGGCATTTAGGTGTTTTCCTTCCACTTGTTCTATAAAAAGCATCAAATTACTTCATTTCTTGTCAGCAGGCATGCTAAATTCAATATGCTTTCCCTTTTCCGATTGTAGCCGCCAAGCAGTTTCAGGTTTGGCAAGTACCAGCGTGGGAGAGTGGTTGGGAATCCCAAGTGCCGTTGACTATTTTATTCCTGGGCATTTAATCGCTCTCCTTCCACCTTTTCTGCAAAAAGCATAAAATTACATCATTTTCTGCCAGCGGGCATCCTAAGCTGAATATACCTGACCTCGTCAGATCGCAGCTGCTAAGCAGCTTAAGGCCTGGCAAGTGGGAGACTGGCTGGGAATTCCAGGTGCCGTTGACTATTTTGTTTCTGGGCATTTAGGCGTTCTCTTTCCACCTGTTCTACAAAAAGCATTGAATTACGTTCTTTTATGTCAGTGGTCATTTTAAGCTGAATATGGCTGCCCTTGTCAGATTGCAACAGCTAAGCAGCTTAAGGCCTGGCAAGTGGGAGACTGGCTGGGAATTCCAGGTGCCGTTGACAATTTTATTCCTGGAAATTTATGCGATCTTCTTTCTCCTTTTCTATAAAAAGCATTGAATTATATCATTTTTTTTTTTTTTTTTTTAATACTTAATGTTTATTGACAAGTTTGACATAGAAAACAGAGGTGAGCAACAATTATAATCTCGTTTAACAAAATGAGGGGACTGCGCAAACCCCTTCCATACACAATTGAAGTGAGGTCAATAATAGAGATGAGCGAACACTAAAATGTCCGAGGTTCGAAATCCGATTCGAACAGCCGCACACTGTTCGGCTGTTCGAACCCCATTATAGTCTATGGGGGGAAATGCTCGTTTCAGGGGTAGGCAAAATTCGATACAATTATACTTACCAAGTCCACGAGTGACGGTCGGGCTGCATTCCCCTTTAAGTCTTCTCCCGGCGCAGCGCCCCCGTGGCGTCTTCCGGCTGGAATTCACTCTGCCTAGGCATCGGGGCCTAGGCAGAGCCGACTGCGCATGCGAGGGCATGCTCGCGCATGCGCAGTCGGCTCTGCCTAGGCCGGATGCCTAGGCAGAGTGAATTCCACCCAGAAGAAGACGTGGGGACGCAGCGCGGAAAAGACTTTGGAAAGGTAAGAGAAGAACCAGCGTTGATTGGCAGAATGTATAGCATTCTGCCAATCAACGCTGGTTCTGCATCGAACCTTAAACTTCGAACAGCTAGTAGTGTTCGATCGAGTACGAGCATCTCGAATACCGTAGTATTCGATCGAACACCTACTCGATCGAACACTACTCGCTCATCTCTAGTCAATAACACTTTTATAATAACAGATTTTCCATTTTCATGAAATACAAATTAGGAAACCATTGTAAGCATATTAAAGCCGTCATATAAGAGGGGAGAGGAGGGTGGGTTAAGTATAAGAATAGAGAGAGGGAAAATCGAGGTAGGGAGGAAAGGAAGAGGGAAGGAGGAGGGAAAGAGAACCAGGGGGAGAGAAGAAGGGAGTAGAGAAGAAAAGCCTAGAAGTTAAAGGAAGTAGAAGGTCAGGAGGTAAAGAGGTTTGAGGTGTTGAGCTGTCCAGGCCAGGTCTGAAGTTACGCAGTCTTCTGGTTTACCCAGTCTGGTAGAATCAGGTATCATCGTCGTTAGGCATTGGGGTGGCAAAGGGTACAAGTCTGTTCTCTAGCCAAGGTGTCCACACTTCAAGGTACGTTGGGTGAGTTCTTCTAGCCCATGCTAACATTTCTTCAAATCTGGCAACTTGGTTTGCTTTCGCAATCCATCTGTCTACGGGAGGTGGAGCAGTTTGTTTCCAGTAGAGAGGGATCAGTGACTTAGCTGCTAACAGAAGATGGTGTGAGCGCAATTCGCTCTAAGTATCACCGTATTGAAGTCCAAATTAATAAAGACATATTAGCATATGCTAGAGACTCGCACAAATTACACTCAGCTGTGGTGTAAATGGTGGTTCTGCTTTAATGATGAGAATGAAGCAGTATACAACACATTGCATACACAAGAATAGGTTTGGCTAGCATAACATGATTGGTGGACAAGCTGTAACAATAGCCCTGATGCATGTCTATTGGATAAGAAACTGGAGAGAGGTCACACCTCCCTGAGGGCTGATGGGGGATGTTAGCTCTTGAACAAAGGTGTCTCAAAATCCAAAATGCAGTCTGTGAGCACATGGCATGGTCTCACAAAATGGCTGCCGTCAGCACACATCTCAAATACATAATGGAGGTTACACAAGCTGACATCCTCCACAATGGTAAATCAGCTTTTGCATCGCCGCCTTGGTCTCGGAAATTGGGAGAAAGAATATCAGGAGGTCAGGTGTGATCTTGAACCTAGGTAGACCTAGTCTATTGATTTGGTCCTCAATAGCGACCCAACAATAAGAGGTCATTTTGGGGCATGACCACCATAAATGAAGCATCGTGCCTTCATCTGCAAGGCACCTTCAGCATCTGGGGGAATCAATGAGTCCTCGTTCAAAGAGCCACTTGGGAGTGCGATACCATCTGGAGAATAACTTAAAATGCATCTCCTGCAGGTGAACACATGTAGAGAGTCCATGGGATCTTTCAAGGGCTATCTCTAAATCTATTGGGCTAAGTTGCAGGTGTAAATCTCTTTCCAATTTGGTAATGAATTTTGGTTTGGGCAGAGCAGTTGGCGCAATAAATCTGTGAAGGAAATGTGTGATACGTGTAGAAGAAGGCGTATGATTCAGACCAGCTTTTTCGAACTCGGTGTGGGATCTCTGCCAATTCATGGAGGTTTTAAATTTGTCTCTGCACGCTTCAAAATGAGCCTTATGCAAAAAGGTAATGGAATTCTGGGTTGCAGCTCCCAGATGTGTCTGCAAGAAGTCTGCATTTTGTAAACACCCTTCTTAGATCAATTGATCTAAAGAGATCTGGAGAAGGAGTCTCCAAAAGTCTTCTAGTGGTCTCCTAAAACCTGGTGTGACGTGTGGCATAAGTCCCAAAGGTAAGCAGCGAGAAGGCATAAGGTGGTAAGTCTGCACTGTATTTTTTCCACGTGTCTACTGCCCCTCTTAAAAGGATATTGTTTCTCCAGCAATTAAGATCAGTCGCAGATTGCGAGGGTGTGGTCAACCAGAGGGCCTTAAGAAGATTTGGACCATATAGCGCCAGTAGCAATTTCTTGACCGAGGAAGTACCTATAGGTGTTGAGAGTTCTGCCCAGAGTTGAAGTTGGATTGCATCCTACTACTGTTTTACGTTTGGAAGACTTATGCCGCCCTCTAGTTTATGTCCTTGAAGCAAGCGATAAGTTAGTGGAGGTCTTTTGCTTTTCCACAAAAACTTCGGGAACAATTTGGTGATGGCAGAAAAGAATCTGAAGTTAAGCTTAATGGGAAACATTCTCAGAAAATATAGGATCTTCGGGAGAACATACATCTGGATCAAGTTCCGCCAACCAAACCAAGAAATAAATGGGATATCATATTGGCGTAGTAATCTATCAATTTCCAAAAGCAATTCCTCAAAATTTTGCAAGTAAATATCTCTAATGTGACCTGGAATTTTAACTCCCAAATATTTAATGCTAGAGGGTGCCCACTTAAATGGGAGGGTTTTCATAAAAACTATAGCTGATGGGTCGGATACAGAAATATTTAAAATTTCACATTTATTCAAGTTGACTTTGTAGTGGGAAATATGGCCATAATTTTCAATAATTTCTAAAATCTTAGAGAAACTCTTTTCTGGGTTGGTAGAAAGAAAAATCACATTTAGAGATATACTTTGGAGGGCGCAGTACTGTAGCAGTAAATAATCCAAAAATCAAAAACAGTGTGCACAGATAACATGTGAACTTTAAGGTGACGCAATAGGAGTATTTTGGCCATATCCCTAGTATCTATGTGAAGAGCTATAACTGGGGGAAAAAGAACAGAAAATATAAGCATTAGAACCTGTTTTACTGTTACCAGCAAATGTAGAGATGAGCCAGATCTTCATTCCTCAGGTATCATCTTGATAGCGGTGTAGTGACCTCTTTGTCTTAGGAGATTTGGTTCTCAGTGGTTTCTGCCAGGAGGAGAAATCAGGTAGCGGAGGAAGAGTGGCGATATCTGGGGTTGGGAGCCATGAGGAAATGTCCACTGGGGTGATATCGAGCTGATCCCACAAGGCCAGAAGGTCTGCCAGAGTGTGAACATAGATACATCTCCCTTTATGATGGACTGCAATCCCAAACGGGTATAGCCATGAGTACGGTATGTTGTGGCCTCTTAAAGTTTCAAGTAATGGACGGAGTGTCCTTCTCTTGGCAAGTGTTGAAGGTGACAAATCTTGATAGAAGGTAAGTTTGTCTTCCCCATAAGCCATCTTTCCCTTAGACCTACCTAGTGAAAGAATATCCTGAGTGTCTACATATGAAAGAAGACTACAAATAGCGTCTCTGGGAGGGTCTCCCTCTTTTGGCTTAGGCCTAAGGGCTGTATGCGCGCTCTCAATAGCTAGGGAGCTAGCTCTATCCGGGCCCAATGATATAGAAGAAACGTCACTTACAGTCTCCTTTAGGACAGTCGGAGAGTAAGACTCTGCTAGGCCTTTTATGCGTACATTCCGGCATCGGTCCCTATTCTCCTGGTCCTCCAGGAGGGTCAGGGCGTTGTCTAGCTGAGCTTTCTGTATCGTAAGCAGGTCCACAATGGCAGATGAGTGAGTCGTTAGCTCTGCGCATGCGTCTTCAACCACTTCTACTCTCCGACGTAAGTACGGGATTTCGGCTTTAAGTTCTGCTAGATCCGACAGGACTGGATGGAGCGCTTGTGAAGGTGCCTGCCTAAAGAATGATTTCGAAATACATGAAGTGGTAAGTTCACAGGCACTTTTTTCTCCCTCGCTCTCCATGTCTGCCGCTACATGGGGATCGGGCCTATGCTTCGCGCTCTCCAGCGCCCTCTTGGCTGCTCCTTGTTTGTTATGTGGGCTGTGTTTCCTGGCAAATTTCCGCAGGTCCAGCTGCGAACGGCTCGTTTTGGGGGTAGAGGGGGGATCCCCAGGTTTCTCCTTGCCGATCTTGACCATTCTTGTCTTGGTACTGCTGCTCTATCGTTCCTTTTAGCCTCAGATACAACGGAGCTACAGGCTCATGCGTCCGCTGTACTCGGCGGTCAAGCTCCGCCCCCTCTGAATTACATCATTTTCTGTCAGTGGCTATCCTAAACTGAAAAAGCCTGCCCTTGTCAAATCGCAGCTCCCATGCAGCTTAAGGCCTGGCAAGTACAAGCGTGGGAGACTGGCTGGGAAGCCCAGGTGCCGTTGACTATTTTATTCCTAGGCATTTAGGCGTTCTCCTTCCACCTATTCTATAAAGAACATTGAAAACTTTCTGTCATTGGTCATAGTAAGTCGTATATGCCTGCCCTCATCAGATCGCTAGCCGCCAAGCAGCTTAAGGCCTAGCAAGAACCAGCGTGGGAGACTGACTGGGAATCCCAGGTGCTGTTGACTATCTTGTTCCTGGGCATGTAGGCGTTCTCCTTTCACCTGTTCTATAAAAAGCATTGAAATGCATTATTTTCTGTCAGTGGTCATCCCAAGCTGAATATGCCTGTCCTCGTTAGAGCGCAACTAGAGATGAGCGAACAGTGAAATGTTCGAATTTCGATATTCAATTTGAGTAGCCCCTCAAAACTCGACTGTTCGAACGAATATCCTCGTTTAGGGGGAAACCAATATTCGACTCAGGAGGGCATCTAACACGCCAAAGTCCCTGTATTACCCCACTATCCCCCACTATCACAGCCTATCAACTAGAGAAAATAGATTTTGCTGCACACACTGTTTTGTGATCAAAGGAATATAGAGATTTATTTTACAATATAATATAATTTTTATATTGTAAAATAAATCTCTATATTCCTTTGATCACAAAACAGTGTGTGCAGCAAAATCTATTTTCACTAGTATATTTGGGTCGAAGGACCTTTTTTCGCTAGCACCACATATAATTTTAGAGTGTGCGGTACCATTGACTTTTTTGCTACCAGCCTATCAACTAGACACTTTCCAAACTGAGTAGGACCCCTATGAAAGTGGAAAAATACTTGGAAACCTACTTTCCTCCACAATAGTGTGGACAGAAACACAAATTTAAAGCTAAAGAAACATTAGCATGCACCCCTTTAAATCACGTTGCTCATAACAACTACAAATGGCATAGGCAATGGGATATCCAAAAGCCCCCACTCTTAACTATCATTGTTTATGTGTGTGATGTGGTGAGAACTTAAAAAATTACTTTTCTGGCCCTTCACGTGAGCCCTTCCAAATTAAGTTAGAGACCCTTAAGCTGAACTACCAGTTTATTGATTGAGGCCCTTGAGGTGACTTGAGCCTTTTACCAGCAGAGTTTTAGGCCTTTTAACTTAGCTCAGCCTTGCATCGGCATAGTTTTTGGCCCTTGGGGTGAGTAGAGCCTTGCACCAGTAGAGTTTTAGTTTTTGGCCCTTGGAGTAAGTAGAGCCTTGCACCAGCAGTGCTTTTGGCCCTTGGGGTGAGTAGAGCCTCTAACCAGCAGAGTTTGGGGGAATCAGGGGGGATTCAGCCTCTAACCAGCAGAGCTTGGGGAAATCAGAGTGGATTGAGACTCTAACCAGCAGAGTTTGGGGAAATCAGAGTGGATTCAGCCTCTAACCCACAGAGTTTGGGGAAATCAGGTGGATTCAGCCTCTAACCAGCAGAGTTTGGGGGATTCAGGGTGGATTTAGCCTCTAACCAGCAGAGTTTGGGGGAATCAGGGTGGATTGAGACTCTAACAAGCAGAGTTTGGGAAAATCACGGTGGATTCCACCTCTATCCAGCAGAGTTTGGGGAAATCAGAGTGGATTGAGCCTCTAACCAGCAGAGTTTGGGGAAATCAGGTGGATTCAGCCTCTAACCAGCAGAGTTTGGGAAAAACACTGTGGATTCAGCCTCTAACCCGCAGCGTTTGGGGGAATCAGGGTGGATTCAGCCTCTAACCAGCAGAGTTTGGGAAAATCAGGTAGATTCAGCCTCTAACCAGCAGAGTTTGGGGAAATCAGGTAGATTCAGCCTCTAACCAGCAGAGTTTGGGAAAAACACGGTGGATTCAGCCTCTAACCAGCAGAGTTTGGGGGAATCAGGGTGGATTGAGACTCTAACAAGCAGAGTTTGGGAAAATCACGGTGGATTCCACCTCTATCCAGCAGAGTTTGGGGAAATCAGAGTGGATTGAGCCTCTAACCAGCAGAGTTTGGGGAAATCAGGTAGATTCAGCCTCTAACCAGCAGAGTTTGGGAAAATCACGGTGGATTGAGCCTCTAACCAGCAGAGTTTGGGGAAATCAGGGTGAATTCAGCCTCTATCCAGCAGAGTTTGGGGAAATCAGGGTGGATTAAGTCTCTAACCAGCAGAGTTTGGGAAAATCAGGGGGATTCAGCCTCTAACCAGCAGAGTTTGGGGAAATCAGAGTGGATTGAGACTCTAACCAGCAGAGTTTGGGGAAATCAGAGTGGATTCAGCCTCTAACCCACAGAGTTTGGGGAAATCAGGTGGATTCAGCCTCTAACCAGCAGAGTTTGGGGGATTCAGGGTGGATTTAGCCTCTAACCAGCAGAGTTTGGGGGAATCAGGGTGGATTGAGACTCTAACAAGCAGAGTTTGGGAAAATCACGGTGGATTCCACCTCTATCCAGCAGAGTTTGGGGAAATCAGAGTGGATTGAGCCTCTAACTAGCAGAGTTTGGGAAAATCACGATGTATTCAGCCTCTAACCAGCAGAGTTTGGGGGAATCAGGGTGATTGAGCCTCTAACTAGCAGAGTTTAAGGAAATCAGGTGGATTCAGCCACTAACCAGCAGAGTTTGGGAAAATCAGGGTGGATTGAGACTCTAACGAGCAGAATTTGGGGAAATCAGGGTGGATTGAGCCTTTAACCAGCAGAGTTTGGGGGAATCAGAGTGGATTGAGCCTCTGACCAGCAGAGTTTGGGGAAATCAGGTGGATTCAGCCTCTAACCAGCAGAGTTTGGAGGAATCAGGTAGATTCAGCCGCTAACCAGCAGAGTTTGGGGAAATAAGGTGGATTCAGCCTCTAACCAGCAGAGTTTGGGGAAATCAGGAGGATTCAGCCTCTAGCCAGCAGAGTTTGGGAAAAACACTGTGGATTCAGCCTCTAACCAGCAAAGTTTGGGGAAATCACGGTGGATTCACCCTCTAACCAGCAGAGTTTGGGGAAATCAGGTGGATTCAGCATCTAACCAGCAGAGTTTGGAGAAATCAGGGTGGATTAAGCCTCCAACCAGCAGAGTTTGGGGAAATCAGGTGGATTCAGCCTCTAACCAGCCTAGTTTGGGGAACTCATGGTGGATTCAGCCTCTAACCAGCAGAGTTTGGGGGAATCAGGATGGATTCAGCCTCTAACCAGCAGAGTTTGGGGAAATCAGGTGGAGTCAGCCTCTAACCAGCAGAGTTTGGGGGAATCAGGGTGGATTCAGCCTCTAACCAGCAGAGTTTGGGGAAATCAGGTGGATTCAGCCTCTAAGTAGCAGAGTTTGGGGAAATCAGGTGGATTCAGCCTCTAACCAGCAGAGTTTTGGGAAAACCACGGTGGATTCAGCCTCTAACCAGCATAGTTTGGGGGAATCAGGGTGGATTCAGCCTGTAACCATTAGAGATTGGGAAAATAACGGTAGATTCAGCCTCTAACCAGCAGAGTTTGGGTAAATCACAGTGGATTCAGCCTCTAACCAGCAGAGTTTGGGGAAATCAGGGTGGATTAAGCCTCCAACCAGCAGAGTTTGGGGAAATTAGGTGGATTCAGCCTCTAACCAGCAGAGTTTGGGGAACTCACGGTGGATTCAGCCTCTAACCAGCAGAGTTTGGGGGAATCAGGGTGGATTGAGCCTCTAACTAGCAGAGTTTGGGAAAATCACGGTGGATTTAGCCTCTAACCAGCAGAGTTTGGGGGAAACAGGTAGATTCAGCCTCTAACCAGCAGAGTTTGGGAAAATCACAGTAGATTCAGACTCTAACAAGCAGAGTTTTGGAAAATCACGGTGGATTCCGCCTCTATCCAGCAGAGTTTGGGAAAATCACAGTGGATTGAGCCTCTAACCAGCAGAGTTTGGGGAAATCAGGTAGTTCAGCCTCTAACCAGCAGAGTTTGGGAAAATCACGGTGGATTCAGCCTCTAACCAGCAGAGTTTGGGGAAATCAGGTGGATTTAGCCTCTAGCCAGCAGAGTTTGGGAAAAACACTGTGGATTCAGCCTCTAACCCGCAGCGTTTGGGGGAATCAGGGTGGATTCAGCCTCTAACCAGCAGAGTTTGGGAAAATCAGGTAGATTCAGCCTCTAACCAGCAGAGTTTGGGGGAATCAGGTAGATTCAGCCTCTAACCAGCAGAGTTCAGGAAAATCACGGTGGATTGAGACTCTAACAAGCAAAGTTTGGGGAAATCAGGTGGATTCAGCCTCTAACCAGCAGAGTTTGGGGAAATCAGAGTAGATTGAGCCTCTAACGAGCAGAGTTTGTGGAAATCAGGTGGATTCAACCCCTAACCAGCAGAGTTTGGGGAAATCACGGTGGATTCAGCCTCTAACCAGCAGAGATTGGGGAAATCAGGTGGATTCAGCCTCTAACCAGCAGAGTTTGGGGGATTCAGGGTGGATTTAGCCTCTAACCAGCAGAGTTTGGGGGAATCAGGGTGGATTGAGACTCTAACAAGCAGAGTTTGGGAAAATCACGGTGGATTCCACCTCTATCCAGCAGAGTTTGGGGAAATCAGAGTGGATTGAGCCTCTAACTAGCAGAGTTTGGGAAAATCACGATGTATTCAGCCTCTAACCAGCAGAGTTTGGGGGAATCAGGGTGATTGAGCCTCTAACTAGCAGAGTTTAAGGAAATCAGGTGGATTCAGCCACTAACCAGCAGAGTTTGGGAAAATCAGGGTGGATTGAGACTCTAACGAGCAGAATTTGGGGAAATCAGGGTGGATTGAGCCTTTAACCAGCAGAGTTTGGGGGAATTAGAGTGGATTGAGCCTCTGACCAGCAGAGTTTGGGGAAATCAGGTGGATTCAGCCTCTAACCAGCAGAGTTTGGAGGAATCAGGTAGATTCAGCCGCTAACCAGCAGAGTTTGGGGAAATAAGGTGGATTCAGCCTCTAACCAGCAGAGTTTGGGGAAATCAGGGTGGATTGAGACTCTAACGAGCAGAATTTGGGGAAATCAGGGTGGATTGAGCCTTTAACCAGCAGAGTTTGGGGAAATCAGGTGGATTCAGCCTCTAACCAGCAGAGTTTGGGAAAAACACTGTGGATTCAGCCTCTAACCAGCAAAGTTTGGGGAAATCACGGTGGATTCAGCCTCTAACCAGCAGAGTTTGGGGAAATCAGGTGGATTCAGCATCTAACCAGCAGAGTTTGGAGAAATCAGGGTGGATTAAGCCTCCAACCAGCAGAGTTTGGGGAAATCAGGTGGATTCAGCCTCTAACCAGCCTAGTTTGGGGAACTCATGGTGGATTCAGCCTCAAACCAGCAGAGTTTGGGGGAATCAGGATGGATTCAGCCTCTAACCAGCAGAGTTTGGGGAAATCAGGTGGAGTCAGCCTCTAACCAGCAGAGTTTGGGGGAATCAGGGTGGATTCAGCCTCTAACCAGCAGAGTTTGGGGAAATCAGGTGGATTCAGCCTCTAAGTAGCAGAGTTTGGGGAAATCAGGTGGATTCAGCCTCTAACCAGCAGAGTTTTGGGAAAACCACGGTGGATTCAGCCTCTAACCAGCATAGTTTGGGGGAATCAGGGTGGATTCAGCCTGTAACCATTAGAGATTGGGAAAATAACGGTAGATTCAGCCTCTAACCAGCAGAGTTTGGGTAAATCACAGTGGATTCAGCCTCTAACCAGCAGAGTTTGGGGAAATCAGGGTGGATTAAGCCTCCAACCAGCAGAGTTTGGGGAAATTAGGTGGATTCAGCCTCTAACCAGCAGAGTTTGGGGAACTCACGGTGGATTCAGCCTCTAACCAGCAGAGTTTGGGGGAATCAGGGTGGATTGAGCCTCTAACTAGCAGAGTTTGGGAAAATCACGGTGGATTTAGCCTCTAACCAGCAGAGTTTGGGGGAATCAGGGTGATTCAGCCTCTAACCAGCAGAGTTTGGGGAAATCAGGTGGATTCAGCCTCTAACCAGCAGAGTTTGGGAAAATCACGGTGGATTCAGCCTCTAACCCGCAGAGTTTGGGGGAATCAGGGTGGATTCAGCCTGTAACCAGTAGAGTTTGGGAAAATCACGGTGGATTCAGCCTCTAACCAGCAGAGTTTGGGGAAATCACAGTGGATTGAGCCTCTAACCAGCAGAGTTTGGGAAAATCAGGTAGATTCAGCCTCTAACCAGCAGAGTTTGGGAAAATCACAGTAGATTCAGACTCTAACAAGCAGAGTTTGGGAAAATCACGGTGGATTCCGCCTCTATCCAGCAGAGTTTGGGAAAATCACAGTGGATTCAGCCTCTAACCAGCAGAGTTTGGGGAAATCAGGTAGTTCAGCCTCTAACCAGCAGAGTTTGGGAAAATCACGGTGGATTCAGCCTCTAACCAGCAGAGTTTGGGGAAATCAGGTGGATTTAGCCTCTAAGTAGCAGAGTTTGGGGAAATCAGGTGGATTCAGCCTCTAACCAGCAGAGTTTGGGAAAATCAGGGTGAATTCAGCCTCTAACCAGCAGAGTTTGGGGAAATCAGGGTGAATTCAGCCTCTAACCAGCAGAGTTTGGGGAAATCAGGGTGAATTCAGCCGCTAACCAGCAGAGTTTGGGGAAATAAGGTGGATTCAGCCTCTAACCGGCAGAGTTTGGGGAAATCAGGAGGATTTAGCCTCTAGCCAGCAGAGTTTGGGAAAAACACTGTGGATTCAGCCTCTAACCCGCAGCGTTTGGGGGAATCAGGGTGGATTCAGCCTCTAACCAGCAGAGTTTGGGAAAATCAGGTAGATTCAGCCTCTAACCAGCAGAGTTTGGGGAAATCAGGTAGATTCAGCCTCTAACCAGCAGAGTTCAGGAAAATCACGGTGGATTGAGACTCTAACAAGCAAAGTTTGGGGAAATCAGGTGGATTCAGCCTCTATCCAGCAGAGTTTGGGGAAATCAGAGTAGATTGAGCCTCTAACGAGCAGAGTTTGTGGAAATCAGGTGGATTCAACCCCTAACCAGCAGAGTTTGGGGAAATCACGGTGGATTCAGCCTCTAACCAGCAGAGTTTGGGGAAATCAGGTGGATTCAGCCTCTAACCAGCAGAGTTTGGGGGAATCAGAGAGGATTGAGCCTCTAACCACCAGAGTTTGGGGAAATCAGGTGGATTCAGCCTTTAACCAGCAGAGTTTGGGGAACTCACGGTGGATTCAGCCTCTAACCAGCAGAGTTTGGGGGAATCAGGGTGGATTGAGCCTCTAACTAGCAGAGTTTGGGAAAATCACGATGTATTCAGCCTCTAACCAGCAGAGTTTGGGAAAATCACGGTGGATTCAGCCTCTAACCCGCAGAGTTTGGGGGAATCAGGGTGGATTCAGCCTGTAACCAGTAGAGTTTGGGAAAATCACGGTGGATTCAGCCTCTAAACAGCAGAGTTTGGGGAAATCACAGTGGATTGAGCCTCTAACCAGCAGACTTTGGGAAAAATAGGTAGATTCAGCCTCTAACCAGCAGAGTTTGGGAAAATCACGATGGATTGAGACTCTAACAAGCAGAGTTTGGGAAAATCACGGTGGATTCCGCCTCTATCCAGCAGAGTTTGGGGAAATCAGAGTGGATTGAGCCTCTAACCAGCAGAGTTTGGGGAAATCAGAGTGGATTGAGCCTCTAACGAGCAGAGTTTGGGGAAATCAGGTGGATTCAGCCTCTAACCAGCAGAGTTTGGGGAAATCAGAGTGGATTGAGCCTCTAACGAGCAGAGTTTGGGGAAATCAGGTGGATTTAACCCCTAACCAGCAGAGTTTGGGGAAATCAGGGTGGATTCAGCCTCTAACCAGCAGAGTTTGGGGAAATCAGGTGGAGTCAGCCTCTAACCAGCAGAGTTTGTGGAAATCAGGTGGATTCAGCCTCTAACCAGCAGAGTTTGGGGAAATCACGGTGGATTCAGCCTCTAACCAGCAGAGTTTGGGGAAATCAGGTGGATTCAGCATCTAACCAGCAGAGTTTGGGGAAATCAGGGTGGATTAAGCCTCCAACCAGCAGAGTTTGGGGAAATTAGGTGGATTCAGCCTCTAACCAGCATAGTTTGGGGGAATCAGGGTGGATTCAGCCTGTAACCATTAGAGATTGGGAAAATAACGGTAGATTCAGCCTCTAACCAGCAGAGTTTGGGTAAATCACAGTGGATTCAGCCTCTAACCAGCAGAGTTTGGGGAAATCAGGGTGGATTAAGCCTCCAACCAGCAGAGTTTGGGGAAATTAGGTGGATTCAGCCTCTAACCAGCAGAGTTTGGGGAACTCACGGTGGATTCAGCCTCTAACCAGCAGAGTTTGGGGGAATCAGGGTGGATTGAGCCTCTAACTAGCAGAGTTTGGGAAAATCACGGTGGATTTAGCCTCTAACCAGCAGAGTTTGGGGGAATCAGGGTGATTCAGCCTCTAACCCGCAGAGTTTGGGGGAATCAGGGTGGATTCAGCCTGTAACCAGTAGAGTTTGGGAAAATCACGGTGGATTCAGCCTCTAACCAGCAGAGTTTGGGGAAATCACAGTGGATTGAGCCTCTAACCAGCAGAGTTTGGGAAAATCAGGTAGATTCAGCCTCTAACCAGCAGAGTTTGGGAAAATCATGGTGGATTGAGACTCTAACAAGCAGAGTTTGGGAAAATCACGGTGGATTCCGCCTCTATCCAGCAGAGTTTGGGGAAATCAGAGTGGATTGAGCCTCTAACCAGCAGAGTTTGGGGAAATCAGAGTGGATTGAGCCTCTAACGAGCAGAGTTTGGGGAAATCAGGTGGATTCAGCCTCTAACCAGCAGAGTTTGGGGAAATCAGAGTGGATTGAGCCTCTAACGAGCAGAGTTTGGGGAAATCAGGTGGATTTAACCCCTAACCAGCAGAGTTTGGGGAAATCAGGGTGGATTCAGCCTCTAACCAGCAGAGTTTGGGGAAATCACAGTGGATTGAGCCTCTAACCAGCAGAGTTTGGGAAAATCTGGTAGATTCAGCCTCTAACCAGCAGAGTTTGGGAAAATCACGGTGGATTGAGACTCTAACAAGCAGAGTTTGGGAAAATCACGGTGGATTCCGCCTCTATCCAGCAGAGTTTGGGGAAATCAGAGTGGATTGAGCCTCTAACGAGCAGAGTTTGGGGAAATCAGGTGGATTTAACCCCTAACCAGCAGAGTTTGGGGAAATCAAGGTGGATTCAGCCTCTAACCAGCAGAGTTTGGGGAAATCAGGTGGAGTCAGCCTCTAACCAGCAGAGTTTGGGGGAATCAGGGTGGATTCAGCCTCTAACCAGCAGAGTTTGGGAAAATCACGGCGGATTCAGCCTCTAACCAGCAGAGTTTGGGGAAATCACAGTGGATTGAGCCTCTAACCAGCAGAGTTTGGGAAAATCAGGTAGATTCAGCCTCTAACCAGCAGAGTTTGGGAAAATCACGGCGGATTCAGCCTCTAACCAGCAGAGTTTCAGGAAATCAGGGTGGATTGAGCCTAGAAGAATGAGAATTGTGCAACGCAGATGGTGGAGGAGTATGAGTTGGAATTGTAGAGGTTGAGCGCAGACATGCCAATTCATGTTGGGGTGCTTGACGCTGGTGGGCACGAAAACGATGGGTCTATCCAGTGGCAGTTTATTTTGATGAAAGTCAGCCGGTCGGCACTCTCAGCTGACAGCCGGCTGCGCTTATCCGTGATGAAGCCACCGGCTGCGCTGAAGATCCTTTCAGATAGCACGTTGGCGGCAGGACAGGACAGCACCTCCAAGGCGTTTAGGGCAAGTTCAAGTCACAGGTCCAACTTCGACACCCAATACGTGTAGGGCGCAGAAGGATCGGAGAGGACAGGGCTGTGGTCGGACAGGTATTCCCGCAACATGCACCTATACTTTTCCCGCCTGGTGACACTAGGCCCCTTAGTGGCGGGGGTTTGGCGAGGGGGTGCCATTAACGTGTCCCAGAGCCTAGACAGTGTGCCCCTTGTGGGTGTGGACCGGACGGCACTTGTTCGCCTCATGTAGGAACTGTCCTCTCTGCCGCCAACGACACTTGATGGAAACATCTCCATCATGTTCTGCACCAATTGTTTGTGGCAATCATTAATGCGATTGGCCCTCCCCTCTACCGGAATAAAAGACGAGCTGTTATTTTTATACCGGGGGTCAAGGATTGCAAATATCCAATATTGGTTGCTCTCCGTTATTTTGACTACGCGCTTGTCACTTGAAAAGCACCCCAACATGAAGTCAGCCAAAACGCTGTGAAACGGACAGGTGTGTGGACCTACTCTCCTGCTGTGACGGTTCTGCTGCTATCCCTGACTCCTCAGTGTGATCTGCGTTATCCCTGATGGCAATGAGGGATTCTCGCATCACACACAAGAGCGGGATTGTTACGCTCACTAGTGCCTCTAACCAGCAGAGTTTGGGGGAATCAGGTAGATTCAGCCTCTAACCAGCTGAGTTTGGGAAAATCACAGTAGATTCAGACTCTAACAAGCAGAGTTTGGGAAAATCACGGTGGATTCCGCCTCTATCCAGCAGAGTTTGGGAAAATCACAGTGGATTGAGCCTCTAACCAGCAGAGTTTGGGGAAATCAGGTAGTTCAGCCTCTAACCAGCAGAGTTTGGGAAAATCACGGTGGATTCAGCCTCTAACCAGCAGAGTTTGGGGAAATCAGGTGGATTTAGCCTCTAAGTAGCAGAGTTTGGGGAAATCAGGTGGATTCAGCCTCTAACCAGCAGAGTTTGGGAAAATCAGGGTGACTTCAGCCTCTAACCAGCAGAGTTTGGGGAAATCAGGGTGAATTCAGCCTCTAACCAGCAGAGTTTGGAAAAATCAGGGTGAATTCAGCCGCTAACCAGCAGAGTTTGGGGAAATAAGGTGGATTGAGCCTCTAACCAGCAGAGTTTGGGGAAATCAGGAGGATTCAGCCTCTAGCCAGCAGAGTTTGGGAAAAACACTGTGGATTGAGCCTCTAACCAGCAGAGTTTGGGGAAATCAGGTAGATTCAGCCTCTAACCAGCAGAGTTCAGGGAAATCAGGTAGATTCAGCCTCTAACCAGCAGAGTTCAGGAAAATCACGGTGGATTGAGACTCTAACAAGCAAAGTTTGGGGAAATCAGGTGGATTCAGCCTCTAATCAGCAGAGTTTGGGGAAATCAGAGTAGATTGAGCCTCTAACGAGCAGAGTTTGTGGAAATCAGGTGGATTCAGCCTCTAACCAGCAGAGTTTGGGGAAATCACGGTGGATTCAGCCTCTAACCAGCAGAGTTTGGGGAAATCAGGTGGATTCAGCATCTAACCAGCAGAGTTTGGGGAAATCAGGGTGGATTAAGCCTCCAACCAGCAGAGTTTGGGGAAATTAGGTGGATTCAGTCTCTAACCAGCAGAGTTTGGGGAACTCACGGTGGATTCAGCCTCTAACCAGCAGAGTTTGGGGAACTCACGGTGGATTCAGCCTCTAACCAGCAGAGTTTGGGGGAATCAGGGTGGATTGAGCCTCTAACTAGCAGAGTTTGGGAAAATCACGGTGGATTTAGCCTCTAACCAGCAGAGTTTGGGGGAATCAGGGTGATTCAGCCTCTAACCAGCAGAGTTTGGGGGAATCAGAGTGGATTGAGCCTCTAACCAGCAGAGTTTGGGGAAATCAGGTGGATTCAGCCTTTAACCAGCAGAGTTTGGGGAACTCACGGTGGATTCAGCCTCTAACCAGCAGAGTTTGGGGGAATCAGGGTGGATTGAGCCTCTAACTTGCAGAGTTTGAGAAAATCACGATGTATTCAGCCTCTAACCAGCAGAGTTTGGGTGAATCAGGGTGATTCAGCCTCTAACCAGCAGAGTTTGGGAAAATCACGGTGGATTCAGCCTCTAACCCGCAGAGTTTGGGGGAATCAGGGTGGATTCAGCCTGTAACCAGTAGAGTTTGGGAAAATCACGGTGGATTCAGCCTCTAACCCGCAGAGTTTGGGGGAATCAGGTGGATTCAGCCTCTAACCAGCAGAGTTTTGGGAAAACCACGGTGGATTCACCCTCTAACCAGCATAGTTTGGGGGAATCAGGGTGGATTCAGCCTGTAACCATTAGAGATTGGAAAAATAACGGTAGATTCAGCCTCTAACCAACAGAGTTTGGGTAAATCACAGTGGATTCAGCCTCTAACCAGCAGAGTTTGGGGAAATCAGGGTGGATTAAGCCTCCAACCAGCAGAGTTTGGGGAAATTAGGTGGATTCAGCCTCTAACCAGCAGAGTTTGGGGAACTCACGGTGGATTCAGCCTCTAACCAGCAGAGTTTGGGGGAATCAGGGTGGATTGAGCCTCTAACTAGCAGGGTTTGGGAAAATCACGGTGGATTTAGCCTCTAACCAGCAGAGTTTGGGGGAATCAGGGTGATTCAGCCTCTAACCCGCAGAGTTTGGGGGAATCAGGGTGGATTCAGCCTGTAACCAGTAGAGTTTGGGAAAATCACGGTGGATTCAGCCTCTAAACAGCAGAGTTTGGGGAAATCACAGTGGATTGAGCCTCTAACCAGCAGAGTTTGGGAAAAATAGGTAGATTCAGCCTCTAACCAGCAGAGTTTGGGAAAATCACGATGGATTGAGACTCTAACAAGCAGAGTTTGGGAAAATCACGGTGGATTCCGCCTCTATCCAGCAGAGTTTGGGGAAATCAGAGTGGATTGAGCCTCTAACCAGCAGAGTTTGGGGAAATCAGAGTGGATTGAGCCTCTAACGAGCAGAGTTTGGGGAAATCAGGTGGATTCAGCCTCTAACCAGCAGAGTTTGGGGAAATCAGAGTGGATTGAGCCTCTAACGAGCAGAGTTTGGGGAAATCAGGTGGATTTAACCCCTAACCAGCAGAGTTTGGGGAAATCAGGGTGGATTCAGCCTCTAACCAGCAGAGTTTGGGGAAATCAGGTGGAGTCAGCCTCTAACCAGCAGAGTTTGGGGGAATCAGGGTGGATTCAGCCTCTAACCAGCAGAGTTTGGGGAAATCAGGTGGATTCAGCCTCTAAGTAGCAGAGTTTGGGGAAATCAGGGTGGATTCAGCCTGTAACCAGTAGAGTTTGGGAAAATCACGGTGGATTCAGCCTCTAACCAGCAGAGTTTGGGGAAATCACAGTGGATTGAGCCTCTAACCAGCAGAGTTTGGGAAAATCAGGTAGATTCAGCCTCTAACCAGCAGAGTTTGGGAAAATCATGGTGGATTGAGACTCTAACAAGCAGAGTTTGGGAAAATCACGGTGGATTCCGCCTCTATCCAGCAGAGTTTGGGGAAATCAGAGTGGATTGAGCCTCTAACCAGCAGAGTTTGGGGAAATCAGAGTGGATTGAGCCTCTAACGAGCAGAGTTTGGGGAAATCAGGTGGATTCAGCCTCTAACCAGCAGAGTTTGGGGAAATCAGAGTGGATTGAGCCTCTAACGAGCAGAGTTTGGGGAAATCAGGTGGATTTAACCCCTAACCAGCAGAGTTTGGGGAAATCAGGGTGGATTCAGCCTCTAACCAGCAGAGTTTGGGGAAATCAGGTGGAGTCAGCCTCTAACCAGCAGAGTTTGGGGGAATCAGGGTGGATTCAGCCTCTAACCAGCAGAGTTTGGGAAAATCACGGCGGATTCAGCCTCTAACCAGCAGAGTTTCAGGAAATCAGGGTGGATTGAGCCTAGAAGAATGAGAATTGTGCAACGCAGATGGAGGAGGAGTATGAGTTGGAATTGTAGAGGTTGAGCGCAGACATGCCAATTCATGTTGGGGTGCTTGACGCTGGTGGGCACGAAAACGATGGGTCTATCCAGTGGCAGTTTATTTTGATGAAAGTCAGCCGGTCGGCACTCTCAGCTGACAGCCGGCTGCGCTTATCCGTGATGAAGCCACCGGCTGCGCTGAAGATCCTTTCAGATAGCACGTTGGCGGCAGGACAGGACAGCACCTCCAAGGCGTTTAGGGCAAGTTCAAGCCACAGGTCCAACTTCGACACCCAATACGTGTAGGGCGCAGAAGGATCGGAGAGGACAGGGCTGTGGTCGGACAGGTATTCCCGCAACATGCACCTATACTTTTCCCGCCTGGTGACACTAGGCCCCTTAGTGGCGGGGGTTTGGCGAGGGGGTGCCATTAACGTGTCCCAGAGCCTAGACAGTGTGCCCCTTGTGGGTGTGGACCGGACGGCACTTGTTCGCCTCATGGAGGAACTGTCCTCTCTGCCGCCAACGACACTTGATGGAAACATCTCCATCATGTTCTGCACCAATTGTTTGTGGCAATCATTAATGCGATTGGCCCTCCCCTCTACCGGAATAAAAGACGAGCTGTTATTTTTATACCGGGGGTCAAGGATTGCAAATATCCAGTCTTGGTTGCTCTCTGTTATTTTGACTACGCGCTTGTCACTTGAAAAGCACCCCAACATGAAGTCAGCCAAAACGCTGTGAAACGGACAGGTGTGTGGACCTACTCTCCTGCTGTGACGGTTCTGCTGCTATCCCTGACTCCTCAGTGTGATCTGCGTTATCCCTGATGGCAATGAGGGATTCTCGCATCACACACAAGAGCGGGATTGTTACGCTCACTAGTGCGTCGTCACAGCTGACCCTCTTGGTGGACTCCTCAAACACCCGTAGGATTTCACATAGGTCTCCCATCCATGGCCACTCATGGTTGAGAAACTGAGGGAGCTGACTTTGTGGCACCCTAGGGTTTTGGAGATGGTACTCCATCAAAGGTCTCTGCTTCTCAACCACTCTGCTCAACATATGATATGTTGAGTTCCAGCGTGTGGGGACGTCGCACAACAGCCGGTGTTCGGGCAGATGTAGGCGTTGCTGGAGTGTTTTGAGGCTAGCAGCGTCTACTGTAGACTTGCGAAAGTGGGCGCACAGGCGGGCACCACTAGGTTAAAGACGTGGGCCAGGCATGGAACATGTTGGAGGCTGGCAAGCTCCAGAGCTGCTACCAGGTTCCTGCCATTATCAAACACGACCATGCCTGGGCCCAGGTGCAGCGGCTCAAACCATATTGCCGTCTCATCGAGGAGGGCATCCCTCACCTCGGAGGCAGTGTGCTGTCTGTCCCCCAAGCTGATGAGCTTCAGCACAGCCTGCTGACGTCTATCCACGCCACTGCTGCAACATTTCCAGCTCGTAGCTGGGGTCAATTTAACGGCGGCGGAGGAGGAGGGTGTTGTTTCAGAGTCCCTGCCAGGAATGATTGGCGGGGAGACGAGGTACACCGGCCCAGTTTGTGACCCAGTCCCAGCCTCAACTACATTCACGCAGTGTGCAGTCAGTGAAATGTAGCGTCCCTGTCCGCATGCTCTTGTCCACGTGTCGGTGGTCAAGTGGACCTTTGCGCAAAGCACGGAACTTAGGGCCCGCCTGATGTTGCGTGACGCGTTCTGATGCAAAGCGGGGACGGCACAGCGGGAGAAGTAGTGACAGCTAGGGACGGCATAGCGAGGTGCCGCACTTGCCATCAGGTCACGGAAGGCCAGAGTTTTACATCTCCTGGGCCAGGAGTTTGGAGATGTGCGTGTTTAAGGCTTGTGCATGTGGGTGGGTAGCGCTGTACTTTTATCTGCAATCAAATGTCTGAGAGATGGTGGGTTGCTGGGAGGAGGCGCATGATGGTGCAGGAGAAGGAGCTGAGACAGGAACAGGGGAGGATGAGGGAGAAGTCCCCAAAGTGGTGGAGCCAGATGTTGTGGTGTCCTGGCTGGTGCTCTGGACTGCAGCGTCAGCACTGGCAACAGTGGGAGAGGCAGTGGCGGCAACGCCGGACGACGATTGCCCTGCGTTTGCTCTCTCCCATTGAGTTCAGTGCTTGCATTCCAAATGACGGCGCATGGAAGTGGTCGAAAGGTTGCTCTTTTCAGAGCCCCTACTCAGCTTCGAGTGGCAAATTGTGCAAATCGCATTATATTTGTCCTCCGCGCATTCCTTGAAAAATCTCCACACCATCGAGGAACGTGCCCTCGATGGGGGAGTTTTTTCTGGGCTGGCTATGATAGGGAACATCTTGGGCCATTCTGGGTGTGGCCTGGCTTCGGCGAAGCAGCTAACCTCTGCCTCTGCCTCTAGCTACCCTCTTTGGTGCTGCACCTCCCTCCACATCGTCACTGCTTTCCCCGCTTGACATCCCCCCTGTCCAGGTCGGGTCAGTGTCCTCGTCGTCCATCACCTCCTCTTCCAATTCTTCTCTCGCCACCTCCTCCTCCTGCACACCCTTGCACATGGCAACAGGCTGCTCTGATGGCAACTGTGTCTTGTCATTGTCACTGAGGGTGGGTTGCTGGTGAACCGCCACAAAATCAAAAGGAGATGGAGGAAGCTCCAGTGTTTGGGCATGTGGTGCACAAATCAAGAAAAAAGATTTTAGAGCTCGCCCAATTTATCTATGTCTAGGCAGCGGTCTTGTTCATTCTTCAGGGTGCACGGCACATCACGGACAAAGGATGTCTTGAATGCAGAAATGGAAAAAAAAAAAAAAAAAAAAAAAGCCGGCAACTCATCCGAAGGGAAAGTACAATAAAATTTAACTTTTAATAATAAATCATAAAATTAACAAAAGAGGGAACAAAAAATAAACAAAAACAGAAAAAATCCCCCTAAGAAAACGCCTACACGTTTCAGAACATGACGTTCTTTTTTCAAGGCATGTGTAACAATCATTGACTTCACCCTTTATATAGTGTGGCTTCCCCAAGCCTAAGGTACCAGTTCCGGTTAATCAATACTAAATGAATACAGATGAGGTTTCCCACTTTCGAATAACACCCTTTGTCCTACAGCACATTTGTTAATAAACTTTTCTTCATATATTCACATACAAGAATATGATCCAATTTGTATTGAAAAGTTACATAAAACATGTATTTGATGACATAGAAATATAATGTTAAATGTTATCACACATATATTCAACAAGATGACGCATGGTCAACGGTACAACAACAACCTCCAAGCTGCTCCATTCAAAATGGGACAGCATAGATGATATTAAAGAGTGATATATAACTCACTATATGTTACCATGTCAGATCGTTATAGATGAAGATTTATACATTTCTAGTTGAAAAAAATAATAAGCGCTCTAATTTGCATGACTCGTTCTACCCAATCAGGGAATGACAAAACAAGTCATTCATGAAGTCCAGTAGTGGACCCCCATGTGACCTACATTCGACAAACCAGCACCTAACACTCAAACACGAAAGGAATGGTGTCCCGGACATCAAAAAAATGGGTGCGATATGACCTCTATATTGGCCACTTCATACTCTGTAATATGTCTTCCAATTTTATCTAGATGTTCCACATATTATTAGATAAAAAATAAAATATAATAAATAACAATTTGGAACACAGATAGAGCTTCATTAGTATATTATGACAGGTCACATGACTGGTTGTACCCAATCAAAAAGTCATGACTTAAGTTGTTTATAGAGTTCAACAGTAGAACTTCATTCAATTTGCTGTGGATTGCTGCTATTTTTCAGGACCCCCCAAAATTCAAGGCTTTTTTCGGCTCTATATGAACTAGTCACTGCTGTGGATTCCGGCTATTCTGTGTGCGGACAGCCAAAAATGAAAGCTGTTTCTCCGCTATATATGAAGTTGTAACTGTTCTGTATCCCTGTTTTCCACCATCCGGGGAAAGCTGGACTGATGTCCCTACAGTGTATAGCTCTGAGAAGAGCTGTTGCTTTTCTTCTTTAGTTCTTACCTGCCTATCTGAAGCTAATCGCTATCTAGCCCTCAGCAGATGTCTATCTCTCCCTGTCTCTCACCGGCAAATGACGAATATTGGGCTGGACTATTCTTATAAATGGGAGGTCACCTGATTTCGGCAGCCAATGGGTTTTTTCCATTTTTTTTCACTGCCTCCGTTGTCGTAGTTCCTGTCCCACCTCCCCTGCACAGTTATTGGTGCTAAAAACGCACCAGGGAAAGTGATACGAATTTTAATGCGTATGCAGCCTGGTATTCGATTGTGAACGAATACATCGAACGCCATGATATTCGATCGCATACCTATGCGATCGAACGGTGTTCGCTCATCTCTAGAGATGAGCGAACACTAAAATGTTCGGGGTTCGAAATCCGATTCGAACAGCCGCACACTGTTCGACTGTTTGAACGGGTTTCGAACCCCATTATAGTCTATGGGGGGAAATGCTCGTTTCAGGGGTACGCAACATTCGATCAAATTCTACTTACCAAGTCCATGAGTGAGGGTCGTGTAACACTCGGGAGGGCCAGGGCTGGTATCACGGGTAATATATCAGATGTGGCCGGCTTTTAGGGGGTCCCTGGGTCCCCAATGTGCACAAAATCTCCTTTTTGATGTCCCCGACTACCCATCCCCACTCTGATATCTGACAAAGGACAAAGTAATACAAATGTACATATGGAGTAATCCTTCACATACAATACAGCGATCTTTGTAGGTAGTGCCCAATTGAGCAGGTGATGGTGCTTGGAGCAGTAATGCTTTGGATAGTTTAACTAGTAGTTGCTTGGGTAGTTAAACTTGTATATACTTGTAAAGATGGCCTGTATCCAGGGGGTTAGTCCTCAACAAACTGGGTACACGTATGTAGAAGAGGAACTAGAATGTGCCAGCAGCGGGAGACCCTCAATTTCTGCCAGACTAGCTATGGGCTTCTTAAATATAGATTTGTCCCAAAGACTTACTTGAATAGAGAGATACGTGTGAGGTCCCAGATGTATGGATAGGCAGGTCCGTAAGCTTTAATGCTTGTAAGCTTGGAGCTTCAGAGGAAAACACTCTCTGAGGAGAATCTTGAGTACAGAGGAAGAGACATCTCTGCTTGCAGTGCTCTGAGGGTTGGCTGCCATTTTCAGCTTTCCATGTGTCTGTGTCTACATGTCTTGTCTACCGCTAGCTCCACACAAAGAACTCAGACAAAAGGTCCCCAACCCCCCCTAGAGGGGGCTGTAACTCCTCCTCCTCCAGGCCAGTCAAGGGAGCTTGATTGGTCCTGAAGGTCACCTGATTATACTGGACACCCCTTTACACTGGCAACTCAAATTACAATGGCAAAGTATAGGCAGGAGTAGTTCACAAAAACATCCACAAGATGGCGCATTAATAGACTCCCCGGGGGGGCGGAGCCTGACTGTCAAACGAGATGGCCGCTTGATCTGTAGCTCATCCACTCGTACGCCCGAACTTCACCCCTTTACTACAGCTATATCGAGCGAACATGGTCAAGACTGGCGGCAATCGATCGGGGGGATCCTCGGGTACCCCCCCGGACACATTCTTCACAGTCTGGAATGCAGCAATACCTGCGAAAGAAAGATCCCCGTTCCCCTCAACTTACCTCCAAGATGGCGCCGGAAGAGGGAGATAGCAGCGCTGAGGAAATGGCGCTGGAATCTGATGTGGAGAGTCAGTCGCATGATAGAGGTCAGACCACTGTTATTACTCAAAACTTTCTGCGTAAAGCCTTGTCTCAGGCCATCGCCCCGGTACTGGCCGAAATTGCAGAGCGCCGAGCCGACTTGAAGGCTATGGATAAGAGAGTCGAAAAGCTTGAAACTACCCAAAGAGAAATAGTTCACTCTGCGTCCTCTATGTCGTCCCAGCTGGAGACGCAGGCGGACTTCATTAACAAAAGCTTTCTACAATTGGAGGATTTGGAAAATCGCAATCGTAGACGCAATGTGAGAATACGGGGCATCCCAGAGTCGTATGAGTCGGACTCCCTACCAGGTACAGCCTGTAAGATTTTTGAGATGTTATTGGGGCCTGATAGACTTACCGTAGCAGCCATTGAAAGGATCCATAGAGCGATACGCCCCAGACCAGGGCCTGAGGACCCACCTCGCGATGTTATATGTGCCCTGCTCTCTTCAGCCGACACTACGGCTATTCTTCAGGCAGCTAGAGACTCCTCAGCGCTAGATCTAGAGGGGGCAAAAATACAGATTTTTCAAGACCTTTCTCCGTCTACGCTACAGAAACGTAGAGCAATGAAACCCCTACTGGATGCCTTGAAGACCCGCAAGATCCCATATTCATGGCTTTTCCCCTTTGGCCTGTCTATTCTTCATAACGGACGGCGATTTAATGTATACTCACCTGCAGACCTCCCAGGTGCATGGGCGACTATTGGTGCTGCACCAGTGGACATCCCTTCCTGGCTCCCGATACCACTGGATTCTCGGGATGAAAGAGAGACTACCTCCCTGTTGCTTTCTCCTCGAGCCCGGAGCCGACTCCGCTCCCCTAGAGCTCCCAAAGGAACTCCTCGCCGACGTGAACTGGTTCTCCGTGACGAGTAATCACTCGTTTATGGACCTGTGCTGTCCCCGGAGGACTTTACTCTTTACTGGATCGTGAGATATTTCTAAATTGCTACTTGAGGAATACCTGTCGTACCTCGTATGCTATAACGGAGATTTTGGTTAAGATGTTTTATACAGTTTGTTATTTGGGCTTGTACCATTTCCCCCCTTCAGATCAGATGGGACGTGTATTGTGTGCACTTCTAATTGAGGAGACGCCTACTTGGACAAATGCTTCTAGTCTTTTTGAGTTAGAAATATGCTGGTAATGGACTAGTTCTTTCAGTTCTAAACCGTACTTCTCATATTGTTAGTCTATGTTGCTTTGCCCCGCCCCTTTTTCCGCTCTTTGTCTACTCCCCTGACTTCTCCCTCTTATGGTTACTCTTGCCCCGTACTCCCCCACTCGCCGCGCCCTCCTACAGCACCACGCCTCCTCCCTTCCAATTCCCTTGCCTCCCCCCCACCTCCCCTTTTCTCCCCCTTCTTCTTCCCATACTCCCGTGCGCCCCCAGGTTTACGCGTTAGTACGCTAGATTCTGATTAAGCTACTTCCGGTCCCCTCTCTTGGACTTCTTCCTGGGCGCGTGAGGTGGATTGTATTTATATATGTTCACATTGACCGAATGCTTGTTATTCTCTACTGCGCATTGGCAACAATGCTTCCACGAGAGTGTCTCTTGGCACCTGAGGTGGATGCGACTCCCACCCTCCGATACTGTATGTGATGCTCCCTATTCTTTTACTCTCCCTTTCTCCATCTTTTCTCCCTGCCTTTGTCTGTTCGTTATTTGCTGGCTTGTTGGTTTGTTAGGTTCCAGCTGTGTGACTTGTTTTTGTTAGTTTTTCTGCCTGTCCTTTGACCTGGTTCTTTTTTGCTAGTACTGGTAGGGGGGTGGAGGAGGGCTCCCAATTGATCAGGCTTTTCTTCACCCGTTCCCTACCGCTTCGCTAGACATAGAAGTATTCTTGTTAACTTTTTACCTGCTTTAGTTGGTCTGGTTTGGTGCGGTGGACGCACAGATTCTATCCACCGTACTTTTGTGAGCTGCACTGATTGACTGACTTCCCCTTTTTCCTCGTTCCTTTGTCCTTCCCTCCCCCCCTCCCCGCATATCTGACCTACCCTGTGTGTCTACTCTACCCTTGCCTGATTTATCTTCTCTCTATCTTGTCTGAATTCTTGAACTTGATCTTGCCTTCTTCTGCGTGCTTCACCTCCTCTATCTCCTTTATCTCTTGCTCTGTTTTCTTTGGTTTTACTCCCCTTTTTCTCTCTCTAGCTGTTAGAATATCCGAGATTACCACGCTGCCATGGCAACCACGATGTGTTTTTCACTGAATACAAAACGCCTAAACTCCCCGAATAAGCGTAACGGTTTGTTTCACATGCTTCGACGTAGGAAAGCTAACTTGGTCTTTCTTCAAGAGACCCATTTTAAAGATGGTAAAATCCCCTATATCCCCAAGAGGCAGTTCCCTCAACATTTTCATAGCACCCATCCCTCTTCTGCCTCCAAAGGAGCTTCACTGCTTATCCATCATTCCATACCGCTATATTTTTGTAAAAGGAACGGTGGCCTCAGTTATGTACACCTTTGCTTCTGTATATGCCCCCAACCAGGGCCAGGTCCCTTGGATCTTAGATATGTTACGAACTCTAAAACTATTTGCGGAGGGACATCTCATTTTGGGGGGAGACCTCAATATCACTTTTGATTATGCCCTGGACTCTACGGCTCGTAGACCCACCCAAAGCCAAAGGTCAATCGGCAGGCTTATGTCCTCTTTGCAGGATCTGCAATTGCTAGATGTTTGGTGGACTTTGCACCCATCAGCTAAAGACTTTACCTTCTTTTCTAATACTGCCCGGACCTATCATAGGTTAGACTACTTTCTAGTATCCCGCACCCTTCTCTCTAATGTCTTGGATTCCGCTATTGGTAATATTGATTTTTCAGACCATGCCCCTGTCTCACTGCAAATTCTCCTCCAAAATGTCCCGAGACCTCAGTGGTCATGGAAATTAAATGAGTCATTACTAGATTCCGAAATAGACGCTGAATGGATTGGAGATAAATTAAAAGAGTACTTTGCAATACATTCAGCTTCTTCTTGTAGTTTACCCATTGTCTGGGAGGCTCACAAGTCTTATGTCAGAGGTTATTTTATATCCCTAGCCACGCGAGTAAAGAAAGACACCCGAAAACGCCTTGATGAGATATTGTTACGTATAGCTCAGATTGAAAAATTGCACAAGCGCTCCCTGACGGACGCAGCCCATGATGAGTTAGTATCCTTGAGGGACCAACTTAAAGATTATCTTAATCGCCAATCTGCTAAACAACACCTTCACTATCGGAAATGACTTTATGCGCATGGAGATAAGGGGAGTCGTATTATGACCAACCTTTTGAAAAAGGAAAGGAAAAAGCTTTTTATATCCTCTATTCGTACTCACAAGGGCCCCTTAGCAACTGCCACACTCGATATAACTAAAGAATTTCTTTCTTTTTATTCTAGTCTTTATAACCTGGATACTGCCCTATCTAAGGAGGAGAAGCGATCCAAAATTGAGAAATTCCTTGGAGAATCCTTATTGGCCCCTATCTCGCAGGAGGAAATTCTAGACACGTTGGATAGTTTCCAAATGGGTAAGAGCCCAGGTCCAGATGGCCTCCCCCTCCGTTACTTTAAACAATTTAAGGAGATCCTTTGCCCTCACCTCACCTCTTGGTGCAATGCCCTTCTATCGGGTGCTCAACTCCCCCCACAAGCACAAGAGGCCCATATTACATTAATACACAAAGAGGGTAAAGATTCCTCTGATTGTGGTAGCTACCGACCCATCTCTTTGTTAAATCTAGACATTAAGTTATGGGCAAAATTGCTCTCTAGACGACTACAATCATTTATCCCTGGCCTGGTCAGAGATGAACAATCCGGATTTGTAATGGGTCGAGAGGGTCGCCACAATATGATGAAGCTTTTACCTGCTATACATGTAGCTCGGATCACGAAACACCTCCTGGTCTTGCTTAGTGTTGACGCAGAAAAAGCGTTCGACAGGGTTGATTGGTCTTTCTTGCGTCTTGCGCTGATAAAATTTGGCTTCCCACAACGGTTTATATCCGCTATCTTCTCTCTGTACGATTGCCCGTCCGCTCGTCTCCGAGTTAATGGCACGCTATCTGATAGTTTCGTAATTTCTAACGGGACGAGACAGGGGTGCCCCCTTTCCCCAACCCTCTTTATCCTTTTTATTGAAACCCTCCTTCAGGCAGTGCGCCAGGATGATAGGATCAAGGGAGTGCGGGTACAGGAAGATGATCTACATGTTACTGCTTTTGCAGACGACCTTTTGTTTCTTATAACCAATCCTGAAGACGGTCTACCCGCTCTTTGTGATAAATTATTCGAATTTGGCAAACTTTCAGGTTACAAGACCAACTTCTCGAAGTCAGAAGTTTTAAATATTACTTTGTCGAAGCCTATGGTTAATATCCTACGTACCCGTACCTCCTTCTCCTGGGCGTCCTCGGAAATCAAATACTTAGGTATTTCTTTGACATCTGACCCTACGGCCCTTTTTAGTAGGAACTTCCCTCCTTTACTAGATGATCTTAAAAGATCCCTCTCTTCCTATGCGACACTACCAGTTTCCTGGTTTGGCCGCAAGGCTATTATTCAGACCTATCTCCTCCCAAAAGTATTATATAAACTAATGATGCTACCGATCCTAATCCCAAAGTCGTTTTTTGTCTCACTTCGTCAAATCTTCTCTAAGTTCATTTGGCGCAATAAACCTCCTCGACCACCATGGTCGTTACTCACACGACGTAAGTCGGAAGGGGGATTGGGCCTCCCTAATCTCTTTAACTACTACCGGGCGTCATTGCTTAGCTGGTGGACAGAGCTGGCTACTCCGTTGCATTCCCCGATACATTCATCTCAAATTCTCTCTAATCATTATGGCTCTACTTTTTTGCGTCACCTATGGATACCAGCGCTAAGTATGACGCTGGGTTCACACCTGCGTCTGGGGTCTCCGTTCTGTGGTTTCCGTCTTCTGCATGCCAGAAGACGGAAACCACAGACCGGGTCCGGCCGTGCGCGGCGGTGAGCGTTTTGCGCTCTCCGCCGCGAAACCGGATTTTTTTATCCGGACACAGAGTACTGCATGTCCGACTCTGTGTCCGGATTATAAAACCTGGTTTCGCGGCGGAGAGCGCAAAACGCTCACTGCCGCGCACGGGCGGACAGCTTTCTCACCCATTCAAATGAATGGGTGAGAAAGTCTCCTGCAGGCTTCCGTCTCCTGCATCTGTTTTATGCAGGAAACGGAAACCTGCAATAAGGACCGACGACGCAGATGTGAACGAGCCCTTAGACGAACTTCTCAAGACCCGTTTTTGGACAGTGCCCCTTATGTATGGTCCACATGCGGCTCACAATTAGCACCCCAACCTTCCCCTTTATTACCACTGGGTTTTCTTCCAGACTTAGTGGGGGTGGATGCGCACGCTTACCGATCCATTTGGGCCCGATTGAACCATTTGTCATTGAGAGATATCTCTACTGAGGCCGGCCTACTTCCGTTAGAAGATATATTGGCTAGGGTTCCTGACCTGTCCATCTCTTTCCTACATAAACGGCATTTATCCCACGTTTTACATAAGGTTCGTGACTCTCTCCCATTTCGCTATGATCTTACCCCTTTCGAGAAGGCGCTATCTTCCAGTACTAAGATGCTTAGGAAAGTTTCCCATTTATTGCACTTGCATATCTCTCCTCCCTCCACGTACAAACCGGCATATTTGTCGTCATGGGAAAGAGAACTTGATCTGTCTCTGTCTCCGGAGGAGGTTAGTTCTGTACTATCTAATTCTCATGGTACCTCGCCATGTGTCCGTATCCAAGAAAACCAATTTAAGCTACTGGCGCGTTGGTACCGAACGCCTGACTGGCTCCGCCAGCGAGGTCTTACCACCACAGATATGTGCTGGAGGTGCAACTTGGAGAGAGGTACCTATAAACATCTCTGGTGGGACTGCTCTCTAATGAAACCATTTTGGGCTGCTGTTCAGACTTCCCTTCGATTAGTTTCTTGCAGATCGTTCACAATAACCCCACAGATTGTGTTTCTGAATCTCCCCTCCCCAGGCTATAATCCTAAAAAGAGCAAGTTGGCTAATCACCTATTGTCGGCAGCAAAATTGACCATCCCGTTATTTTGGATGCAGAAGATCACCCCGCCTATTTCTGTTTGGGATGATAAAGTATCACAAATTGCTAGGTTCGAGGAACTTTTGGCCTGCTCACAACGTTCTCATGATACTTATAGAAGTACATGGTTACTTCGGAATGTAAGCATGACACCTTGATTCGTGACCGCCTTGGCAGCTCATGAAGTCTGCGGATCT
Source organism: Leptodactylus fuscus (assembly GCF_031893055.1). NCBI lineage: Eukaryota > Metazoa > Chordata > Amphibia > Anura > Leptodactylidae > Leptodactylus > Leptodactylus fuscus. The sequence continues at coordinate 221,844,987 of NC_134265.1, read as the reverse complement.
CCATTCTGTTGGTTCTTTCTTTCTGTTCCCTCTCTTACGCTATACTCTGTTTCTTATTCCTGCGCTCTACCTTCCCTTCCTGTCTCTCATTTATGTTTTTTCTGTTCTAGTTCTCTCACTCTTGTCCTTCTTAAATGTTAAGTTCCCTCAACTCCCAATCCCTGATTTCCCTTCCCTGCCCGTTGCCCCTCTGTCTTTCCCTAGCCTCCCTTCCCTTCCTCATTTTTATTTTTAGTCAGTCATGTAAGGCTTAACTTTGTAACTTTCTTATAGTTCATACTGAATTATGTGATATACAACATTGCTTTTCGTTTTGCTGTATGTACTTGTTTGAGCTCTCTCTTTTCAATTGTAGCTCACACTCATGTATTTGTTTATTTTGTGTTATTTCTGCTCAATAAACTTTTGAATTAAAAAAAAAAAAAATTAATAGACTCCCTGTGTGCTGGCTCTGGTAATATATAGAAGGAATGAAGGGGGAGGAAACGCTTTACCTTATATGCAAATGTCCATACCATCTCGATCTGCAAGGACTATTAAAGGGAATGGGACGAGCAGTACCGGGACATTACAGTCGGGCTGGATTCTTCTCCCTGCGCAGCGTCCCCTTCCGGCCTTGAATTCACTCTGCTAGGCATCGGGCCTGGGCAGAGCCGACTGCGCATGCCCGCACTACAAGCGTGCAGGCGATGGCGGCAGGGAAGGCCATGTGGTATCCAGACCCCCATCCAGGAGGGGAGGGGAGCACTGATGATGGCTGCCCTGTGTCCACGATGTCTGCGGGCTAGGAGTGACAGCAGGCTTTCCAGAGATCCCAGGAGCAGCTGCAAGGTGACCGGAGGCCTCCGGGGAGGAACGCAGGCTGGCCGGGTCCTTAGCAGGGGAGCCGGGAGATGAGCTGCGTGGAGGAGAAGCGGTGGCGGGCGCCATCTTGGATCCTGTGTGGATGCAGGCTGCTTCGAAACGCGGTCCCCGGAGAAACCGCTCGATGGAGAAGTCGTGGGATGCCCCAGGAGGGGTTGAAGAGGATCGCTGTGTCCCCCTGCGAGATTTGCCCATGTCGGAAGGGCTGTAGAGAAGCCGGTCGGTCGGAACAGCAGGCTATATCGGAGGCCGGGGAAGGAGCTCAGGCGACGTGCGTCTCTACTCCTCCATAGCCAGACCACGCCCCCCGGAGAGGCACTTTTAGACCTCATTTTAATAAATGAACCTGACACACTGTCAAAAGAGGAGGTTGGTGGACATCTGGGTAATAGTAAGCATAACATCATATGTTTTCTTGTACACATTAAGAAGATGTTCATTAGAGGGGGTACAAAAACACTAAACTTCAGGAAGGCCAATTTTAACCAGCTGAGAGAGGAGCTTAGCAGCATACACTGGGACAATGTCCTCAACGTGACGGGAACACAAACAAAATGGGACATCTTCAAAAATATACTAAACTAGCAGGAGGACCCGGCTTCGCACGGGTATATTTCATTTTTTGTTTGTGTAGTGGCCCCATAAGAATTGTCCAGTTTTGCACTGGTGTATTTTGTATATCGTTTGTGTGTGTCCATAAGCGTCATGTGATCATGTGTATCTCATTTCGAATATCAGTGAAAAACCTGTGATCAGTTGTTATGGAGACCTTGAGTTGGGAATGCTGTATCTCAGCAATGGTACTTCCGAGCGAGTTGGAGTCTCGTCTTAAACCTTCCCGGATACCTGAAGTATCTCTGTACCAAATTTGGTGAAGATCGGTCCATTCGTTTGGTCGCGCATAAAGAACAGACAGACAAGAATTCATTTTTATAAGATAGAGAGAAGACATGAGTATAACGCACTATATAAACTGGCCCTATCTGACCCTGAGGTAATTGTACGGTACCGGATTTATACAGTCTCTTAGCTCTCTGTGGTGCTCCCTCGGTGCAGGCCTGGGTCCAGGAACTCAGCAAACTCGGTCTTGGGTGAAGGTCTGAACACGGTGATGGCAGTCTAAGGCACAGTCTGCAACATGCGCAGCAATCCGCTATAATGGTAAGGCACCTCCAGAAAACAGTCTATGAATATTTGGTTGAGCTGCAGCCGTCCATAGCAAGTCTCTCAACCGGCCTTTAGTCTCTAGTAAGACTCTCAACAACACTGCTGCTTTTTCCTGTAAGCCTCTGCAGTGCTTCGGGCCTTGCACTATGCTCTTAGAGGCTATGGCTGACTAACAGGTCCTCACAGCACAGAATCTGGGCCCAAACTGGCTGCTCTCAGCTTCCTGCTCCACGTCACTTCTTTTGGACTGCACCATTAAGCAGGCAGAACCAGGGAGATTATTGTCTCTTACATTAGTACAGTCCTAGGCAATAAAAGGTAATGTCACAGAAAAGTTTGAAAGGGGCAACTAACTCCTACAATTCTCAGGTGCCTTTGACTATTTTATTCGTGGGCATTCTCCTTTCACCTGTTCTATAAAAAGCAGCAAAATAAACCCGTTACAGTCAGCGTAGTTTTTATTCACACACTTCATTTCTATGGGTCCATAAACAAGGCTGTAGATTTTGTGTCCAAGTCCTATACCAGGAACAGAAATTATGAAGCCTATCCTACTGTAGGAAATCCAACAAGTCTTTATGCAGATCCAGAGCTGCGGATAACACACGAAAATGTGTTTATTTTTTTTAAGGATTAGTATTCACGGACAGTAAAAACTACTACACGTGTGCAGTAGGCCTTAGCCAAAGCTTACACTTAGGCTAAGGCCACACGTACCATAATGCAGCGCAGTCGATTCATCTTTTTTCATTATTGTTTTGCAGAATTTACCTCGGTGGCCTTTCTTCGCTTATTATACTTATATTGGAAACATCAGCATTTCCCCAGGTATAATGGACATGTTCAGACTTTCAAAAATTTGTCACACACTCAGTCACTATAAAAGATACTGTAAAACTAAAGCGTTTCTATAACAAGGAGCTTCCGTCCTCTAGAAAAAATAAAAAATTCAGCGTACTGTCTGCTTTCTCGATCTGTGCTGGTCCCGTAGCTCTTTACCGCCAGAAGGCGGAATTCTAGCGGTATACAAAACCGCATGAGCCCCAGGCGGTGAAAGGACCTCTGTAAAGGGAAATGTATCACAAAGCTCTCGAGGGGGGAGTGAAAGCCAAACACCTGCTCCAGACCGCAAATGGTGCCTTTCAGGTCCGCTTCACATCTGTGTCAGACGGAGCCCATTGAAATTGGCAGAGGCAAACAAAAATAAATAAAAATCGCAGCACGGACAATTATATCTACGGAAACGCTGGCAAATTCCCTGTAGATATAATTGTAACAGAAAGTAGTCAGCAGAGGAAAACTCCATGAACTTTCTGTTCAAAGAGCTGCAGGAAGAACAGCGATGCGTTCTGAAAAAAAAAAAAAAAAAGCCTCCGAATTGATTTCAATGGGCTCTGCTAGCTTTTTTTTTTTCCCACTCACGTAATTTTCCGCTAGCTGAAAATACAGCGCCATTTTCCTCTGTGTGACTGGACCCATACTATGACCTGAACTGACATCTCGGTAATGAAAACCGCCTCACCGGCAGACTGGTGAACTTGCCCATAGCAACCAATCAGAGCTCAGCTTTCACTTTACCTCAGCAGCTCCAGTGATGAAAGCTCCTGCATAGTAAGCAATAATGACACCATGAGGCAGTTTTCGCCTGACCAATATTGCTGCTCAGTAAGGCTGCTTGCACACTACAGGATTTTTCACGGCTCCCTGGGCTGTGGATACTACATCTCCATAAACTTCTATAGAGCTGCAAAAGTCACAGCTTTGTGCACAAAGTCTTCTATGGAACCACCGAATCCACGGCACGGAAGCCAGTAAAAAAAAAAAAAAAAAAAAAAAAAAAACAGTGGCTGTTTGCACACTACAAAGGATACCAGACATGTTTTGTCAGTGCATTCATGTATGTGTGCACGTGTGTGTGTGTGATCCACGAGTATGTATCTGTGCGCGCATGCACATATATCATCCATATATGTGTATGTGCGATCCATGAGTTTGTGCGTGTGCAGTAGTTGTGTGTGCGCTCTGTTCGTCCATGTATATAGTGTGCATTCAGCCGAGTGTCTTCCCCCGTGCGTGTGTATGGTGTGCATGTGGTATTTATGGGGGTAGTGTTTGTGTTGTGTCTATCTAGAGTGGTCTGGTTTTTGTGTTGTGCTTGTGGGTTGGTGTATGTGTGATGTTTACATGGTTTTGGTGAAATACGTGTTGTGGCCCCTTTAGTGGTGACTCTTTTGTGCAGGCGCTATAATCCGTCCCTGTCAGTCACAAACGGTTTCCCTTCAGCGCTTTCACATTTCCCAATTCTATGGATAGGGCCTAACTTCAGGGACCCAAATCTCATGACGAGGAGGGGCGCTAGCAAGATGTAACGTGCGCAGTACTCTGCTCCTGTGGGTGGAGAGGGGGGGGGGGGGGGTGCGCGCTAAATTTCACTCAAATCAGGCAAGAACTGTGGATTTGTATAGAGCAGACTACTACAGATTTGGAGATCTATAAAATATATAGATATCAAAACGCAGGAAATTTCAGCTATTTGCAGTTTTGCTGATAGCCAGCTCTGTTATCTCTATTTAAACACACAGATAATATGCAACTGCTTGTACTGAAGCCACTGAGTATTATCTGATCTGCAGAAGCTGCTGCCACAGATGAGAAACCCCCCCCCCCCCCTTTAATCCAAATTGGCAGATGTAGAAGAGCTTGGTAGGTGGTGCATTTATGAAAATGTAGCAGAGCATTACTTGCGGTAACAACTGATGGCAGGTTTTTCAATGATATCCAAACTGATACACATGATGCTTGTGGATCAATAGAAACTCACAGCTTCTTCAGTGTTCACATACACACAGCTTTCCATAGCAACTACTCTATTCGTATGGGGCCCAATACACAAACAAAAGATTAAATATACCTGTGCAAAGCCAGGTCTTCCTGCTAGAAAATATATAATATACACACACACTACATATTGTTACTTTACACAAACCTCTGTTTCCAGTTTATTCTCTCCCACAGCTCTACTACAGCAGCCTCCCCCTGTCCCCCCTTTAGCTCAGTCCTGTACAGCTTCTACCTTGCATAAGGCTATTGTGACCGGTCACACTTGTGTGGAGCCTTTACATAACTGACAAAGGTTTTTTTGCAGGACCTACAAAAAAAAAAAAAAAAAAATTCCTGGCACAGAGGCCAAGTTCGCAGTTTTTTTGGTCAGGATTTTGAGGCCATAGCCAGATACAGTCTCAAAATCCTGACCAAAAAGATGGCTCTTATTGAAGTCAATGAGATCCACTCCGGTCTTTTTTCCAGGAGCAGTTTCTTCTGGAAAAGAGGAGAGCTGCTCATTCAGGCTGTTTTGCCTCATGATTCGGCCTGAAGACACACCCTCCTCCAGACTCGGCCCCTTCATTGGGCCTGGAGTGGAGTGCGCAGCTGGATGCCGGGGGTAGTGCACCAGCTTTCAGTCGCAGTTACCTGGCTTTAGGTCCCGAACCTGAGGCAGCCTCCTCAGGTTTCGGACCAAAAAAAAAAACCTCCGTCTGAACTTACCCTTAGTATTGCTGGCAGTTTGTAGACCTGCAGCAAAGAAGAAATTCCACCTTTGTTTGTAAACCACACAGTAGAATAAAGATATCATGTGAAGACAACCATTGCAATGGGAAATTTCACTTTATTTTTCTGGAGACATTTCAGAAACAAATATACAATACAATAAGAATTGTGACTTTTTGGAGTCTAGACCATAATTGCAAGAACTTTCTAAGATCTGTCAGAGTTGCTAGCTGGTTAAGGAAAACATTTTTTTTTGTACCGTGTTAGCCAGTGGATATGAAATCAATAAAAAACAAAACAAAAAAAAACAAACAAAAAACCAAAACGAGTCTTTGGTAGTGGATCCCTTTATTAATGACTAATGACAGATTAAGAGTTTTCGAAATATACCTGAGGAAGAAGCAGAGAGCATCAAAAGCTTGTAATCTGTCATTAGTAAGGGGGCGTTCACACAATCGTCAGTGTCCGCTGCTAATGTCCGCACAAGATTTTGAATGGACATTAGCAGCGGACACAGATTGTAGTGTGAACGCCCCCCCTTAGACATTAAAAAAAAATGTATCCACTTCTGAAGATTCAAGTTTTTTTTTAGCTGGTTATGTTCATAGGAAACTTTACAGCAAAAAGACAAATTGAAACATTTCATAGAACTAATAGTTGATACGCGAGATGAAGGTCCAGCCAGGTGTCCATGTCACATGTTCTCCACTCCTGAAGCAAGCACAAGTCTAGAAGAGAAAGTAAGTTCATGTCATTTTACAGAAAAATGGGAAACCGGATACGACAAAATAAATTTGGAATGCTATAAGATACGACAACCGACCGACAAAAACGCTCCACTACATACTTTTGGAATGAACATTTTACCGCCATTGCAAACAAAGAAAAACTCTTAGCACACCGTCATCCGTCCACACAACACCGACAACCTGCTGCAAAACCAAGACCGCAGGATGCAGCAAACAAAGCCTGAGCAGCCACCTTTAGACCAGAGGGTTTTCTGGCGACTGGTGTCAGATGCTGGTCAATGCAGCTACACTCCCGCCACGATGCTGTATGAGCTAAGCAGCGCAGGTACTAAAGTGAAGTCCTCAATTGGAAATCTGATATGGATAAGGCCTAAAATACCAACTCTTGAAGCTCCCTGTAAAAGAAAGCAGGGATTCCTGTAACTTGCAGGCCCAAATAGCACATGATCTCCAGCCCCTGCTAAGCCCCATACCACTCGCGGTGATGTTACCGAAATATAGACAAGCATAGCGATACGCTCCGGCCGAAAGCGTGGCCACCATGCGCTATAGTACAAGCAACACCACCACTTGTAGCACAGTGCCCAACAAGCACCAAAAAACCATGTGCTGCCTGTGCCTACATATCACAGAAGTCACCGCCATCTTCCTCAGGGAGCTCCCAGAGTTGAGACTCCAGGCCTCATCCAGCCAGACGCCCACTTAAGGGCTTCACTGAAGCAGCTACACCACTCAGACCACACAGCACCGCAGAAAGAACACAGCTACACTGGCCAGCGTTTGATACCAGTTGCCAGAAAGCCCATCTGGACTTTAGGCGCCTACCCATGACTCGGTTCACCACAACCCTTAGCGTTAACCCCACAGCAAACTGCCTGTACTGTATGAAAAGAGTTTTGAGTACCAAGAGAGGTTTTGCCTTCATCCCATTAAAAAGACCCCATGCTAAAAGTTGATACTACAAGCAGACGTACTAAATATAGCAGTCTACCCACATCCTCCACCACCCTCTCCATCACCACATGAAGGCTCAGATTCATAAGGAGGGGTTTATGAACCCTTACCTCCGACGCAACAATGGTAAAGGCAGTTTTGGGAACTACAGACTATAAAGGATAATGTGCCACAGCTTTGAAGAGACTCACAAATGCAAACCACATATGGACAACCATCAATAACCCGCCCCATCTTACAAGAACACTGACACACTGCAACATCGCACAACCTAAACATAGCATGCACCGACAGGACCCCTCAGAGATCTGGCACAGAACAGGAATGCCAACTTCTGAGAACGAAAGCAGCCATTTCCGTAATTAGCAGGAGCGAACAGCACATGATCTCCGGCACATGTGCTGCCCGTTCCTACAGGTCACAGAAGTCACCACCATCGTCTTCAGGGAGCTCCTGAGTTGGACTCCAACTGTTACCCACAATCTCCACTTGGTGGGGTTTAGTTCAGCACCTACACTGCTCAGATCATACAGCATCACAGTGCGGGAATCACAAATCCCATGCAGCTTGTGACATGTCCCCTCAGTGCTAGCCGGATGCAGGATTTGACAAGTCGTGACAGCCATCCACACCTAGTCTACATCTACTTGCCCCTTCATGACTCTACAACGCATTATCTTTCTAACAACTAACCACACAGTAGGATACAAGCTTTATAAACCTAGATTAGAGGTCAGTTCTCAAGGACACAGGCAAAACCTAAAGAGCACATAGTAATCTACCGCTAGTGCCCTCCACCACCCCTGCCATCACCACACGAAGGCTTGAATTCATAATGAGGGACTTATGATCCATAGACCTCCGACATAACAATGAAGAGGATAGCTTTAGGCACCAGTTTTATATTGATCCTTGCTCACAGCAGCTGCAAAATACCCAAAAAAAAGGCCAAATGGAACTTACCTACAATCTTGTAGAGGGCAAGGTGATGTTCTTCTAGTAGTAGATCCAGCTTTCACAGCTACAAAAGAGGAAAACACGACACTTAAAAAACCGTTTTAGTGTCGATTCAGAAACTGCAGGAGATTGAATATTGTTGGATTATTGTTGGGGGGGGGGGGGCAGAGTCATTCTGATCAAAGTATTAAAGTGATAACCCCTCCATTATCACAATGATACAGTGACAATAATGACCAAGATTTTTTTAGTGAACAGTTACCCAAGAGTTGCCCGAGACAGTAATAAGGGTAGTGTGTCTAATATTATATACACAGAGGAAGGTGGAGGAAGACAAGGCCAGCAAATACAACCTATAACCCCGACAGAGTTGATCCAGAGGAAGGCGAAAACTGGCAGTCAGTACAAGACCCAGGATCAACTATTCTAACAAGTGTAAAACCCTCATACAGTAGGGAATATTGAAATATAATATCCACAGTGTGTCGTTTTATAACATTCATATACACATTAGATAAGGTTGCATAAAGAGAAACATACATAAAGTACAGCCCTACAGAGTTGATCCAGAGGAAGGCAAAAAACCCCATGAGGCCAATGCCAATAACCCCATGTTATGGGAAAAAAATTCCTTCCCGACTCCAGTACGGCAGTCAGTATAAGACCCTGGAAAAACTCGTCTAGATTTACCATTAGGACTGGGGACAGCCAAAAAAAAAGTAGCAATACATGCATTCTCTATAGTAGGTTGAGCTAGGGCTGGGCCGACAGTCTCACCATACAGTTGTATGGTGAGCTGCCATTTCCCTACAGCTTATATTAGTCTAGGCATACTAATGCCATTAGGATTAGACTCATTTCTATCATGGTATTAGAGGGAAAAACCTACTACAACTCAGGGGGCCTAGGGCAGAGACTAGCCAAAGCAGAAAGTTACTCTGATGGCATGGTGAAGCAAGAAATGCAGAGCATCAATTGCAAAGTTGGTTTGTTTTTTAATTTAATTACTAGCCTTCACACGGTGTTACATCAATATCCCCTCCAATATCAATGCAACGGGTCATGCTCCGGCACCCTATCTAGCTAGGACTAGGGATGGGCTATGGCCTCACCATGCAGTTGTATGGTGAGCTGCCAGGTTGTTTTATTAGTCTAGGCATACTAATGCCACTAGGCGGCGGCGTTCTCATCAGAGCATTAAAGCAATAACCCGCCCAACTATCACAGTAACACAATGACAAAAGCAGCCAAAACCGCCGGACTAGGGCTAGACCTATTAATGCCATTAGGAATAAGGGAGGCCAGTTCCATCAAATGCATTAATGTAATAACCGACCGAAATATCACAGAAATACAATGACAGACGGCTAAACCCGTCAGGATCTGCTCTCAAGTAAGAACTGGCAGGCATAGCTCTCTATAAGACCCGCCAAGGCATAGATCTGTTAAGAACCACCGGGCGCTGTCTCTATAAGAACTAGCAAGCACAGGTCTCCCTATAAGAACGGTCACCTTCAGAGCTCCCACAGAGTTCCACAGGCAAAGCTAAGAGCAAATAAAAGGGGGGAAACCTACCGTGTCAACTCAGCCGGTCCCACGTCTCTGCAGCACACCAGTCCACGCGCCGTCCTCCTTCTGCACAACTAGCTTCCGTATACTACAACAGCTGTATTTAAGGCATCACATGCTTGCCACACCCCCTCACGTGTTTCTGAGGGGGCGTGGCCAACTAATTGGGAAGGTTTCTACACAGCTGTTGTAGCACGTGCCAAACAAGTGAAAGTGGGTGTGGCTGGAATAAATTCACATAGCAGGGAAACAGCAGAATGTCGAAAGCAATATGTTTCTAAAGCACGGTTTCGCCCTCTTTCTGTTCTTCAATAGTTTGGAGATGTGCACTTGGAGTAGTGCTGAGTGGAATGTTAGCAGTGTATAGGACACAAGTACCTTGTTTTTATTTTTGTGAGTAATGAAAACGTGTCTTCCTAAAGATACTTCTGTATCTCTTCACAGGACCCAAGCATCCATCTATTGCTGTTACTGTAGAATGACTAAATATACCTGTATTTCTTCCCCAGCTCCTTTACCACAAGTAGAACTTTCAATCCGTCAACCAATCTTAATACGACCAATCAACGGTATTACACTAAGACTACACTTTATATGACTGTGCTGACAGTACCAGTATTAAAGATGGTAGACGCGAAATCCTAGTGGGCTAAAGGACTTCCGGTGACGACGTGATCATGTGATCAGACTGGCGTGGGCGGAGCTATTCAGGACAGTGCCGAGTTACACAGGAAAAAGAAGTTGCAGTGAATGGAGACTGGAAGGAGGTAAGAGACGGCATGTGTAAGCAAGAGGGGTGGAAAGGGCTGGGGGGGAGGGTCAGGCTGTGTGTGAGCATGATATAGGAGTTTGGATGGGTAAAGGCTAAATACTAGACTCCGTAAGGACCGTCTGCCGATACAAGGTCACATGACCGGATAGGCGTGTCTTTACTTGTAAGCAAGACCTTCCACAGTATCCTGTGTAGTGGAGCAACATGGAGAGCTGCGAGGTGCACGATTTAGTGAAGGGGGGGGAGATACAGTAGGTGGACTGCAGGGAGTAGTGTAGAGGGGGAGAGATGTGCAGGGTCGGACAGGCCCGCCGGGAGACCGGGGAATCCCCCCGTAGGCCCCAGCCTGGACTATTAAGACCCTCATTATGGGGCCCTACCGGACCTCCACTGCCTTTTTTTTTTTTTTTTTTTTTTTTTTTTAGTAGACAGTGGAGGTTCGGTAAGGCGTCTGCTCAGGGCTGGTGTCAGCACCCGGGCAAGTCACTGTGAAGTATGAAGGGAGAGAGACTCCGTGCTGAAGAGACAGCATGTGTGAGTAATAGGGGAGACATGGGGGGGGGCAGGCTGTGTGAGCGAGAGGGGAGACATGGAGGTGCAGGCTGTGTGAGCGAGAGGGGAGACATGGAGGTGCAGGCTGTGTGAGCGAGAGGGGAGACATGGAGGTGCAGGCTGTGTGAGCGAGAGGGGAGACATGGAGGTGCAGGCTGTGTGAGCGAGAGGGGAGACATGGAGGTGCAGGCTGTGTGAGCGAGAGGGGAGACATGGAGGTGCAGGCTGTGTGAGCGAGAGGGGAGACATGGAGGTGCAGGCTGTGTGAGCGAGAGGGGAGACATGGAGGTGCAGGCTGTGTGAGCGAGAGGGGAGACATGGAGGTGCAGGCTGTGTGAGCGAGAGGGGAGACATGGAGGGGCAGGCTGTGTGAGCGAGAGGGGAGACATGGAGGGGCAGGCTGTGTGAGCGAGAGGGGAGACATGGAGGTGCAGGCTGTGTGAGCGAGAGGGGAGACATGGAGGTGCAGGCTGTGTGAGCGAGAGGGGAGACATGGAGGTGCAGGCTGTGTGAGCGAGAGGGGAGACATGGAGGTGCAGGCTGTGTGAGCGAGAGGGGAGACATGGAGGTGCAGGCTGTGTGAGCGAGAGGGGAGACATGGAGGTGCAGGCTGTGTGAGCGAGAGGGGAGACATGGGGGGGGCAGGCTGTGTGAGCGAGAGGGGAGACATGGAGGGGCAGGCTGTGTGAGCGAGAGGGGAGACATGGAGGTGCAGGCTGTGTGAGCGAGAGGGGAGACATGGAGGTGCAGGCTGTGTGAGCGAGAGGGGAGACATGGAGGTGCAGGCTGTGTGAGCGAGAGGGGAGACATGGAGGTGCAGGCTGTGTGAGCGAGAGGGGAGACATGGAGGTGCAGGCTGTGTGAGCGAGAGGGGAGACATGGAGGTGCAGGCTGTGTGAGCGAGAGGGGAGACATGGAGGTGCAGGCTGTGTGAGCGAGAGGGGAGACATGGAGGTGCAGGCTGTGTGAGCGAGAGGGGAGACATGGAGGTGCAGGCTGTGTGAGCGAGAGGGGAGACATGGAGGTGCAGGCTGTGTGAGCGAGAGGGGAGACATGGAGGTGCAGGCTGTGTGAGCGAGAGGGGAGACATGGAGGTGCAGGCTGTGTGAGCGAGAGGGGAGACATGGAGGTGCAGGCTGTGTGAGCGAGAGGGGAGACATGGAGGTGCAGGCTGTGTGAGCGAGAGGGGAGACATGGAGGTGCAGGCTGTGTGAGCGAGAGGGGAGACATGGAGGTGCAGGCTGTGTGAGCGAGAGGGGAGACATGGAGGTGCAGGCTGTGTGAGCGAGAGGGGAGACATGGAGGTGCAGGCTGTGTGAGCGAGAGGGGAGACATGGAGGTGCAGGCTGTGTGAGCGAGAGGGGAGACATGGAGGTGCAGGCTGTGTGAGCGAGAGGGGAGACATGGAGGTGCAGGCTGTGTGAGCATGGTTGCGTCTAGATTGGAGTTGCTCCTGGTAGGTCCTCCCTCCAGCAACTCCAATCTAGTCACCTCACTAGTGAACGGTCTAGATTGGAGTTGCTGGAGGGAGGACCTGCTAGAATCATCTCCAATGTAGACTGTTCAGTACTGAGGTGACTAGAATGGAGTTGCTTCGAGGAGCTGCTGCCAGAAACTCCAATCTAGTCACTTCACTACAGGAGCAGCTAGAGTGGAGTGTCTATAGGGAGGATCCGTAACTGGCCAAGAGAGACATTGTATATGTATATAATATCAATAAAAATATAGGAAAAACACATTCCTGGACATGTTTACATATGGCATTGATATATATATATTACATAAAATATACCTATATAAATATATATTTGCCATATGCTCTGTACAGGGAGGTGACGCCGCAGCCTTACGTGTTTATTATAACTTGCGCCACTTATTGTAAGTGATAATGGAAATATATGGCAATTTAATAACTGATATAGAGCTAAATTCTGACGTATCGCTGTGCGCCTGATTTATCAGTATATAGTTAATGCAGGTAGGCTCATGATGGTCTCGGCATATTCTGTAGTTACAATAGGTGGGTCCTCCTTGCAGCAACTCCATTCTAGCTGTCTCAATACAGAACTGACTAGAATGGAGTTGCTGCAGGTAGGTTCATGGTATCGGTATATTCTGTAGTTGCTGTAGGTGGGTCCTCCTTGCAGCAACTCCATTCTAGCTGTCTCAATACAGAACTGACTAGAATGGAGTTGCTGCAGGTAGGTTCATGGTATCGGTATATTCCGTAGTTGCTATAGGTAGGTCCTCCTTGCAGCAACTCCATTCTAGCTGTCTCAATACAGAACTGACTAGAATGGAGTTGCTGCAGGTAGGTTGATGGTCTGGGTATACTCTGTAGTTGCTATAGGTAGGTCCTCCTTGCAGCAACTCCATTCTAGCTGTCTCAATACAGAACTAACTAGAATGGAGTTGCTGCAGGTAGGTTGATGGTCTGGGTATATTCTGTAGTTACAATAGGTGGGTCCTCCTTGCAGCAACTCCATTCTAGCTGTCTCAATACAGAACTGACTAGAATGGAGTTGCTGCAGGTAGGTTGATGGTCTGGGTATATTCTGTAGTTGCTATAGGTGGGTCCTCCTTGCAGCAACTCCATTCTAGCTGTCTCAATACAGAACTGACTAGAATGGAGTTGCTGCAGGTAGGTTCATGGTATCGGTATATTCTGTAGTTACAATAGGTGGGTCCTCCTTGCAGCAACTCCATTCTAGCTGTCTCAATACAGAATTGACTAGAATGGAGTTGCTGCAGGTAGGTTCATGGTATCGGTATATTCTGTAGTTACAATAGGTGGGTCCTCCTTGCAGCAACTTCATTCTAGCTGTCTCAATACAGAACTGACTAGAATGGAGTTGCTGCAGGTAGGTTCATGGTATCGGTATATTCTGTAGTTGCTGTAGGTGGGTCCTCCTTGCAGCAACTCCATTCTAGCTGTCTCAATACAGAACTGACTAGAATGGAGTTGCTGCAGGTAGGTTGATGGTCTGGGTATACTCTGTAGTTGCTATAGGTAGGTCCTCCTTGCAGCAACTCCATTCTAGCTGTCTCAATACAGAACTGACTAGAATGGAGTTGCTGCAGGTAGGTTGATGGTCTGGGTATATTCTGTAGTTGCTATAGGTGGGTCCTCCTTGCAGCAACTCCATTCTAGCTGTCTCAATACAGAACTGACTAGAATGGAGTTGCTGCAGGTAGGTTCATGGTATCGGTATATTCTCCATAGGTTATTCAGTATAGGACCTATATCTTATAAGCTCCGCCTACAGTAATAATAATAATAAAACACACATTTTAAAAATTTATATTTTATTGAACTAAAACCATCCGCACAATCCTCATTATCCATATTTTAAAAAAAAAAAAAAAAAAAAAAAACCTAAACAAAAAACCACCTCCACTAGTTACCAACGTAGTCCATCAACCCCCTCCCTTCTACCAACTTACCTGTCCTGGTCTAGTATTACCTGCTTTCATGGAATAAACCAGCCACTGTCGTCTCATGCGGTGGGGTTACTAGAGTAAAGACAGGATCACATGTGCGCCAGGTTCTACGTTGTTTAAAGAGGACCTTTCACTTCCTGGGGCACATGCGGTGTAATACACCACTAGAAAACCAACAGTGTGCTGAATTCAGCGCACTATCGGCTTTCCCTTTCTGTTCCGGTACCGTAGTTCTTCACTGTCAGAAGGGCGTTTCTAACAGACAGTCAGGAACGCCTTTATTCACAGTAGCATCTATTGCGCTGTATTGTGAGACTGGGGGGCATTGCTTATTTCCAACAATGACGTCTATGGACGAGTACTATCAGGAGGGGAGGAAACGTTCCTCACCACTCTCACAGTACGACTTTGGGCTTTCTAGCGGTGTATTACACTGCATGTGCCCCAGGAGGTGAAAGGTCCTCTTTAAATCTGTCATGTGACCTGAATGATGAAAAGCCAGATCGCTAAAACATCGGTTACTCATGGACACCAGTGGACTCCATTGACTTAATGGGGTCAGCCGTTTCCATACTGAAACGGGCAGAGAGAACAATCCTCCGTGCAGGACTTTTCTCTCTGTCGATTTCTGCGGCCGATGTGAATCTAACCGCAAATTTAGTCCAGTGACCTTCTTTTTTAATTAATGGAGAACCAGAATGTGAGGCCTCCTCCTACTGAAAGGATAGTACCTCAGGATAGGCCATCAGTATTAGATGTGTGGGGGCCCCTGCAGATCTCTGGTGTTGTACAAACTGTAGTGGCGAGTGTAGGTACCGCAGCGATGCGCCATTACAATCTCTGTACCGGAGATATGCAGGGGTTTTACGTGTTGGGGTTCCCCTGCAGGTCTAATATTGATGGCCTACCCTGAGAAAGTGGATAACTCCATGAGGCTTGCTCCCCACACCACTTAAACACAGTGGAAGAAACGTGGCAGAAGAAAAAACAAAAACAATCCCATCCCCATTTTACGGTAAAATAGATGCAGCGGATACGCTGCACTGTCATGGTTTTGGAAATTGGAGCATGCCAGTTATACCCCAGGACGTGGCGGCGGCTTCCCTATTGGTATAGTTAAAGCAGAAAGTCCACAGAGGAAACCTGTACAAAGCGCTACAGGAAGAACCCCGATGTGTTGCTGTTTTTCCAACAGTGTTTTTTTGCTACAGGTGCTACGTGGGGCCTTAACCACAAGTCATGTCAAGCTTGTGATTAACCCCTTCTTGGGTAATCAGCAATTCAATCACTTAGATGGAATCACTGACTGCAGGAGGTTGGGGGAGTCAGTGGTGAATACAGCTCACCAGGCACACTTGGTGGTCTTCGGGGGGCACGTTGTATTAATGAATATATGGGGGGGAGAACACAGGCAGCCTGCTATACAAATAAAGCAGGGGTCGGCAACCTTCAGCACACCAGCTGTTGTAAAACTACAACTCCCAGCATGTATACTTGCTCTGCTGTTCTTGGAACTCCCATGGAAGTGAATGGAGCATGTTGGGAGTTGTAGTTTCACAGCAGCTGGAGAGCCGAAGGTTGCTGACCACTGAAATAAAGTATAGCTGCCCTAATCTTCCTTAGGGTTGCACCTGCTGTACAGGGAGAGTAAAGTGACCATGACATTTGTTAGAATTGCTAACTCATGCACTAGAAAGAGTTAATTGCAGTCATAACCTGACCACGACTAACCCCAAGTGCAAGAGTCACAGTCAAGGGTTTACACTCAGTTATGACACACAGAAAAGTAATGTCTTAAGATTCGCCCCCATCAGTTTGGTGCTAGTGATCACTGCAGGGTTGGAGAGTGAGCAGTGCAGAATATTTATACCTACAGCTCACACAGGAGGCAGCCCCCAGGTCCTGGATCTCCCCTATCATACAGATGGCAGCCCCCATGCCCCTCTCAGGCTACAGATGGCAGTCCCCCATGGACTGAAGCCCCCCTCAGTATACAGCAGGAGCACCCTAACACATAGGTGGCAACATCCAAGGTGCTGGACCCCTCCAACACACAGGCAGCATCCCCAAACACACACAGGTGGTAACATCTCAGGGCCCAAGAACAACCCCCACCCACATACAAACAGCACTGCAGGAATCCCCCATTTACATGAAGGCAGCACCCAAATGACCTAAACACAACAAAGCAGTACCCTGGAACCTCCGCCACATGCCCACAGGTGGAAGTACCCAAGGGGCCACCACCAAAACCACCTCACACACACAGGTAGCATCCCAGGGGCCTCCAAACAAGGACACAGGTCGCAGCACCCTGGGACCACCTCCAGAACTCCCTCTCACATACAAGCAGTACCCCAGGACCCCAACACACAAATTCGATACCCCTGGGAACCCACACAAACGCATGCAGCAGGCCCCCCCAGGGACCCTCCCCACCATTACATGCAAGCAGCACCCCAGGGATGTTTGCTCATCCATTAGATGTCAGCAGCACCCCAAGGACACCGCCCCCCCTGTAGATGCCCAAGCACACCAAGGATGCATGCCAACATAATTAGATGTCGATGGCACCCCAGGGTCTCTGCCCCTTTTAGTTGCCAGAAGCACGCCAGGGACACCTTGCCCCTATCCATGCCAACAGCATACACCATAGATGCTAATAGCACTCCAAGGACCTCCCCCTTTATGCCAGAAGCACCTCGAGGACCTCTACCTTTCTTCAGATGCCAGCATCCCAAAGATCCCTGCCCACTTAGATGCTAGCAGCATCCAAGGGACTCATGCACTCCTACAGATGCCAACTGCACCCCTGCCCCCCCCCCCCCCCCCGTTTAGAAGCACACCAAAGATCCCTGTCCTTCTCTTTTAGTTGCCAGCAGCACCCCAAAGGCCCCTGCCCCTTCTTAGATGCCAGTAGTACCCCAAAGACCCCCCCCCCCCCCCAGATGCCAGCAGTATCCCAAAGACCCAGTGCCCCCCATTAGATACCAGCAGTTCTTCAAAGACCCACTGCCAGGGGTGTAACGATCGTGACCTGGCCCGGTGAGACACGGGGCCAGTAGCCAGCTAGAGATAGTCGGGGTCCAGTACCACTATGTGACAGCAGCAGGGGAAAGCCTGGTTCCCCGACCACTATATATATTGTAAATGAAAAAGGGCACCGGCATATTGCCAGGCCCTTTTTCAATAGACACTGGCCCAGGAGAGGTGACTTAAAGTAAACAGATATACTCACCTCTCTGCGTCCTCTCCGGCGTCTTCCATCATGTGATTGAAGCCTGAGATTAGGCCCCAGCAGTCAGATGGAGCGCAGCGGCGTAATGATGTCAGTGACCCCTCATGTGACTGCTGAGGACCAATCACAGGACTCAACAGAGACGTCAGGAAGATGCTGAAGACAGCCGGAGCCAGGATGCCCAGGAAAGGCGAGTATTAGGGTTTGTTAATTTTATTCACCTACCCTGGGCCTCCTATTATTATACTCTGGGGTCTGAGGTGACCACAGTGTAGAATAATATCACTGGAGGGGGCTGTTGGGAGCATATAATACTGGGGGGGGGGGAGGCACTGCTGGAGATATAATGTGTGTGTTGGGGGGGGGGGGCACTGCTCGACATGTAATATTGTATATGGGGGGGGGGCTGCTGGGTATGTAATACTGTGCACGCCACTGCCTCCCCTCTTAGATGCAGCAGTACCCCCAAAGATCTCCTGCGCCCCCTTAAATGCCAGAAACACCTAAAGGACCCCGTCTCCCTCTATGCCAACGACTCCTATACCACCCTAAAGATCAATCCAATCCACCAGACCCTTCGGGATACAGTCCCATAAAAATGCGCTCCCCTCAGCCTCATCGAACATGCAGTCCAATGTAACTACATCACTCTCTTCCCTCAGCCTCATGCAGTCCCATGTAACTACATCACTCTCTCTCCTCAGCCTCATCCAACATGCAGTCCCATGAAACTACATCACTCTCTCTCCTCAGCCTCATCTAATGTGCAGTCCCATGTAACTACATCACTCTCTCTCCTCAGCCTCCTCCAACATGCAGTCCCATGTAACTACATAACTCTTTCTCCTGAGCCTCATCCAACATGCAGTCCCATGTAATTACATCACTCTCTCCTCAGCCTCATCCAACATGCAGTCCCATGTAACTACATCACTCTCTCTCCTCAGCCTCATCTAATGTGCAGTCCCATGTAACTACATCACTCTCTCCCCTCAGCCTCATCCAACATGCAGTCCCATGTAATTACATCACTCTCTCCCCTCAGCCTCATCCAACATGCAGTCCCATGTAATTACATTACTCTCTCCTCAGCCTCATCCAACATGCAGTCCCATGTAATTACATCACTCTCTCCTCAGCCTCATCCAACATGCAGTCCCATGTAACTACATCTCTCTCTCTCCTCAGCCTCATCTAATGTGCAGTCCCATGTAACTACATCACTCTCTCCCCTCAGCCTCATCCAACATGCAGTCCCATGTAATTACATCACTCTCTCCCCTCAGCCTCATCCAACATGCAGTCCCATGTAATTACATCACTCTCTCCTCAGCCTCATCTAATGTGCAGTCCCATGTAACTACATCACTCTCTCCCCTAAGCCTCATCCAACATACAGTCCCATGTAACTACATCACTCTCTCCCCTCAGCCTCATCCAACATGTCGTCTCATGTAAAACAAACCTGTCTCTTCCCTTCCATCCTCCATTACCACAAGACAATCCTCTCTGCTTTCTGTTCTCCAGCTTCATGAGCTCGGCTCCGGCTTCCTCTATACAGCACAGAGCAGTGATGGCCGAAACTCTGCCCTCCTCTGAGAGGCCACGCCCCTTCCTGTGACATCATACCTACCAGGAGCAACTCCACTCTAGTCACGACCCTGTGAGCATATAATACCGTGGGGGGGTGTCACTGGTGAGCACATAATTCTGTTTGGGGGCCACTGTGGTGCACATAATAATGTTTGGGGGTCACTATGGAGTACCTAATTCTGTTTGGGGGCCTCTGTGGTGCACATAATACTGTTTGGGGGTCACTATGGAGTACCTAATTCTGTTTGGGGGCCCCTGTGGTGCACATCGTACTGTATGGGGGTCACTATGGAGTACCTAATTCTGTTTGGGGGGCCCTGTGGTGCACATCATACTGTATGGGGGTCACTATGGAGCACGTAATACTGTTTGGGGGCCCCTGTGGAGCACGTTATGCTGTCCCAGTATTGCTTACATGTGGGGCGTTGCGCTGCTTTCTCACCGTATTCTTGATAGCTGCAGTTGTGGGTACTAAAGCTGTATCTCTTTCAGGTATCTGAGATATTACTTTAGCGCCCATAACCGCCACTATCAAGAATTCACTCTAGTAAGGGGATAGGGGACCACGGACAAAAGTTTGTACCCAGGCCCACAAAACATTAGTTACACCAATGGCGCTGCTCTGGGTCCAGGCACCGCCAGTAATATAGCTTATTTTTAACTAGGTCGACTGTGCTGATACACAGACGTCCTGTACTTGGATGTAAAGTGGGCACCTCCGTTCATCAGGATCGCAGGTAGGTGAGTATAACACTTTTTTTTTTTTTTTTTTAAGCTTAGTTTTGGGTATTTTAATAGTACAAGGGGTTGTTTGGAGGGGGAAATTATAATTATAAGGAGGGGGCATTATGAACATAAGAGGGGTCATTTTTATAGGGGTTATTAGGGGACATTACGAATACAAGGGGAGGCTATATTAGGAGGCATTATGAACATAAGTCATTGATATTAGGGGTGCAGTATTTATGTCAGGGGGAATTAGGGGCATACTATGAGGGGGCAATTAATTTAATGAAAGTGGCACTTGGGCTTTATTAAGACTAAGGCCTCACGTTGCAAACTGCAACAAAATAGCGCTGCAGGAAAAACCGCAGCAGCAACGCATTGTGTTTTTTTTTTTTCCCGCAGCGCTTTTCATTTTCTGCTTCCATTACACCTATAGGGAAACCATCAGTGTTTTCGTAGGTATAAGTGATATTCCAGCGATTTCCAAAACCCCAACGGTTTTGGAAATCGCAGCATGTTCACTGCACATAATTTTCCACAACGTGTGGATGGGATTTGCTAGAATCCCATTCACATTGCAGGAACTGTTGGCTTTTTCCGTGGTGTTTTCGCCATATGAAGCCCCATCCACACTTTGCGTTAAAATAAGATACATGCTGTAATTTCCAAAGCAGTCTTGGGTTTTAGCGTTAGACATTGCAGCATGCCTACGGAAATTCTGGCGGTTTCAATATAATTGAAGCAGAAAATAGAGAGGAAAGCTCTGCAAACTTTTCTGTGCAAAGGCCTGCAGGAAGAAACGTGATGCGTCATGGACGCGGTTTTTCCCGCAGCGCTTTTTTGCTGCAGGACACCACGTGGGGCCTTGAACTGGAAAACTCCTTAAGCCTATTTATATTGATGATCTATCCTCAGAATAAATCATCAATAAGAGATAAGTGACCCCCTGATCAGTTGTATGAAGGGGCCATGGTGCCTGTTTATATCACACGCTGTCTGTTTATAGTGACCGTGTGGTGTAATTACAGCCTTGTCACATAGACGCTTATAGGACGAGGCTGTAGTTACATGACATGGCCACTGTGAGATGTACGATACTGCGTAAACAGAGAAGGGGTCACGGCGCTTGCACAGATGCCACGATTCACTCAAACAGCTGATTCATCCCTCATTATTACACCTCAGCCACGGAGGTGTAAAAAAAAAAAAAAAAACACACACTCGCCTGTCCCCAGCACCCTGTTGTCCTCCGCCTCTGTTTGTTCCGTCTCATGGCAACACCTAATTTCTGGAAATTCTGTACCCAATTCCTCTTAGCGGTCACATGATGTGCAGGACTCCCAGCAAGAAGGTGCCAGCACGAGACTGAATGGACACTGGCCGAGGACAACGGGTTGCTGAGGACAGGTGAGTATGCTTTTTTTATTTTAAACCTCCAGCCCGGCACATGAGTTGCTCCAATTCCTGGACAATATCTTTAAAGGATTTATCCATGTTTCTAATATTTATGGCCGGTCCTCAGGATAAGCCATCAATATTACATCTGTGGGAATCTGACAGCCAGGACCTCTGCAGATGAGCTTTTTCATTACAGTGCGGCTACAGGTAATGGTGACAATTCTAGGAGCCACGCTGCTCTCTTGCCATACAGGATGTAGCAGTGGGTTTAGGTAGTGCAGTGGTACACATCGTATGGCAGGCGAGCAGCCGGCTCCTGATATTACCTTTAGCCATCCTGTCTCTGTACAACTCATCTACAGGGGTCCTGGCGGTGGGCCCCTAAAAACAATTCCACTGGTGGGCCCTAAACACCCCAGTCCGACCCTGTGCAGGGTGGATGTGGGGTACACAATTCACTGTGGGGGAGAGATGGGTGCATGGCAAACTGTGGGGTGGGGAAGTGTGGGGTGCCTGGTGAATTGGGGGGGGGGGGATTTAGAGCTGTGTTACTTTAATGGATGGCAAGCTATGGTTGATGCTTGGTGGATTTAGGGTAAGTTCACACAGGTTTTTTTTTTTTGCTCAGTTCTTTTTTTTCTGGGAGCCGTTTGTTCCAGAACGGACATGCTCATTCTTCAGACACCTCGCGACATCCGCCTGAAGGCACTCCCTCCTCCCAACTAGGCCCATTCATTTGGACCTAATCCGGAGCGGAGTGCGCAACTGGATGCTGGTGCAGTGCACTGGTATCCAGTCACAGCCACCTGTATTTTGGGACCGGAACCTGAGGCAGCCTCAGGTTCCGGTCCAAAATACCCCGTGTGAACCCGGCCTAAGGATTGCATAAGAGGCACAAAGAAACTCCTCCATTGGCGGTGCAGAGGTGATTGACAATGTGCTTTAGGTTAAAGCCCCACATAGGGGGCCACAGCCAAAAAGCTCTGCAGGAAAAACCTCTGTGGAAACACATTGCGATCTTCCTACAAGGCCTTTCACGTAAAATGTGCAGTTTTCCTCTGCGGACTTTCTACTTTAGATATACATATAGTTTCCATGTGCTGCAATGTACAAAAAGTAATGTGGGGATAGTGCAGTGCTTGTTGCGGTGCGTGTCAGGGTCGAATTCGACAGCACGGGTCAATCGGTCAGATCCAAATTAGTATTAGCATGTGTGCACCGCGCGAAGAATGACACAGACACTCAGTTCCGTTTTCAATCCCAGCCCAGCACTGAACTGCGTTTATTTCACGTCACACATAGTTATACAGGAAAGGAAAAGAAAGGGTTAATGCATAATATAACCTGAAATTCTTCACATGATTGGCTCTTGATCGTGACGTATAACCTGTTGTAGTCTTGGTTACAATCTAAGGAATTCAGCAAAACATGAGAGTCAGCGCCATCTTAGAATACATTCTTTATTCCAAAGCTGATAGTCTTTAGTTTTAAAGGAAAATTAGTATTTCAACAAAACGTAAAATATAACATGCTATAATCGTGACCTGAGCTCTGACAGGGGTACACCAGAGGGACATGGGGGATAGTGGGATATACCTGGATGTAGTTATAGCTGCACTCGTTAGTATCGGGTCTCCAATACTGTGAAGACCCAGTGGCTATGATGGCCGCCATCTTTAAAGGTCCGGCATGTACTATTACAGATGTCGGGAAGGGATACAATTATTTAAAGGGATCCTATCATTTAAACACTTTTTTTTTTTTTTTTTTTTTCCTAGCTGACACGTCGGAATAGCTGACACGTGCAGGCTATTCGTCTTTATCCGTCGTCTCTGGTCCGCCGTTCGGTAGAAAGACCGGTTTTTACTGGTATGCAAATGAGTTCTTCTGCAGCACTGGTGGGGTGGGGGGCAGCGCTCAGACAGCACTTGCGGCATCCCCAATGCTGCCAGAGAACTTTCTCCAGCGACGCCTCCATCTTCAACAGCAACCGCCTCTTCTGCGTCTTCTCTGGGGTCACACCCCGGCGCTTGCGCAGTCGGTTCTGCCATCGGGATGCAGGCAAGAGCCGAGTGCACAGGCCGGCGGCCATTTTTTTTGGAGGCCGCTACGCGTGCATGTGCAGTACGCTCCTGTTCTCCATACAACTATAGGAGCTTACTGTGCATGCGAGCGTAGCGGCCTCCAAAAAAATGGCCGCCTGCCTGTTCACTTGGCTTTTGTCTGCGTCCCAATGGCAGAGCAGACTGTGCAGGTGCCGGAGTGTGACCCCAGAGAAGACGCAGAAGAGGTGGTTTCTGTTGAAGATGGAGGCATCGCTGGAGAGACTTCTCTGGCAGCATTGGGGACGCCCCCAGTGCTGTGAAAACTCATTTGCATACCGGTAAAAACCCGGTATTTCTACTGAACGGCGGGCCGGAGACGACTGATAAAGGTAGGCGACAAATAGCCTTTCTTAAGGCTATTCCGCCGTGTTAGTCATAAAAAAATGCGTTTGAATGATAGAGGTCACTTTTTAAAGGGATCCTGAGTTTGTTCATGTTTTGCTGTTATTTTGTTGTTTTGACTTTTTTATTTTTAATAAATTTTATTTTTTGGGCAAAAAAATTAAAAAATAGATGTGTAAATAGTGTTTTCTGAATGTCATAACTTTAATAGTAAGAAATCCATCAATTAGCTATAACTTACCCCATCCCCACCTCTTGTGTCACCAAAGCGACTCTGACTCATCAAGGCACAACAAGATCTCTGCATACAGTAGTGGAAGACCTAGAACATGATGGAGTAAGGTTACGTTCACACTACTGTTATGCACGTCCGTTACTGTTATCTGTCATAGGATGAGAGCAACAGACATAGATGGAGTCTCCTCATCCTCCTGCGTCTGTTCCCATTGACTAGAACATTAAGAAAAAAAACCCATTAAGGACGCCGTCTTCTGTCTCCTTTTTTCTGTCTCTTGTGTTTTTTCCGTAATTTTTGTTTATTTTTGTAAAGGAAGGAAAATGTCTGGCGCGCACAACTTATTCTTCAGTCACAAAACTAAACTTAAATGATGCAGGAAAGATGGGAGACTGAGGACAGACAGGAGACAGCGGCCATCGTGTTGTTTACATTAGTGTTAACTTGAATGGACACTGACTGTCTCTGTCCATTTCTCTGCTGCAGTTAATGTTCGTTGCGGTCATCCATCAAAGGACATTAAAGGGGCTCTTTCAGCAAAATTTTGTTGTATGAGCCTCACATATGCGTGAATAGCCTTTAAAAAAAGGCTATTCAGGCACCGCTAATCTCATTTTAATCCCCCGTCCTGTTTTAAAATCTATAAAAACATATATGTAAATCATACTTGAACGTGCACACTGGGCGGTGATGCACGATCCGACGTCATCTTCTGGTACGCCTACCTCTTCTTTCGGCGACGCCCACCGGTCCTGGCTCTTCCCCGGCTTCATCTTCTTCCATCGGTTCAAATCCAATTGGTTGAAATCCGGCGTGTGCGCAGTAGCCCTCCCTCCGGAGCTACTGCGCACACTCCGGCGGCACTGCCATTGAGAAAAATGGTGCCAGAGGATGTGCAGTAGCTCCAGAGGGAGCATTACTGCGCACGCGCCGGACTTCAACCAATTGGATTTGAACCGCTGGAAGTAGATACAGATGAAGCCGGGAAGAGCCAGGACCGGAGGGCGTCGCCGAAAGAAGAGGTAGGTGTGCTAGAAGATGACGTCGTATCGTGCACGACCGCCCCCCGTGGATGTTCAAGTATGATTTACCTATATGTTTTTATAGTTTTATTTTAAAACGGGACGGGGGTTTAAAATAAGGTTAGCGGTGCCTGAATAGCCTTTTTAAAGGCTATTCACGCATATGTGGGGCTCATACAGCAAAATTTTGCTGATAGAGCCCCTTTAACAAGGGTAGCCTGAACCCGCTCTAGGGCTGCTATTACACAGGTGTGTTTTTGATCAGAGTAGAAACAACAGCACATGCGCTAATGTGAATAAAGACCACATGTGTAATGGCACCCTAAGGCCGGCTTCACATGGAAACATTTGGTTGTCAGCTGTGGTTCCCAGACCAGGACCCGGACTCCCAGCAGTATAGTTGTTTATGATGCTAGGAGTTCCGGCTTCCTCGCAGCTTCAGCGTTCCATACTGTAATGTCCGTGTGAAGCCGGCCTAAGGGTTACTAATATGTGAGGCCCCACGTTGCGGAAACGCTGCTTATTTTGTTGCAGTTTTTTGAGGCAAAGCCAAGACTAGCTACAAGAGGAATGGGAAATATATAGGAAGTTCTTATACTTCTACCTTTTGCACAATCCACTTCTGGCTTTGACTCAAAAAACTGCAACAAGTAAAGCTGTGTTTCCGCAACGTGGGGCCCCGTCACACGGCCATGCTGCAGTTCAATCTAATTGAAATGAATGGGGATGAGCTGTAATACTAAGCACAGCCTCTATACAGTGTATGGCACTGTGCTTGGTAAGTAGAGAAGAGACCACAGCAATCAATATCATAGTCCCAATAATCCCTTTAATTTATACCTTCATGTAACTCTAGGCTGAGACCTCACAAAATAGGACTGATCTAAGGGCGGGTCCACACTTGCGCCCGGTCTCTGCTTTGTGAGTTTCCATCTTGTGCCCGAGAAACCCTGATGGAAACCCGGCAGCCAGTGTCCGCTTCTGAGTGGCCGTGAGCGTCTTCAAATCTCTGCGGCGAAACAGTTTTTGGTTTTTTTTAACTGGACACAAAGTCGGACATGCAGGAAAAAAAAAAAGGTTTCGCCGCGGATGCCAGAAGACGCTCACGGGCGGACACTTTGCAAACCCATTCAAATGAAAAGTGACTGCCAGTTTTTGTCTCCTGTCCAGTTTCTCGCAAACGAAGAAGACGGAAACCTGTTCGTTAGTCGTTCGAATAGTCGAATATTGAGATGCTATTCGTAACGAATATCGAACCCCATTATAGTCTATGGGAGAAAATGCTTTGTTTCAGGGGATCCTACCATTCGACTCAGGAGGGTCACCTAGTCCACTATTACACCTCAGCAAATGATGCCAACACCTCTGCAATGCAACTGGGACAGCAGGGGAAGCATGTCTGGGGGCATCTAACAAGCCCAAGTCACTGTATTACCCCACTATCACAGCCTAACAACTACACACTTTCCACATTCAAAAAAACCTCTATCAAAGTGGGAAAATACCTGGAAACCTTCTTTACTCCCCAAATGGATGGACACAAACCCCAATTTAAGCTCAACAAACATTAACAAGCACCCCTTTTAAACCACGTTCCCCATGACAACCACAGATGGAATAGGCAATGGGAAATCCTTCAGTCCCCACCCCGAACTGTCATTGTGGATGTGTGTGATGTGGTAAGACCTTCCAGAATTCACTTTTAAGGCCCTTAACATGAGCGCTTCCAAATTAAGTTACACACCCTTAAGCTGAGCTACCAGCAGAAATTGAGGCCCTTCAGGTTACTTCAGCCTTTTACCTGCAGAGTTTTAGGCCCTTGAACTTAGTTCAGCCTTGCAGCAGCAGAGATTTGTTGGCCCTTTGGCTGACTAGAGCCTTGTAGCAGCAGGGTTTTATTTTTTGGCCCTTTGGCTGACTAGAGCCTTGTAGCAGCAGGGTTTTTTATTTTTTTTTGGCCCTTGGGGGAGCCCTAAAACATTAATTTGCAGGCGCCTGTGGGGGGAGCCCTAAAATATTAATTTGCAGGCCCCTGTGGGGGGGGGGGGGTATGCATGAGATATTTTTTTTTTTTTAATTGAAATAATTTTTTCAAACATTCAGTAGTAGGGGCTGGGGTTGTAGAAGGATGAGAAGGATGAGGAAGAGTAAATTGGTTCCTGACTGAATCTCTCCAGTACCTGGGCTATGGAGTGGATACCCAGCTGGATATCTACATCCTCACCCACGTCTCATGCTGCTGCTGGCAGCCTCTCTCCAGTACCTGGACTCTGGAGCTGATACCCAGCTGGGTATCTAGTTCCACGTCCCCTGCTGCTATGCTGCATGATTTGCTAGCTAGTTATTAATTGAGCTCTGAAAAGAGCTGTTATTATTCCCAATTCCTGCCTAAGGGCTCATTCACACGGAGTAACGCCGGGCGTGTATCACAGCCGTACACGCCGGCATTACGGCAGACTGCCAAACACTTCCCGTTCACTTCAATGGGAGCGCTCCAATGAGGCTATTCACATAGCCGGGTCACGGACCGTCAAACAATACAACATGTTCTCTTTCTCCACAGATCTCTTCATACACTGTCTCTATACTATCTTATACCATCTGAAACCTTCTAAGTACAGTATATGATACATGGATACAGTGTGAGACGGCTAAATACTATCACTGGAAGGACCTCACCGGTATGAAACCTTGTATGTATAGGAAACATGGAAAAGGAAAACTCCCTCACACTTTTTGCTGAAAAATATTTTTACCGCTTTTATTGTTGATTCCCAAACAATTGTTGGAATAATAATAATAATAAGACACATATTATCTTTATCTTATAATTCTTATGATCTAATCTTGTCCTTTTATTGTGAGATTTACAAACATTACTGAAGCCGGAGCCCAGCTATTATAAAGGTCCTTACAGAGAACGGGGTTTAGCCAATTCACAGTGAGGGTGCGTTCACACGATGTAACGTGGAGTGCAATCTGGCACGTATACACGTGTGAGCAGATTGCGCTCTGAAAAAGATCCCATTCATTTCAATGGGAGTTAGGAACGTATACGCCGTGTTATTTTGCGGCCGCAAAACAATCTGCTCACACGTGTATACGTGCCAGATTGCGCTCCACGTTACATCGTGTGAACGCACCCTGAAGCAGCTAAATACTATAAGAGATCAGGACCGACTAATAGGGGGCAAAAATGGTCCCTACAAATGATGGGGAAATAGACAGCTCACATAGAGTTGGCTAAATACTATCACTGGTGAGGACCTGGTCCCTCTGGAGTACGGGATTTAGCCAATTCACTGTGAGCTGGCTAAATACTATCTCGGTTAAGGACCCGACCACCAGGCGGCAAAAAGGTCCTTACCAGTAAGGGGAAATAGACAACTCACACTGAGCCGGCTAAATACTAGACCTGGTAAGGACCAGGTCCCTACAGCGTCTACAGGGGCGTAACTACCATAGAGGCAGCTGCCACAGGGCCTGGGCCATTAGGGGGCCCGGTGACAGCCGCTACCGCTGCATTTTGTTTTTTTTTTTTTCTTTATAGGCTGTTAGGGGCGCTATTCACTTGCCGATTCTGGCTGGGCCGGGATCGGTAAGTGACACTGCGGGCCCCACAAATACTATCATTATACTCGGGGGGTCTTTGCAGACCCCCGAGTATAATGATCAGCGGACCGGGAGAGGTAATAAACATAAAAAACACTGTTACTTAACTCTCTACGATCCTGCCAGGCCTCCTTTCTGACGTCTCTGACGTCACATGAACCCGGCCTGCGTCCCGGGTCATGTGATGTCTGACGTCATTTCAGAAGAATGGCAGCGGAGAAGACAGCGTAGGAGCCGGGAACAGGTAAGAAACAGTAATTTTTTATGTTTTTATTCCCCTGGGTCTCCGATTATTATACTCTGGGGTCTTTTCATACCCCAGAGTATAATAATTGTTTATGGGTGTCCACTATGGGGTATAATACTGTGTGCAGGGGCCACTATGGGACATAATTCTGTGTGCAGGGGGCAGTAAGGGACATAATAGAGTGCGGAGGAGGGGGCCGGTCGAGGTCTTCGGGAGGGGGGGGGATGTCAAAAGTTCGCCACGGGGCCCCGCCATTCCTAGTTACGCCACTGGGCGTCTAGTATTTAGTCACAACCGTTCAGACTGTGTGTGAGCATGATAGAGGGGTTCAGGCTGTGTGACAAATGGGTCAGTCTCATGAAGGGAACACTTAAATCCCCCCCCCCCCCCCCCATGTTATTTATTGTTTTACATGGGGCTTGTGTCTCTGCTGTCACATCAAATTCCGGAATGTCCTTTTTTTTTTTTTATACATTTGACTAAAAATAAACCTCAAAACAATGTTTAACTAGGTTTTTGTTTGTTTCTAGGTTTATGTGAGATCTTAATGGTGTGAAGACTCCACTTCAAGATCATTAGGTGCCAGTGCTCTAGACCAAGCGAAGTGCCCCCTTGTGATCAAATGTCTCAACCGGGCTCCTCTAAATAGGCAACACTTATAAAGGTTTATAAAATAAGGCTTTGTTTGGAGCCTTCAGTAAAAGTTATTTGATGGCCCCCTCAGTGCCCCCACACTCAGGAGAATGTCCCCTTCGCTGCCCACATGTAATATAATGACCCCACAGCGACCAGCATGTTATATAATGGCCCTTACTCTGCCTCTACATGTATGCAGCCTGCAGTAGAAGTGCCAATATTTCGTAATGCATTACATTAGGGATAAGGCCCCCTGGGGGGGGGGGGGTATACCTGGGTCTGCAAAAAAAATGCCCTATGCACCCCCATACACGGAATTAGAAAAAAAGTTATGGGTGTCATAATATTGGCACAGTTTTGGGTTTTTGTTACGGGGTTAAAATGTAAATAAAACCATATAAATTTGTTTTCCCTGGAATTGTACCAAAACATAGAATACAGGTGACATGTCATTTTTGGTTACAGAGTAAATGCCATTAAAACAACAATAGCCTCCCATGCCTGCGTTGTAGTGGTGGCTTGCCGACTGCAGAGCAAAGAGCAACGGCTGGACTATTGTGTGCTGCGGCAGAGTCAGAAAAGAGGGAGGAGCTGTTTTACTGGAGGAAGTCTGGAAGTAAGAGAGAGGCAAGTATGATGGGGCGGTGGGCTTATTATGCTTGGTTCACACATCAGTATGCCATCCGTCCGTTTGAATTCAGTTTGAGACTTAAAACGGATTGATGCACATACTGATTGCATACTGGATGGCATACTGATGTGTGAACCAAACCTTAGTTGAGAAGGTCTAGTAATGGTCGGGATAGCTAGAGAGACGGAGGGGGAGGTAGTGCAAGTCAGCGTACACGTACCATGATGCATTAGCTAAGACTGCTTCACATCTGTGTTCGGTATTCCATTTGGGGAGACCGCTTGGAGATGCCCTCTGAACGGAATATTGAACGCATTAAAAAGCGATGAGCAATGAAACCACACGGACCCCACAGGCTAGAATGGGGTCTGTGTATTTTCCGCATGAATCATGCGGAGAGAAAAGTGCTGCTTTCCCCCAATGGAAATATTGCAGGTGTTAATCCACCTATTGCTAGTAACAACGAATCCCAGTGCAGTGTAGGCACGACCCCTCAGGATCTGACACTAGCTGTTACCCCGGCCCCATCAGATGTCCATTATTAAGTATATACTATATAATCTTTTAACATGATGTGGTCTAGAATTCCGTTCCCCCGCCTCTCCCCTTCCTATTCCCATTCCTTGCTTATTTGGGTCTTCCCCTCCTCCTTGGTCTTTCTTTTGTAGGGTTTTAAATTTTTTTACCTTAAATTATTATTATCTTTTTGATACTAAATATGAAATTAAAAATCAATTTTTAACTAAAAATATTCATTGTCCTGTTTTCATTTTCGTTTTCTCTGTGGTCTATAAAAAACTTTCATCAAGCAGGTTTTCTGGGTTGATGGCCCCCCCTCCCCCTTAGGATAGGGTCACCAATATTGGATCAGTGGGGCTCAGCACTTCCAGCCAGTCTCCAGTGCTAGAACCTAGAAGGCTCTGTAGACTGTATGTTGGCGGTGGTTAATACTACATTTCTGTTCACTGTATATAAGCGGGGTAGAATACTACAGCTCTGTTCGCTGTATATAGGTGGTGGTTAATACTACAGCTCTGTTCATTGTATATAAGCGGGGTAGAATACTACAGCTCTGTACACAGATATAGGCCGTGGTTAATACTACAGCTCTGTACACAGTATATAGGTGGTGGTTAATACTGCAGCTCTGTTCACTGTATATAGGCGGGGGTGAATACTGCAGCTCTGTTCACTGTATATAGGCGGGGGTGAATACTGCAGCTCTGTTCACTGTATATAGGCGGGGGTGAATACTGCAGCTGTGTTCCTAGTTATTGGGAGCAGGGCTGTAGTGCTCCGGCACCACCGCTATACCAAGGACACAGATGTCGGCTTCCAGCACCAGTGACAACAAGCTATTCACTCCAACAGCCAAACGCACTGTATTTTAAAGGATCCACTCACTCCAACAGCCAAAGCACTGAATTTCAATGGCTCCACTCACTCCAACAACCAAAAGCACTGCATTTTAATGGCTCCACTCACTCCAACAGCCAAAAGCGCTGAATTTTAATGGCTCCACTCACTCCAACAGCCAAAAGCACTGCATTTTAAAGGCTCTACTCACTCCAACAGCCAAAAGCACTGCATTTTAAAGGCTCTACTCACTCCAACAGCCAAAAGCGCTGTATTTTAAAGGCTCTACTCACTCCAACAGCCAAAACCACTGTACTTTAAAGGCTCTACTCACTCCAACAACCAAAAGCACTGTATTTTAAAGGCTCCACTCACTCCAAGGGCCAAAAGCACTGCATTTTAAAGGCTCTACTCAAGCCAAGGGCCAAAAGCACTGTATTTTAAAGGGTCTACTCAGTCCAACAGCCAAAAGCACTGTATTTTAAAGGCTCTACTCACTCCAACACCTCTGTATTTTAAAGGCTCCACTCACTCCAACAGCCAAAAGCACTGAATTTTAAAGGCTCTACTCACTCAAAGGGCCAAAATCACTGCTTTTTAAAGGCTCTGCTCACGCCAAGGGCGAAAAGCACTGTGTTTTAAAGGCTCTACTCACTCCAACAGCCAAAAGCACTGAATTTTAAAGGCTCTACTCACTCAAAGGGCCAAAATCACTGCTTTTTAGATAAGATAAGACAAGATAATCCTTTAATAGTCCCACATTGGGGGAAATTTCAGCGTGTTACAGCAGCATAGTAATACAGATACAGGATAATACAGAGTAATATATTACAGACGTAGACATAGATAAGCTGAGAAGAGAAGATATACTAGGAGTCCATGGCAGCTAAGGAAAAACAGAAAAGAAAGAGGAAGACCTCATGGTCATCGTCATAATCATTAGTTCTCTTTGCGGAGTGATCTTCGTTTGGTCTGATGTAGATTATACAGCCTGGTCGCGGTTGGAAGGAAGGACCTGCGATAGCGCTCCTTCTCACACTTGGGGTGAAGCAGATGGTCGCTTATAGTGCTGCCAAGTCCCATCAGGGTCCCATACATGGGGTGGGATTTGTTCTCCCGCATGGAGGTCACCACAGACAGTATCCTTCTGTCACCCACCACCTGTACTGGGTCCAAGGGGCTCCCCAGGACAGAGCTGGCCCTCCTGATCAGCCTGTCAAGTCTATTTCTGTCCCTGGTTGATATACTGCTTCCCCAGCAGGCCACACCGAAAAAGATGGCTGAGGCAACCACAGAGTTGAAGAAGGCCCTAAGAAGTGTCCCCCGGACTCCGAAGGCCCTCAGCCTCCTGAGCAGGTAGAGTCTGCTGTGGCCCTTTCTGTGCAGCGCCTCCAGGTGATCAGCCCAGTCTAGTTTATTGTTGAGGAGCACGCCCAGGTACTTATAGGTCCTGACTATCTCAATACATGTTCCTTGGATCTCCCCCGGGGTCGGAGCACCTCTCCGTTTACTAAAGTCCACCACCATCTCCTTGGTCTTCCCAGCATTAATCCTGAGCTGGTTCTGCTGGCACCATTCAACAAAATCCCGGTTTAAGTCTCTGTATTCCCTATCGTCGCCATCAGTGATAAGGCCGACTATAGCAGAGTCATCGGAGTACTTCTGTAAGTAACAGCTGGATGAGTTGTGCCTGAAGTCAGCAGTGTACAGTGTGAAGAGGAATGGGGCAAGAACTGTACCTTGTGGTGCCCCCGTACTACAGATCACAGTGTCAGACACACAGTCCTGGGCTCTCACATACTGAGGGCGGTTTGTCAGGTAGTCTAGTATCCAGTTAGACAGGTGATGGTCCACACCACCAAGGTTCAGCTTCTCCCTCAGTAGCCCTGGCTGAATGGTGTTGAAAGCACTAGAGAAATCAAAGAACATTATTCTCACAGTGTTCCCGGGTTTCTCCAGGTGAGAGAGAGCTCTATGAAGAAGGTGGATGATGGCATCATCTACCCCAATGCCTGGCTGGTAGGCAAACTGGAGGGGGTCCAGAGCGGAGCTCACTAGGGGGCGTAGGTGTGTCAGGACCAGTCTCTCTAGGACCTTCATCAGGTGTGATGTCAGTGCTACTGGTCGGTAGTCATTGTGGCCCATCGGGTTGGGTTTCTTTGGGACTGGTACCACGCAAGATGTTTTCCACAGTTGAGGTACTACTCCCAGCTTCAGGCTCATATTGTACATGTGCGTAATAATGCCACCCAGCTGGTCGCTGCACATTTTAAGAAATCTTGCGCTTATACCATCAGGTCCCCCCGCTTTGTTTGCTCTAATATTCTTCATTTCCTTACACACCTGAGACTCCTGCAGGATCAGATAGTCAGATTGCAGTTGACCGCAGTTCGGTGGGGGTTGGGTCTTGGTGTGTGAGGGGAGGGCGGTTGGCTGACATGCTGGTGGAGGGAGCATTTGCTTGGAGTCGAATCTATTGAAGAATAGATTAAGCTCGTTAAGCCACTTCCTGTCCCCTACTGTTCGGTGCCCTGTCTTTTCCTTGTGTCCTGAAATTGCCTTAAGGCTGTCCCACACCTCAGAGACTCTACCCTCCCCCATCTGTAGCTCCATCTTCCGCCTGTAGTTGGCTTTCCCTTCTCTGATCAGTTGTCTTAGTTGTTTCTGCACCGCGCCCAGGCCATTTTTGTCCCCAGACCTAAAAATTCTCTTTTTTTCCCTTGAGGAGAGTTTTAATCTCAGAGTTGATCCATGGTTTGTTATTGGAGAAACACCTCACCTTTCTAGTTGGTACCGTGCTGTCCACACAGAAATTAATGTAGTCCGTTATGCAATGTGTGAGTCCCTCAATGTCCTCTGGAAATGAGTCTTGAAACACTTCCCATAAAGTTACATCAAAGCAAGGCTCTGCTCACGCCAAGGGCGAAAAGCACTGTTGGTGCAAGGCTGTACTAACTCAAATGGCCAAAAACACTGATTTTTAAAGGCTCTGCTCACGCCAAGGGCCAAAAGCACTGTATTTTAAAGGCTCTACTCACTCCAACAGCCAAAAGCACTGTATTTTAAAGGCTCAACTCACTCCAAAAGCACTGCTTTTTAAAGGCTCTACTCACGCCAAGGGCCAAAAGCACTGTATTTTAAAGGCTCCAATCCCTCCAACAGCCAAAAGCACTGTATTTTAAAGGCTCCACTCACTCCAAGGGCCAAACGCACTGCTTTTTAAAGGCTCTGCTCACGCCAAGGGCCAAAAGCACTGTATTTGAAAGGCTCTACTCAGTCCAACAGCCAAAAGCACTGTATTTTAAAGGCTCCACTCACTCAAAGATCCAAGAAATCTCTGCTGGTGCAAGGCTGAACTAAGTTAAAGGGCCTAAAACTCTGCAGGTATAAAGTTGAAGTCTCCTGAAGGGCCCCAATCTCTGCTGGTAGCTCAGCTTAAGGGCCTGTAACTTTGTTTGGAAGGGCTCACGTTAAGGGCCTTAAAAGTGAATTTTGGAAGGTCTTACCACATCACACACACATACACACACACATCCACAATGACAGTTCGGGGTGAGGACTGAAGGATTTCCCATTGCCTATTCCATCTGTGGGTGTCATGGGCAACGTGATTTAAAGGGGTGCTTGTTATTGTTTGTTGAGCTTAAATTGGGGTTTGTGTCCATCCATTTGGGGAGTTAAGAAGGTTTCCAGGTATTTTCCCACTTTGATGGAGGTTTTTTGAGTGTGGAAAGTGTGTAGTTGTTAGGCTGTGATAGTGGGGTAATACAGTGACTTGGGCTTGTTAGATGCCCCCAGACATGCTTCCCCTGCTGTCCCAGTTGCATTGCAGAGGTGTTGGCATCATTTGCTGAGGTGTAATAGTGGACTTGGTGACCCTCCTGAGTCGAATGGTAGGATCCCCTGAAACGAAGCATTTTCTCCCATAGCCTATAATGGGGTTCGATATTCGTTCGAATAGTCGAATATTGAGATGCCATTCGTAACGAATAACGAACATCGAATATTTTACTGTTCGCTCATCTCTAATACCCACTTATCTCTCCTCATGGGAAAAAGAATTAAACACAAAATTCACAAGTGCAGAGACTGACCTAATTCTGAAAAATTCTCATGGCTTCTCTAGGTGTGTAAGATTGCAAGAGACTCACTTTAAGGTCCTAGCAAGGTGGTACAAAACCCCTGAATAGTTGCATGCCCATGGCCTAGCGGAGTCCAAATTGTGTTGGAGGTGTAGGACACAGACGGGTAGCATGTTACACATCTGGTGGTCATGTGACTTGCTCCGACCCTTTTGGACGGGTGTAGAAACTCAAATTTCTAGAGTGATGAAAAATCAAATTTGATTGACACCCGAAATGGTCTTATTGTCCAAGCCCTCACCCCAATACTCACCTTCAAAAATAAATCTCATTACTAGAGATGAGCGAACACCCAAATGTTCGAAGTTCGAAATCTGATTCGAACAGCCGCTCACTGTTCGACTGGGTTTCAAACCCCATTATAGTCTATGGGGAACATATACTCGTTAAGGGGGAAACCCAAATCCGTCTCAGGAGGGTCACCAAGTCCACTATGACACCCCAGGAAATGATACCAACACCCTGGAATGACACTGGGACAGCAGGGGAAGCATGCCTGGGGGCATAAAAGTCACTTTATTACATGGAAATCCCTGTCAGCTTGCGATTTTCGCAAGCTTTTTCCTATAGGAATGCATTGGCCAGTCTTCAGAATTCGGCCAATCAGCGC
Organism: Leptodactylus fuscus; assembly: GCF_031893055.1. Taxonomy (NCBI): domain Eukaryota; kingdom Metazoa; phylum Chordata; class Amphibia; order Anura; family Leptodactylidae; genus Leptodactylus; species Leptodactylus fuscus. The sequence goes on along the minus strand of NC_134265.1, from coordinate 221,808,520 downwards.
TGGCTCTGCCAGAGGAGGCGGAGTCTAAGATCGCTCCACACCAGTCTCCATTCAGGTCCGACCTTAGACTCCGCCTCCTCCGGCAGAGCCAGCGCTGATTGGCTGGAGACTGGCCAATGCATTCCTATGGGTATGCGGTGATGCAGCCAAGCTGAGCGAGTGCACACACTCACCTCTGCTGTGTTGAGCCAGTTCTGCTCAACTACACCGTGTGCCGGTCGGCTCTGCTGTGCGAGCTCGGCACACACTCAGCTTTGCTGATTCTGTATACTGATTCTGTATACTGGCCAATCAACGCTGGCCAATGCCAGCGGTGATGCAGAGCTGAGTGTGTGCTGAGCTCGCACAGCGGTGCTGACCGGCACACGGTGTAGTTGAGCACAACTGGCTCAACACTGCTGAGTCTCTGCACGTCTTCTGTACCTCATTCGGCCAATCAACGCTGCTCAATGCATTCTTATGGGAAAAAGTTTATCTCACAAAAAACACAATTACACACCCGATAGAGCCCCAAAAAGTTATTTTTAATAACATTCCCACATAAATAAAGGTTATCCCTAGCTATCTCTGCCTGTACAGCTATCCCTGTCTCATAGTCACAAAGTTCATATTCTCATATGACCCGGATTTGAAATCCACTATTCGTCTAAAATGGAGGTCACCTGATTTCGGCAGCCAATGACTTTTTCCAATTTTTTTCAATCCCCCCGTTGTCGTAGTTCCTGTCCCACCTCCCCTGCGCTGTTATTGGTGCAAAAAAAGCGCCAGGGAAGGTGGGAGGGGAATTGAATTTTTTTGGAGTTTGCCACGTGGTGTCCGTATGGAATCAAACATCTCGAACAGCCTGATATCCGATCGAACATGTGTTCGATAGAACACTGTTCGCTCATCTCTACTCATTACCCATTTAATCGAAGCAGCAAAATCACTGTTGCCTTTATTCTGGCTCTAATCTACTCCCCCAACGATACGACTCTGGAGAGAAAAAAAAATCATCAAATCGCCAGGTATGAGGAATTAATGTACTGCAAATCGCGCACACGTGATACGTACTTGAAAATATGGTCTCCCTGGTGGAAGGTTTATGAGGATCTAGCCACTAGCCAATAAAAACCGGCTGTTCTATTGTCTTATTTCCTACCCCAATTTCTGGACTGATAACACAATTCCCCCCTCCCTCTTATCCTCCAACCTGAACCCTTCTTCCCCATTTTTTTAGGTAACCTCCCCACCTAATGCTTAATCAATACACATTTGTCTAGTCATATTACCTACCCCTCGTCCCAGTATGGAAAGTTAATATGTTAGGTTCTTTAGTGGGATATGTGTATACTCTTCTATATTTGTAGAACGAGGTTACGACCCATAATCTGTATTTTGGTTGTTTCTTACAGATAATATTCTTACGTTGTTTTCATTTCATTGTTTGATTACTTGCTATGTTTCACTCTATTTGCTATTAGATGCTTGTCTTGACTAGTATCTGTTTTCTGTACCTCTTCTGTGAACTCATTGTTAAAATTTGTAAAATTATTAATAAAATCAGAATTTAAAACAAAAACACTGAGATCATAATGTACTTGCCTAAAATGAAAATTTGCAATCCCTCGTACAGACTGTTGAAGGTGATACATTCGCTTCCAATACACACGTTGGTTAGATGAAGTAATTATGGTGTGGACACCTTATGGAACAGAACAGTGAAAATAATGTTATAGGTGACATAATAAATACAAACAGTGCCCAACTGACTATATTGGAGTTTGACAGAGTTCTGCTATTCTTTCCAAGTTTTATTTCTATTTGTGGTTGAGGTATAAAGGTGTTGTCCAGATTCATTTTTTTAATTAAATCGGAAATGTTTTCCTCTGAAAATATAACTTCTACTTAAGTGGTGGTTCCTCTAAACAGTCTTTCACTTGTACTGGTGTCACCACAGTAGTGATTGTATTTACGGCACAAGAACTATAAGGCCAGTGATTGGCTGCAGAAGTCACATGTGTAGTATGTTATCACTGCATGGTCACTAGGGTTGACAAGCGTATTGCCGTCTATGGGAGATTTTGTACATTACCTTCGCAGCTGGTCATAGACTAGCCACGATAGTAATATCGCTATGACAGGTCTGGGAGCCTTCAGTAGGCTCCCGGCTGTCACCAGAACAGGTCGGCTCACCCGGCCTGCAACTTTAAAGGTATGGGGCCGCTTTGTGGACGGGGGTGGGGTTAAGTTTTAATGCCTTGAATCAGAGTACATTCTGATTGCAGGCATTAGCATCGGGCCTCCGCATATAGCGGAGACCCGATTGCTATGGCGACCGCTCTGCAGCAGAGCAGTTCACCCCCATCCGCCCTTTTGCCTTTTGCCTGCACCATCATGCCCCTTCCCAGCCACTCCCCATCTCCCAGGCGTTTCATTGCAGGCAGAAGCACAGCACAAGCCACCCACATGCCCAAGCCTTCAACGGCCTCATCTAAAAAGTGCTGGTCTTGGAGATGTTGGCGTTTCTGCTTCTGGATACTCAGGCCTTCCTTCATCAGATGGCAGCTGTGGCACCTCGCTATGCTGGGCTTAGCCGTTGCTACTTCTCTTGGTGTGCTGTCCCCGCCTTGCGCCTGCACGTGTCCCATAACATCAGTTGTGCCCAGAGTTCCGCGCTTTGCTGCAAGGTCCACTTGACCACCGGCACATCGACAAGCGCCTGCGGTCAGGGATGCTGCTTCTCTTTAATGATAGGCCAGGTGAATGTAGTAGAGTCTGGGCCCAGGGTGAAAACTGGGGTGGCCTATCTCCTCTCCTAGCCCAAAATTCATGGCAGGGGTTCTCTGAAAGCCTACTCCTGCGCTGCAACCTCGACCCAAGCTACGAGCTGAAAACGCTGTAACACTGGCATGGGGAGATGTCAGCAGGCCGTGCTGAAGCTCATAAGCTTGGGGGACAGTCAGCACACTGCCTCCGAGGAGAGGGATGCCATCCTGGATGATATGGCAATATGGCTTTCCCTGCTGCACCTGGGCCCAGGCTTGTTTGCGTATGTGATAATGACAGGAACCTGGTAGCAGATCTGGAGCTTGCCAGTCTCAAACACGGTCCACACATGGCCCACGTTTTAACGTTGTTGATGCAAAGGTTCTTTGAAACCTACACCATTGTGCCTGATATACTGGTCAAAGTGCAGCCATTTTCGTAAGTGAAAAGTAGCCTCTGCTAGGCTGAAAACATTCAGAGCACACTCCTGTCATCTTCGCACCATTGGCTGGCGGAGGAAGACGAGGGGGATGAAGTGGCATTTCATGTCACTGTCCCACACGAGGCTTGAGGGTGAAGTTCAGTGCATCCATTGCTTCAGCACGGATGGTGTGAAGGGGAGTGGAAAATGGAGGAAAAGGAGAGTGACCCTTACAGTTGGGGGCAGCGAAGTCATGCCAAGTAATACACTGGCACACATGGCTGACTTCATGTTGGGTTTCTTTTCAAGAGACAAAGGCATAGTTCACATCATGGAGAGCAAACAATACTGGATTGAACAAAAAATTGGATTGAGCTTATATAGCGTGACTGAATTGCTGTGTATCACACTTAGCTTTTGGGGGGTAGACCCTTAAAAATTGGATTGAGCTGATATAGCCTGATTGAATTGCTGTGTCTCCCACTTAGCTTTGGGGGGTACAGCATTAAAAACAGGTTTGACCATACATGGCCTGACTGAACGGCTGTCTCCCACTTAGCTTTGGGGGGGGGTACAGCATGTGGAAAGCTGGGTTGAGGGTATAGAACTGGACTGAATTGCTCTGTATCCTTGTTAGGTGTTTGGGGGGACACCCCATGGAAAGCTGGGTTGAAGGTATAGAACTGGACTGAATTGCTCTGTATCCCTGTTAGGTGTTTGGGGGGACACCTCATGGAAAGCTGGGTTGAAGGTATAGAACTGGACTGAATTGCTCTGTATCCCTGTTAGGTGTTTGGGGAGACACCCCGTGGAAAGCTGGGTTGAGCGTATAGAACTGGACTGAATTGCTCTGTACCCCTGTTAGGTATTTGGGGGGACACCGCCTGCAAAGCTGGGTTGAGCGTATAGAACTGGACTGAATTGCTCTGTATTCCTGTTTCGGGGGGACACCCCATGGAAAGCTCGACTCCTCTCCCTGCAGTATAGCTTTGAAAAGAGCTATTGTTTTTCTTCAGTTTTTCCCTGCCTACTAAATCCTCTCTAGCCCTCAGCAGCTCATCTGTCCCTACATCTACAAGCCGCAAAATGACACGAAGATGGCGCTGGCTATTCTTATAAATGGGAGGTCACATGTTTTCGGCAGCCAATGGGTTTTTACCATTTTTTTCAATGCCTCCGCAGTCGTAGTTCTTGTCCCACCTTCCCTGCACAGTTATTGGTGCAAAAACGCGCCAGGGAAGGTGGGAGGGGATACGAATTTTTACTGCGTATGCTGCGTGGTATTCGATTGGAAACGAATAACTCGAACGGCCTGATATTCGATCGAATACCTATTCGATCGAACGGTGTTCGCTCATCTCTAATTATGTACTTAATAGTAAATTACTGGGTAAAGACTAACAATGAGAAAGACTTAGGGATTTTGGTGGACAGCAAGTTTACCTTTAGTGACCAGTGCCAGGCAGCTGCTGCCAAGGCAAATAAAATTATGGGATGCATCAAGAGGTCTAGATTCTCATGACAAGGACATAGTTATGCCTCTATACAAATCACTGGTACGGCCACACTTAGAATATTGTGCGCAATTTTGGGCCCCGATATACAAGAAAGACATAAGTGAACTTAAAAAAGTGCAAAGACGGGCAACCAAAATGATTAGGGGAATGGGTGGACTGGAGTACAACGATCGATTAACAAACTTGGGGTTATTCAGTTTAGAGAAAAACGTCTACAGGGAGATCTTAGAACAATGTACAAATACATGAAGGGACAATGCAAAGAACTTTCAAAGGATCTTTTTACTCCTAGGCCAGTGACTGTGACAAGAGGACATCCACTACGTATGGAGGAGAGAGGGTTTCACCAGAAACATAGAAGGGGATTCTTCACAGTAAGAACTGAGAGGCTATGGAACTCTCTGCCCCAGGAAGTGGTGATGGCAGATTCATTAAACAAGTTCAAAAAGGGTCTGGATGCCTTTCTTGAAGAGAAAAATATAACAGGTTATGGACTCTAGATTTTAAGGACACATTGAGCCAGGGTTTTTATACTGACTGCTAGATTTGTAGTCGGGAAGGAATTTTTTCCCCTGAAATGGGGCAATTGGCATAAGCCTCATAGGGGTTTTTTTTTTTTTTGCCTTCCCCTGGATCAACACTGTAGGGATTGTAGGGTTATTGGTTGGACTTGACGGACTAATGTCTTTATCCAACCTCATCTACTATGTAACTATATTATTATATTATAAAAAGCATCAATTTACATTATTTCTTTTCAGCGGTCATCCTAAGCTGAATATGCCTCCTCTCCTCAGATCGCAGCTTCCAAGCCGCTAAAGGCCTGGTAAGTACCAGTGTGGGAGACCGGCTGGGAATCCCAGATGCCGTTGACTATTTTGTTCCTGGGCAGTTAGGCGTTCTCCTTCCAACTGTTTTACAAAAAGCGTCGAATTACATTCTATTTTCACAGCGGTCATCCTAAGCTGCACATGCCTGCCCTTGTCAGATTGCAACCGCTAAACAGCTTACGGCCTCGCAAGTGCCAGCGTGGGAGACTGGATGGGAATCCCAGGCGCCATTGACTATTTTATTCCTGGGTGTTTAAGCAATCTCCTTCGAAATGTTCTACAAAAAAAGCTTTGAATTATATTCACTTTTGTCAGCAGTCATCCTAAGCTGAATGTTCCTGCACTTGTTATCTCGCAGCCGCCAAGCAGCTTAGGGTCTGGCAAATACGAGTGTGGGAGACTGACTGGGAATCCCAGGTGCCGTCGACAAGGTTGTTTCTTGGGCAAGATGTTCTTCTTCCACCTGTTCTGTAGAAAGCATTGAAATACAGTGTTTTCTCTCCGTGGGCATCCTAAGCCGAATATGCCTGCCCTTATTAGATCACAACAGCTAAGCAGTTTAAGGCCTGGCAAGTACCAGCGTGAGAGACTGGCTGGGATTCTCAGTTGCCGTTGACCGTTTTATTCCTGGGCATTTAAACGTTCTCCTTCCACCTGTTCTATAAAAAGCATCAAAATACCTCAATCTATGTCAGTGGTCATCCTAAGCTAAATATGCCTGCCCTCGTCAGATTGCAGCTAAAAACCTGGCAAGTACCAGCATGGGAGACTGGCTGGGAATCCTAGGTGCCGTTGACTATTTTGTTTCTTGGGCAAAAAGGCGTTCTTCTTCCACCTGTTCTACAAAAAGCATCGAATTACATCAGTTTTCGTCAGTAGTTATCCTAAGCTGAATATGTCTACCCTTGTAAGATTGCAGCTGCCAAACAGCTTAGGACCTGACAAGTACGAGCATGGGAGACTGTCTGAGAATCCCACGTGCTATTGACTATTTCTCTTTCCACCTGTTCGATAAAAAGCATCGAAATACATCATTTTATATCAGCGGTCATCCTAAGCTGAGGATGTGTAAGCCGTGTACCGAGGTGTGCTCCCCAGGATACAGCAAAGTCACGAACAAAGGAAGTGAGTCCAATTCAATTTAACCAAGATAGGATTTTACTTAGTTTAGTTAACCTCTTTTGTCCAAAAGAACACTCCCAGGTATTACATTTACACAGCCTAGAGACTGGGACCCTGGTGTTATACAGCACGGTGCCCACTAATGTGGCCTTCAATATACTCCAAGCTTTTACCTACCTGCAGGCTGTGCCTATGCAGCTGCCTGTTACCTTTTATTACCCTATTACACAGGAACAATTCAGTGTGTGTGACACAGGCACCGGCGGTGTAACATCAAAGTTTACAATCTTATCGCAATACTACTAAATTCCCCCCCCAAACCAAGTACAACTAAGCAAGCATAATAGTTGGTTAGCTTGCAAGCCAAACAGTGCAAAGTTAAACTAATTGTTGCTCCCAGACTTCCTTAAAAGTCCCTTTCTGAGAGATACAACTCTGTAGAAATCCTCTGTGACTTAGTCCTTCTACCAGACAGGTAGATAGTTCACCAGTATTGCAGCCTGGGGTGATGATTATACCTAACTAGCTAACTACAGGCTTTTACTCAGTGCCAAGCAATTTGGCGCCAAACTTGCAGTGTGGTGCGTGCACGTTTACTTCTGTTGGGTACCTTTTAGTCTCTGTTAGCAGCAGGTTGAAGAGGAGCTCCTCAGACAGCATGCGGTCTCACTGACAGTCTCACTTCTCAGCCAAGTCTCTGACAGTAATCTTCTCCTTAGGATGGTGTCTGGACAAACTCTGAAAGTCTTGAATTCTCAGCTATTCTTGCTGTGGCTTCTCCCTCCAAGGACCCTCTCCGCACCGAGATGTCTCCACAGCTCTCTCTTCTGCTTCAGATTCCAGCACACACTGTCTCAAAAATGGCTCCTAAACCCTCCTACAACGATCAGGGTTCCCACATCAATCCTCCAGGGGCATACAGCCTTTTTCCTTTTACTTGTCATCTTGCAACAGCGACCTCTTGTGGTCAAACAACAAAATGTCAGGTTGTGAAAACACCAACTCAATTACACATTGCACATTCACTCCACAGGGGCTGTTTCACTCTCTTACATATGGCTGCCCTCATCAGATCGCTAGTTGTCAAGCAGCTAAAAACCTGGCAAGTACCAGCATGGGAGACTGGCTGGGAATCCAAGGTGCCGTTGACCATTTTGTTCCTAGGCAGTCTCCTTTCAACTGTTCTGCAAAAAGCATCGAATTACATCCTATAGTGTCAGCGGTCATCCTAAGCTGAATTTGCCTCCCCTCGTTAGATTGCAACAACTAAACAGCCTAAGGCCTGGCAAGTGCCAGTGTGGGAGACTGGCTCGGAATCCAAGGTGCCATTGACTATTTTGTTCCTGGGCATTTAAAGGGGTTGGCCACCTTCAGACCAATATTGACAAACAAATGTACAATAAAAAGATATACAATTTTCCAATATACTTTCTTTATCAATTCCTCACGGTTTTCTAGATCTCTGCTTGCTGTCACTCATTCTGTTACTTCTAGAGGATAAAACGCTGACCATGGTCATGTGATTTACGGTCCATGGTCATGTGATGCGCACACAGGTGCCGCTCGTTACAGTCACAGCACAGTAATCAGACATCTGCCTGGTAATCAGCTGTACACCTGTGGGCAAGTCACATGACCTAGTGGTCTCCTAAAACCTGGTGTGACGTGTGGCATAAGTCCCAAAGGTAAGCAGCGAGAAGGCATAAGGTGGTAAGTCTGCACTGTATTTTTTCCACGTGTCTACTGCCCCTATTAAAAGGATATTGTTTCTTCAGCAATTAAGATCAGTCGCAGATTGCGAGGGTGTGGTCAACCAGAGGGCCTTAAGAAGATTTGGACCATATAGCGCCAGTAGCAATTTCTTGACCGAGGAAGTACCTGTAGGTGTTGAGAGTTCTGCCCAGAGTTGAAGTTGGATTGCATCCTACTACTGTTTTACGTTTGGAAGACTTATGCCGCCCTCTAGTTTATGTCCTTGAAGCAAGCGATAAGTTAGTGGAGGTCTTTTGCTTTTCCACAAAAACTTCGGGAACAATTTGGTGATGGCAGAAAAGAATCTGAAGTCAAGCTTAATGGGAAACATTCTCAGAAAATATAGGATCTTCGGGAGAACATACATCTGGATCAAGTTCCGCCAACCAAACCAAGAAATAAATGGGATATCATATTGGCGTAGTAATCTATCAATTTCCAAAAGCAATTCCTCAAAATTTTGCAAGTAAATATCTCTAATGTGACCTGGAATTTTAACTCCCAAATATTTAATGCTAGAGGGTGCCCACTTAAATGGGAGGGTTTTCATAAAAACTATAGCTGATGGGTCGGATACAGAAATATTTAAAATTTCACATTTATTCAAGTTGACTTTGTAGTGGGAAATATGGCCATAATTTTCAATAATTTCTAAAATCTTAGAGAAACTCTTTTCTGGGTTGGTAGAAAGAAAAATCACATTTAGAGATATACTTTGGAGGGCGCAGTACTGTAGCAGTAAATAATCCAAAAATCAAAAACAGTGTGCACAGATAACATGTGAACTTTAAGGTGACGCAATAGGAGTATTTTGGCCATATCCCTAGTATCTATGTGAAGAGCTATAACTGGGGGAAAAAGAACAGAAAATATAAGCATTAGAACCTGTTTTACTGTTACCAGCAAATGTAGAGATGAGCCAGATCTTCATTCCTCAGGTATCATCTTGATAGCGGTGTAGTGACCTCTTTGTCTTAGGAGATTTGGTTCTCAGTGGTTTCTGCCAGGAGGAGAAATCAGGTAGCGGAGGAAGAGTGGCGATATCTGGGGTTGGGAGCCATGAGGAAATGTCCACTGGGGTGATATCGAGCTGATCCCACAAGGCCAGAAGGTCTGCCAGAGTGTGAACATAGATACATCTCCCTTTATGATGGACTGCAATCCCAAACGGGTATAGCCATGAGTACGGTATGTTGTGGCCTCTTAAAGTTTCAAGTAATGGACGGAGTGTCCTTCTCTTGGCAAGTGTTGAAGGTGACAAATCTTGATAGAAGGTAAGTTTGTCTTCCCCATAAGCCATCTTTCCCTTAGACCTACCTAGTGAAAGAATATCCTGAGTGTCTACATATGAAAGAAGACTACAAATAGCGTCTCTGGGAGGGTCTCCCTCTTTTGGCTTAGGCCTAAGGGCTGTATGCGCGCTCTCAATAGCTAGGGAGCTAGCTCTATCCGGGCCCAATGATATAGAAGAAACGTCACTTACAGTCTCCTTTAGGACAGTCGGAGAGTAAGACTCTGCTAGGCCTTTTATGCGTACATTCCGGCATCGGTCCCTATTCTCCTGGTCCTCCAGGAGGGTCAGGGCGTTGTCTAGCTGAGCTTTCTGTATCGTAAGCAGGTCCACAATGGCAGATGAGTGAGTCGTTAGCTCTGCGCATGCGTCTTCAACCACTTCTACTCTCCGACGTAAGTACGGGATTTCGGCTTTAAGTTCTGCTAGATCCGACAGGACTGGATGGAGCGCTTGTGAAGGTGCCTGCCTAAAGAATGATTTCGAAATACATGAAGTGGTAAGTTCACAGGCACTTTTTTCTCCCTCGCTCTCCATGTCTGCCGCTACATGGGGATCGGGCCTATGCTTCGCGCTCTCCAGCGCCCTCTTGGCTGCTCCTTGTTTGTTATGTGGGCTGTGTTTCCTGGCGAATTTCCGCAGGTCCAGCTGCGAACGGCTCGTTTTGGGGGTAGAGGGGGGATCCCCAGGTTTCTCCTTGCCGATCTTGACCATTCTTGTCTTGGTACTGCTGCTCTATCGTTCCTTTTAGCCTCAGATACAACGGAGCTACAGGCTCATGCGTCCGCTGTACTCGGCGGTCAAGCTCCGCCCCCTCTGAATTACATCATTTTCTGTCAGTGGCTATCCTAAACTGAAAAAGCCTGCCCTTGTCAAATCGCAGCTCCCATGCAGCTTAAGGCCTGGCAAGTACAAGCGTGGGAGACTGGCTGGGAAGCCCAGGTGCCGTTGACTATTTTATTCCTAGGCATTTAGGCGTTCTCCTTCCACCTATTCTATAAAGAACATTGAAAACTTTCTGTCATTGGTCATAGTAAGTCGTATATGCCTGCCCTCATCAGATCGCTAGCCGCCAAGCAGCTTAAGGCCTAGCAAGAACCAGCGTGGGAGACTGACTGGGAATCCCAGGTGCTGTTGACTATCTTGTTCCTGGGCATGTAGGCGTTCTCCTTTCACCTGTTCTATAAAAAGCATTGAAATGCATTATTTTCTGTCAGTGGTCATCCCAAGCTGAATATGCCTGTCCTCGTTAGAGCGCAACTAGAGATGAGCGAACAGTGAAATGTTCGAATTTCGATATTCAATTTGAGTAGCCCCTCAAAACTCGACTGTTCGAACGAATATCCTCGTTTAGGGGGAAACCAATATTCGACTCAGGAGGGCATCTAACACGCCAAAGTCCCTGTATTACCCCACTATCCCCCACTATCACAGCCTATCAACTAGAGAAAATAGATTTTGCTGCACACACTGTTTTGTGATCAAAGGAATATAGAGATTTATTTTACAATATAATATAATTTTTATATTGTAAAATAAATCTCTATATTCCTTTGATCACAAAACAGTGTGTGCAGCAAAATCTATTTTCACTAGTATATTTGGGTCGAAGGACCTTTTTTCGCTAGCACCACATATAATTTTACAGTGTGCGGTACCATTGACTTTTTTGCTACCAGCCTATCAACTAGACACTTTCCAAACTGAGTAGGACCCCTATGAAAGTGGAAAAATACTTGGAAACCTACTTTCCTCCACAATAGTGTGGACAGAAACACAAATTTAAAGCTAAAGAAACATTAGCATGCACCCCTTTAAATCACGTTGCTCATAACAACTACAAATGGCATAGGCAATGGGATATCCAAAAGCCCCCACTCTTAACTATCATTGTTTATGGGTGTGATGTGGTGAGAACTTAAAAAATTACTTTTCTGGCCCTTCACGTGAGCCCTTCCAAATTAAGTTAGAGACCCTTAAGCTGAACTACCAGTTTATTGATTGAGGCCCTTGAGGTGACTTGAGCCTTTTACCAGCAGAGTTTTAGGCCTTTTAACTTAGCTCAGCCTTGCATCGGCATAGTTTTTGGCCCTTGGGGTGAGTAGAGCCTTGCACCAGTAGAGTTTTAGTTTTTGGCCCTTGGAGTAAGTAGAGCCTTGCACCAGCAGTGCTTTTGGCCCTTGGGGTGAGTAGAGCCTCTAACCAGCAGAGTTTGGGGGAATCAGGGGGGGATTCAGCCTCTAACCAGCAGAGTTTGGGGAAATCAGAGTGGATTGAGACTCTAACCAGCAGAGTTTGGGGAAATCAGAGTGGATTCAGCCTCTAACCAGCAGAGTTTGGGGAAATCAGAGTGGATTCAGCCTCTAACCCACAGAGTTTGGGGAAATCAGGTGGATTCAGCCTCTAACCAGCAGAGTTTGGGGGATTCAGGGTGGATTTAGCCTCTAACCAGCAGAGTTTGGGGGAATCAGGGTGGATTGAGACTCTAACAAGCAGAGTTTGGGAAAATCACGGTGGATTCCACCTCTATCCAGCAGAGTTTGGGGAAATCAGAGTGGATTGAGCCTCTAACCAGCAGAGTTTGGGGAAATCAGGTGGATTCAGCCTCTAACCAGCAGAGTTTGGGGAAATCAGGAGGATTCAGCCTCTAGCCAGCAGAGTTTGGGAAAAACACTGTGGATTCAGCCTCTAACCCGCAGCGTTTGGGGGAATCAGGGTGGATTCAGCCTCTAACCAGCAGAGTTTGGGAAAATCAGGTAGATTCAGCCTCTAACCAGCAGAGTTTGGGGAAATCAGGTAGATTCAGCCTCTAACCAGCAGAGTTTGGGAAAAACACGGTGGATTCAGCCTCTAACCAGCAGAGTTTGGGGGAATCAGGGTGGATTGAGACTCTAACAAGCAGAGTTTGGGAAAATCACGGTGGATTCCACCTCTATCCAGCAGAGTTTGGGGAAATCAGAGTGGATTGAGCCTCTAACCAGCAGAGTTTGGGGAAATCAGGTAGATTCAGCCTCTAACCAGCAGAGTTTGGGAAAATCACGGTGGATTGAGCCTCTAACCAGCAGAGTTTGGGGAAATCAGGGTGAATTCAGCCTCTATCCAGCAGAGTTTGGGGAAATCAGGGTGGATTAAGTCTCTAACCAGCAGAGTTTGGGAAAATCAGGGGGATTCAGCCTCTAACCAGCAGAGTTTGGGGAAATCAGAGTGGATTGAGACTCTAACCAGCAGAGTTTGGGGAAATCAGAGTGGATTCAGCCTCTAACCCACAGAGTTTGGGGAAATCAGGTGGATTCAGCCTCTAACCAGCAGAGTTTGGGGGATTCAGGGTGGATTTAGCCTCTAACCAGCAGAGTTTGGGGGAATCAGGGTGGATTGAGACTCTAACAAGCAGAGTTTGGGAAAATCACGGTGGATTCCACCTCTATCCAGCAGAGTTTGGGGAAATCAGAGTGGATTGAGCCTCTAACTAGCAGAGTTTGGGAAAATCACGATGTATTCAGCCTCTAACCAGCAGAGTTTGGGGGAATCAGGGTGATTGAGCCTCTAACTAGCAGAGTTTAAGGAAATCAGGTGGATTCAGCCACTAACCAGCAGAGTTTGGGAAAATCAGGGTGGATTGAGACTCTAACGAGCAGAATTTGGGGAAATCAGGGTGGATTGAGCCTTTAACCAGCAGAGTTTGGGGGAATCAGAGTGGATTGAGCCTCTGACCAGCAGAGTTTGGGGAAATCAGGTGGATTCAGCCTCTAACCAGCAGAGTTTGGAGGAATCAGGTAGATTCAGCCGCTAACCAGCAGAGTTTGGGGAAATAAGGTGGATTCAGCCTCTAACCAGCAGAGTTTGGGGAAATCAGGGTGGATTGAGACTCTAACGAGCAGAATTTGGGGAAATCAGGGTGGATTGAGCCTTTAACCAGCAGAGTTTGGGGGAATCAGAGTGGATTGAACCTCTGACCAGCAGAGTTTGGGGAAATCAGGTGGATTCAGCCTCTAACCAGCAGAGTTTAGAGGAATCAGGTAGATTCAGTCGCTAACCAGCAGAGTTTGGGGAAATAAGGTGGATTCAGCCTCTAACCAGCAGAGTTTGGGGAAATCAGGAGGATTCAGCCTCTAGCCAGCAGAGTTTGGGAAAAACACTGTGGATTCAGCCTCTAACCAGCAAAGTTTGGGGAAATCACGGTGGATTCAGCCTCTAACCAGCAGAGTTTGGGGAAATCAGGTGGATTCAGCATCTAACCAGCAGAGTTTGGAGAAATCAGGGTGGATTAAGCCTCCAACCAGCAGAGTTTGGGGAAATCAGGTGGATTCAGCCTCTAACCAGCCTAGTTTGGGGAACTCATGGTGGATTCAGCCTCTAACCAGCAGAGTTTGGGGGAATCAGGATGGATTCAGCCTCTAACCAGCAGAGTTTGGGGAAATCAGGTGGAGTCAGCCTCTAACCAGCAGAGTTTGGGGGAATCAGGGTGGATTCAGCCTCTAACCAGCAGAGTTTGGGGAAATCAGGTGGATTCAGCCTCTAAGTAGCAGAGTTTGGGGAAATCAGGTGGATTCAGCCTCTAACCAGCAGAGTTTTGGGAAAACCACGGTGGATTCAGCCTCTAACCAGCATAGTTTGGGGGAATCAGGGTGGATTCAGCCTGTAACCATTAGAGATTGGGAAAATAACGGTAGATTCAGCCTCTAACCAGCAGAGTTTGGGTAAATCACAGTGGATTCAGCCTCTAACCAGCAGAGTTTGGGGAAATCAGGGTGGATTAAGCCTCCAACCAGCAGAGTTTGGGGAAATTAGGTGGATTCAGCCTCTAACCAGCAGAGTTTGGGGAACTCACGGTGGATTCAGCCTCTAACCAGCAGAGTTTGGGGGAATCAGGGTGGATTGAGCCTCTAACTAGCAGAGTTTGGGAAAATCACGGTGGATTTAGCCTCTAACCAGCAGAGTTTGGGGGAATCAGGGTGATTCAGCCTCTAACCAGCAGAGTTTGGGGAAATCAGGTGGATTCAGCCTCTAACCAGCAGAGTTTGGGAAAATCACGGTGGATTCAGCCTCTAACCCGCAGAGTTTGGGGGAATCAGGGTGGATTCAGCCTGTAACCAGTAGAGTTTGGGAAAATCACGGTGGATTCAGCCTCTAACCAGCAGAGTTTGGGGAAATCACAGTGGATTGAGCCTCTAACCAGCAGAGTTTGGGAAAATCAGGTAGATTCAGCCTCTAACCAGCAGAGTTTGGGAAAATCATGGTGGATTGAGACTCTAACAAGCAGAGTTTGGGAAAATCACGGTGGATTCCGCCTCTATCCAGCAGAGTTTGGGGAAATTAGAGTGGATTGAGCCTCTAACCAGCAGAGTTTGGGGAAATCAGAGTGGATTGAGCCTCTAACGAGCAGAGTTTGGGGAAATCAGGTGGATTCAGCCTCTAACCAGCAGAGTTTGGGAAAATCAGAGTGGATTGAGCCTCTAACGAGCAGAGTTTGGGGAAATCAGGTGGATTTAACCCCTAACCAGCAGAGTTTGGGGAAATCAGGGTGGATTCAGCCTCTAACCAGCAGAGTTTGGGGGAATCAGGGTGGATTGAGCCTCTAACTAGCAGAGTTTGATAAAATCACGATGTATTCAGCCTCTAACCAGCAGAGTTTGGGTGAATCAGGGTGATTCAGCCTCTAACCAGCAGAGTTTGGGGAAATCAGAGTGGATTGAGACTCTAACCAGCAGAGTTTGGGGAAATCAGAGTGGATTCAGCCTCTAACCCACAGAGTTTGGGGAAATCAGGTGGATTCAGCCTCTAACCAGCAGAGTTTGGGGGATTCAGGGTGGATTTAGCCTCTAACCAGCAGAGTTTGGGGGAATCAGGGTGGATTGAGACTCTAACAAGCAGAGTTTGGGAAAATCACGGTGGATTCCACCTCTATCCAGCAGAGTTTGGGGAAATCAGAGTGGATTGAGCCTCTAACCAGCAGAGTTTGGGGAAATCAGGTAGATTCAGCCTCTAACCAGCAGAGTTTGGGAAAATCACGGTGGATTGAGCCTCTAACCAGCAGAGTTTGGGGAAATCAGGGTGAATTCAGCCTCTATCCAGCAGAGTTTGGGGAAATCAGGGTGGATTAAGTCTCTAACCAGCAGAGTTTGGGAAAATCAGGGGGATTCAGCCTCTAACCAGCAGAGTTTGGGGAAATCAGAGTGGATTGAGACTCTAACCAGCAGAGTTTGGGGAAATCAGAGTGGATTCAGCCTCTAACCCACAGAGTTTGGGGAAATCAGGTGGATTCAGCCTCTAAGCAGCAGAGTTTGGGGGATTCAGGGTGGATTTAGCCTCTAACCAGCAGAGTTTGGGGGAATCAGGGTGGATTGAGACTCTAACAAGCAGAGTTTGGGAAAATCACGGTGGATTCCACCTCTATCCAGCAGAGTTTGGGGAAATCAGAGTGGATTGAGCCTCTAACTAGCAGAGTTTGGGAAAATCATGATGTATTCAGCCTCTAACCAGCAGAGTTTGGGGGAATCAGGGTGATTGAGCCTCTAAGTAGCAGAGTTTAAGGAAATCAGGTGGATTCAGCCACTAACCAGCAGAGTTTGGGAAAATCAGGGTGGATTGAGACTCTAACGAGCAGAATTTGGGGAAATCAGGGTGGATTGAGCCTTTAACCAGCAGAGTTTGGGGGAATCAGAGTGGATTGAGCCTCTGACCAGCAGAGTTTGGGGAAATCAGGTGGATTCAGCCTCTAACCAGCAGAGTTTGGAGGAATCAGGTAGATTCAGCCGCTAACCAGCAGAGTTTGGGGAAATAAGGTGGATTCAGCCTCTAACCAGCAGAGTTTGGGGAAATCAGGGTGGATTGAGACTCTAACGAGCAGAATTTGGGGAAATCAGGGTGGATTGAGCCTTTAACCAGCAGAGTTTGGGGGAATCAGAGTGGATTGAACCTCTGACCAGCAGAGTTTGGGGAAATCAGGTGGATTCAGCCTCTAACCAGCAGAGTTTGGAGGAATCAGGTAGATTCAGCCGCTAACCAGCAGAGTTTGGGGAAATAAGGTGGATTCAGCCTCTAACCAGCAGAGTTTGGGGAAATCAGGAGGATTCAGCCTCTAGCCAGCAGAGTTTGGGAAAAACACTGTGGATTCAGCCTCTAACCAGCAAAGTTTGGGGAAATCACGGTGGATTCAGCCTCTAACCAGCAGAGTTTGGGGAAATCAGGTGGATTCAGCATCTAACCAGCAGAGTTTGGAGAAATCAGGGTGGATTAAGCCTCCAACCAGCAGAGTTTGGGGAAATCAGGTGGATTCAGCCTCTAACCAGCCTAGTTTGGGGAACTCATGGTGGATTCAGCCTCTAACCAGCAGAGTTTGGGGGAATCAGGATGGATTCAGCCTCTAACCAGCAGAGTTTGGGGAAATCAGGTGGAGTCAGCCTCTAACCAGCAGAGTTTGGGGGAATCAGGGTGGATTCAGCCTCTAACCAGCAGAGTTTGGGGAAATCAGGTGGATTCAGCCTCTAAGTAGCAGAGTTTGGGGAAATCAGGTGGATTCAGCCTCTAACCAGCAGAGTTTTGGGAAAACCACGGTGGATTCAGCCTCTAACCAGCATAGTTTGGGGGAATCAGGGTGGATTCAGCCTGTAACCATTAGAGATTGGGAAAATAACGGTAGATTCAGCCTCTAACCAGCAGAGTTTGGGTAAATCACAGTGGATTCAGCCTCTAACCAGCAGAGTTTGGGGAAATCAGGGTGGATTAAGCCTCCAACCAGCAGAGTTTGGGGAACTCACGGTGGATTCAGCCTCTAACCAGCAGAGTTTGGGGGAATCAGGGTGGATTGAGCCTCTAACTAGCAGAGTTTGGGAAAATCACGGTGGATTTAGCCTCTAACCAGCAGAGTTTGGGGGAATCAGGGTGATTCAGCCTCTAACCAGCAGAGTTTGGGGAAATCAGGTGGATTCAGCCACTAACCAGCAGAGTTTGGGAAAATCACGGTGGATTCAGCCTCTAACCCGCAGAGTTTGGGGGAATCAGGGTGGATTCAGCCTGTAACCAGTAGAGTTTGGGAAAATCACGGTGGATTCAGCCTCTAACCAGCAGAGTTTGGGGAAATCACAGTGGATTGAGCCTCTAACCAGCAGAGTTTGGGAAAATCAGGTAGATTCAGCCTCTAACCAGCAGAGTTTGGGAAAATCATGGTGGATTGAGACTCTAACAAGCAGAGTTTGGGAAAATCACGGTGGATTCCGCCTCTATCCAGCAGAGTTTGGGGAAATCAGAGTGGATTGAGCCTCTAACCAGCAGAGTTTGGGGAAATCAGAGTGGATTGAGCCTCTAACGAGCAGAGTTTGGGGAAATCAGGTGGATTCAGCCTCTAACCAGCAGAGTTTGGGGAAATCAGAGTGGATTGAGCCTCTAACGAGCAGAGTTTGGGGAAATCAGGTGGATTTAACCCCTAACCAGCAGAGTTTGGGGAAATCAGGGTGGATTCAGCCTCTAACCAGCAGAGTTTGGGGGAATCAGGGTGGATTGAGCCTCTAACTAGCAGAGTTTGATAAAATCACGATGTATTCAGCCTCTAACCAGCAGAGTTTGGGTGAATCAGGGTGATTCAGCCTCTAACCAGCAGAGTTTGGGAAAATCACGGTGGATTCAGCCTCTAACCCGCAGAGTTTGGGGGAATCAGGGTGGATTCAGCCTGTAACCAGTAGATTTTGGGAAAATCACGGTGGATTCAGCCTCTAACCAGCAGAGTTTGGGGAAATCACAGTGGATTGAGCCTCTAACCAGCAGAGTTTGGGAAAATCAGGTAGATTCAGCCTCTAACCAGCAGAGTTTGGGAAAATCACGGTGGATTGAGACTCTAACAAGCAGAGTTTGGGAAAATCACGGTGGATTCCGCCTCTATCCAGCAGAGTTTGGGGAAATCAGAGTGAATTGAGCCTCTAACGAGCAGAGTTTGGGGAAATCAGGTGGATTCAGCCTCTAACCAGCAGAGTTTGGGGAAATCAGAGTGGATTGAGCCTCTAACGAGCAGAGTTTGGGGAAATCAGGTGGATTTAACCCCTAACCAGCAGAGTTTGGGGAAATCAGGGTGGATTCAGCCTCTAACCAGCAGAGTTTGGGGAAATCAGGTGGAGTCAGCCTCTAACCAGCAGAGTTTGGGGGAATCAGGGTGGATTCAGCCTCTAACCAGCAGAGTTTGGGAAAATCACGGCGGATTCAGCCTCTAACCAGCAGAGTTTGGGAAATCACGGTGGATTCAGCCTCTAACCTGCAGAGTTTGGGGGAATCAGGGTGGATTCAGCCTGTAACCAGTAGAGTTTGGGAAAATCACGGTGGATTCAGCCTCTAACCAGCAGAGTTTGGGGGAATCAGGGTGGATTCAGCCTCTAACCAGCAGAGTTTGGGAAAATCAGGTAGATTCAGCCTCTAACCAGCAGAGTTTGGGAAAATCACGGCGGATTCAGCCTCTAACCAGCAGAGTTTCAGGAAATCAGGGTGGATTGAGCCTAGAAGAATGAGAATTGTGCAACGCAGATGGTGGAGGAGTATGAGTTGGAATTGTAGAGGTTGAGCGCAGACATGCCAATTCATGTTGGGGTGCTTGATGCTGGTGGGCACGAAAATGATGGGTCTATCCAGTGGCAGTTTATTTTGATGAAAGTCAGCCGGTCGGCACTCTCAGCTGACAGCCGGCTGCGCTTATCCATGATGAAGCCACCGGCTGCGCTGAAGATCCTTTCAGATAGCACGTTGGCGGCAGGACAGGACAGCACCTCCAAGGCGTTTAGGGCAAGTTCAAGTCACAGGTCCAACTTCGACACCCAATACGTGTAGGGCGCAGAAGGATCGGAGAGGACAGGGCTGTGGTCGGACAGGTATTCCCGCAACATGCACCTATACTTTTCCCGCCTGGTGACACTAGGCCCCTTAGTGGCGGGGGTTTGGCGAGGGGGTGCCATTAACGTGTCCCAGAGCCTAGACAGTGTGCCCCTTGTGGGTGTGGACCGGACGGCACTTGTTCGCCTCATGGAGGAACTGTCCTCTCTGCCGCCAACGACACTTGATGGAAACATCTCCATCATGTTCTGCACCAATTGTTTGTGGCAATCATTAATGCGATTGGCCCTCCCCTCTACCGGAATAAAAGACGAGCTGTTATTTTTATACCGGGGGTCAAGGATTGCAAATATCCAGTATTGGTTGCTCTCCGTTATTTTGACTACGCGCTTGTCACTTGAAAAGCACCCCAACATGAAGTAAGCCAAAACGCTGTGAAACGGACAGGTGTGTGGACCTACTCTCCTGCTGTGACGGTTCTGCTGCTATCCCTGACTCCTCAGTGTGATCTGCGTTATCCCTGATGGCAATGAGGGATTCTCGCATCACACACAAGAGCGGGATTGTTACGCTCACTAGTGCCTCTAACCAGCAGAGTTTGGGGGAATCAGGTAGATTCAGCCTCTAACCAGCAGAGTTTGGGAAAATCACAGTAGATTCAGACTCTAACAAGCAGAGTTTGGGAAAATCACGGTGGATTCCGCCTCTATCCAGCAGAGTTTGGGAAAATCACAGTGGATTGAGCCTCTAACCAGCAGAGTTTGGGGAAATCAGGTAGTTCAGCCTCTAACCAGCAGAGTTTGGGAAAATCACGGTGGATTCAGCCTCTAACCAGCAGAGTTTGGGGAAATCAGGTGGATTTAGCCTCTAAGTAGCAGAGTTTGGGGAAATCAGGTGGATTCAGCCTCTAACCAGCAGAGTTTGGGAAAATCAGGGTGAATTCAGCCTCTAACCAGCAGAGTTTGGGGAAATCAGGGTGAATTCAGCCTCTAACCAGCAGAGTTTGGGGAAATCAGGGTGAATTCAGCCGCTAACCAGCAGAGTTTGGGGAAATAAGGTGGATTCAGCCTCTAACCGGCAGAGTTTGGGGAAATCAGGAGGATTTAGCCTCTAGCCAGCAGAGTTTGGGAAAAACACTGTGGATTCAGCCTCTAACCCGCAGCGTTTAGGGCAATCAGGGTGGATTCAGCCTCTAACCAGCAGAGTTTGGGGAAATCAGGTAGATTCAGCCTCTAACCAGCAGAGTTCAGGAAAATCACGGTGGATTGAGACTCTAACAAGCAAAGTTTGGGGAAATCAGGTGGATTCAGCCTCTAACCAGCAGAGTTTGGGGAAATCAGAGTAGATTGAGCCTCTAACGAGCAGAGTTTGTGGAAATCAGGTGGATTCAACCCCTAACCAGCAGAGTTTGGGGAAATCAGGTGGATTCAGCATCTAACCAGCAGAGTTTGGGGAAATCAGGGTGGATTAAGCCTCCAACCAGCAGAGTTTGGGGAAATTAGGTGGATTCAGCCTCTAACCAGCAGAGTTTGGGGAACTCACGGTGGATTCAGCCTCTAACCAGCAGAGTTTGGGGGAATCAGGGTGGATTGAGCCTCTAACTAGCAGAGTTTGGGAAAATCACGGTGGATTTAGCCTCTAACCAGCAGAGTTTGGGGGAATCAGGGTGATTCAGCCTCTAACCAGCAGAGTTTGGGGGAATCAGAGTGGATTGAGCCTCTAACCACCAGAGTTTGGGGAAATCAGGTGGATTCAGCCTTTAACCAGCAGAGTTTGGGGAACTCACGGTGGATTCAGCCTCTAACCAGCAGAGTTTGGGGGAATCAGGGTGGATTGAGCCTCTAACTAGCAGAGTTTGGGAAAATCACGATGTATTCAGCCTCTAACCAGCAGAGTTTGGGAAAATCACGGTGGATTCAGCCTCTAACCCGCAGAGTTTGGGGGAATCAGGGTGGATTCAGCCTGTAACCAGTAGAGTTTGGGAAAATCACGGTGGATTCAGCCTCTAAACAGCAGAGTTTGGGGAAATCACAGTGGATTGAGCCTCTAACCAGCAGACTTTGGGAAAAATAGGTAGATTCAGCCTCTAACCAGCAGAGTTTGGGAAAATCACGATGGATTGAGACTCTAACAAGCAGAGTTTGGGAAAATCACGGTGGATTCCGCCTCTATCCAGCAGAGTTTGGGGAAATCAGAGTGGATTGAGCCTCTAACCAGCAGAGTTTGGGGAAATCAGAGTGGATTGAGCCTCTAACGAGCAGAGTTTGGGGAAATCAGGTGGATTTAACCCCTAACCAGCAGAGTTTGTGGAAATCAGGGTGGATTCAGCCTCTAACCAGCAGAGTTTGGGGAAATCAGGTGGAGTCAGCCACTAACCAGCAGAGTTTGGGGAAATCAGGGTGGATTCAGCCTCTAACCAGCAGAGTTTGGGGAAATCAGGTGGATTCAGCCTCTAAGTAGCAGAGTTTGGGGAAATCAGGTGGATTCAGCCTCTAACCAGCAGAGTTTTGGGAAAACCACGGTGGATTCAGCCTCTAACCAGCATAGTTTGGGGGAATCAGGGTGGATTCAGCCTGTAACCATTAGAGATTGGGAAAATAACGGTAGATTCAGCCTCTAACCAGCAGAGTTTGGGTAAATCACAGTGGATTCAGCCTCTAACCAGCAGAGTTTGGGGAAATCAGGGTGGATTAAGCCTCCAACCAGCAGAGTTTGGGGAAATTAGGTGGATTCAGCCTCTAACCAGCAGAGTTTGGGGAACTCACGGTGGATTCAGCCTCTAACCAGCAGAGTTTGGGGGAATCAGGGTGGATTGAGCCTCTAACTAGCAGAGTTTGGGAAAATCACGGTGGATTTAGCCTCTAACCAGCAGAGTTTGGGGGAATCAGGGTGATTCAGCTCTAACCCGCAGAGTTTGGGGGAATCAGGGTGGATTCAGCCTGTAACCAGTAGAGTTTGGGAAAATCACGGTGGATTCAGCCTCTAACCAGCAGAGTTTGGGGAAATCACAGTGGATTGAGCCTCTAACCAGCAGAGTTTGGGAAAATCAGGTAGATTCAGCCTCTAACCAGCAGAGTTTGGGAAAATCATGGTGGATTGAGACTCTAACAAGCAGAGTTTGGGAAAATCACGGTGGATTCCGCCTCTATCCAGCAGAGTTTGGGGAAATCAGAGTGGATTGAGCCTCTAACCAGCAGAGTTTGGGGAAATCAGAGTGGATTGAGCCTCTAACGAGCAGAGTTTGGGGAAATCAGGTGGATTCAGCCTCTAACCAGCAGAGTTTGGGGAAATCAGAGTGGATTGAGCCTCTAACGAGCAGAGTTTGGGGAAATCAGGTGGATTTAACCCCTAACCAGCAGAGTTTGGGGAAATCAGGGTGGATTCAGCCTCTAACCAGCAGAGTTTGGGGAAATCACAGTGGATTGAGCCTCTAACCAGCAGAGTTTGGGAAAATCACGATGTATTCAGCCTCTAACCAGCAGAGTTTGGGAAAATCACGGTGGATTCAGCCTCTAACCCGCAGAGTTTGGGGGAATCAGGGTGGATTCAGCCTGTAACCAGTAGAGTTTGGGAAAATCACGGTGGATTCAGCCTCTAAACAGCAGAGTTTGGGGAAATCACAGTGGATTGAGCCTCTAACCAGCAGACTTTGGGAAAAATAGGTAGATTCAGCCTCTAACCAGCAGAGTTTGGGAAAATCACGATGGATTGAGACTCTAACAAGCAGAGTTTGGGAAAATCACGGTGGATTCCGCCTCTATCCAGCAGAGTTTGGGGAAATCAGAGTGGATTGAGCCTCTAACCAGCAGAGTTTGGGGAAATCAGAGTGGATTGAGCCTCTAACGAGCAGAGTTTGGGGAAATCAGGTGGATTTAACCCCTAACCAGCAGAGTTTGTGGAAATCAGGGTGGATTCAGCCTCTAACCAGCAGAGTTTGGGGAAATCAGGTGGAGTCAGCCACTAACCAGCAGAGTTTGGGGAAATCAGGGTGGATTCAGCCTCTAACCAGCAGAGTTTGGGGAAATCAGGTGGATTCAGCCTCTAAGTAGCAGAGTTTGGGGAAATCAGGTGGATTCAGCCTCTAACCAGCAGAGTTTTGGGAAAACCACGGTGGATTCAGCCTCTAACCAGCATAGTTTGGGGGAATCAGGGTGGATTCAGCCTGTAACCATTAGAGATTGGGAAAATAACGGTAGATTCAGCCTCTAACCAGCAGAGTTTGGGTAAATCACAGTGGATTCAGCCTCTAACCAGCAGAGTTTGGGGAAATCAGGGTGGATTAAGCCTCCAACCAGCAGAGTTTGGGGAAATTAGGTGGATTCAGCCTCTAACCAGCAGAGTTTGGGGAACTCACGGTGGATTCAGCCTCTAACCAGCAGAGTTTGGGGGAATCAGGGTGGATTGAGCCTCTAACTAGCAGAGTTTGGGAAAATCACGGTGGATTTAGCCTCTAACCAGCAGAGTTTGGGGGAATCAGGGTGATTCAGCCTCTAACCCGCAGAGTTTGGGGGAATCAGGGTGGATTCAGCCTGTAACCAGTAGAGTTTGGGAAAATCACGGTGGATTCAGCCTCTAACCAGCAGAGTTTGGGGAAATCACAGTGGATTGAGCCTCTAACCAGCAGAGTTTGGGAAAATCAGGTAGATTCAGCCTCTAACCAGCAGAGTTTGGGAAAATCATGGTGGATTGAGACTCTAACAAGCAGAGTTTGGGAAAATCACGGTGGATTCCGCCTCTATCCAGCAGAGTTTGGGGAAATCAGAGTGGATTGAGCCTCT
The DNA here is from genome assembly GCF_031893055.1 of Leptodactylus fuscus. Taxonomy (NCBI): domain Eukaryota; kingdom Metazoa; phylum Chordata; class Amphibia; order Anura; family Leptodactylidae; genus Leptodactylus; species Leptodactylus fuscus. Next base: position 221,784,251 of record NC_134265.1, on the reverse strand, counting down.
AACCAGCAGAGTTTGGGGAAATCAGAGTGGATTGAGCCTCTAACGAGCAGAGTTTGGGGAAATCAGGTGGATTCAGCCTCTAACCAGCAGAGTTTGGGGAAATCAGAGTGGATTGAGCCTCTAACGAGCAGAGTTTGGGGAAATCAGGTGGATTTAACCCCTAACCAGCAGAGTTTGGGGAAATCAGGGTGGATTCAGCCTCTAACCAGCAGAGTTTGGGGAAATCACAGTGGATTGAGCCTCTAACCAGCAGAGTTTGGGAAAATCACGATGTATTCAGCCTCTAACCAGCAGAGTTTGGGAAAATCACGGTGGATTCAGCCTCTAACCCGCAGAGTTTGGGGGAATCAGGGTGGATTCAGCCTGTAACCAGTAGAGTTTGGGAAAATCACGGTGGATTCAGCCTCTAAACAGCAGAGTTTGGGGAAATCACAGTGGATTGAGCCTCTAACCAGCAGACTTTGGGAAAATATAGGTAGATTCAGCCTCTAACCAGCAGAGTTTGGGGAAATCAGGTGGAGTCAGCCTCTAACCAGCAGAGTTTGGGGGAATCAGGGTGGATTCAGCCTCTAACCAGCAGAGTTTGGGAAAATCACGGCGGATTCAGCCTCTAACCAGCAGAGTTTGGGGAAATCACAGTGGATTGAGCCTCTAACCAGCAGAGTTTGGGAAAATCAGGTAGATTCAGCCTCTAACCAGCAGAGTTTGGGAAAATCACGGCGGATTCAGCCTCTAACCAGCAGAGTTTCAGGAAATCAGGGTGGATTGAGCCTAGAAGAATGAGAATTGTGCAACGCAGATGGTGGAGGAGTATGAGTTGGAATTGTAGAGGTTGAGCGCAGACATGCCAATTCATGTTGGGGTGCTTGACGCTGGTGGGCACGAAAACGATGGGTCTATCCAGTGGCAGTTTATTTTGATGAAAGTCAGCCGGTCGGCACTCTCAGCTGACAGCCGGCTGCGCTTATCCGTGATGAAGCCACCGGCTGCGCTGAAGATCCTTTCAGATAGCACGTTGGCGGCAGGACAGGACAGCACCTCCAAGGCGTTTAGGGCAAGTTCAAGTCACAGGTCCAACTTCGACACCCAATACGTGTAGGGCGCAGAAGGATCGGAGAGGACAGGGCTGTGGTCGGACAGGTATTCCCGCAACATGCACCTATACTTTTCCCGCCTGGTGACACTAGGCCCCTTAGTGGCGGGGGTTTGGCGAGGGGGTGCCATTAACGTGTCCCAGAGCCTAGACAGTGTGCCCCTTGTGGGTGTGGACCGGACGGCACTTGTTCGCCTCATGTAGGAACTGTCCTCTCTGCCGCCAACGACACTTGATGGAAACA